>NC_066250.1:7799642-8120357 GCF_024542735.1 Bombus huntii | reverse complement strand
GATAATTTAGCTTCGTTTACGATTCCCTCTCTCGTTATCTTACTAATATATCAACGAGTTACACTGAGCACATATAAACAAAAAATAGTTTTTTATAGGATCCACTAAAAATTATTATGAATTTTTATTATGAGGAAACCTCGTTCAGATGATCAAAGAATCATGATAACAGAACATAACTTAAGGCACTCTCTATTGTAAGCACCTCGTGTTTACATAAATACTCAGCTGTCAATCACATTCTAAAATATACGTAATAGTTTCATATTCATTATTTACCCTTATTTATAAAGAGTTGTTAAATCAATTTGCTATGGAACGATTGTTGTATTGCAAATGGGACGTTATTAAAAATAATTGCCAAAATTTTGCGAAATCAATGTGCGCGTATGGTAATAAATTTTGTGGTTATTTACAATAATTTATTTGCTTCCATTTGCTCGATAGACGTATATTATAAATAGCTGAAAAACTACGACACATGCATGTCGTATATCAATATGGTATAAACCCTCGTAGTTTTATTAGTACCAATATATACAAGATTAAATAACAAAACGATGATTATTAAATATCTAACAACTATAATTGCACCCACGCTGAAGTTCTAGAAATAAATAACTTAAAGTCGTGATCGTGATATATAAGTAATTCTACACCTAAATACTTCACTGCACGAACGTGGATCAGTAACATTATTGTCTTGTATTATTTCATGAAAATGCTCATAGACGATCGCAAACGATATTCGTAGAAAGTTAGAATACATTCAATTGTTCCAGACCGATATTTAGATGATTTACCTTAATATTATTAACGTTTAAGTTTGTGAAGGATATTATAATTGGACCAACATTTTTGTATCTTCTTGTCCCGAATATAAAGAACTGAAATTAAGATTATAGATTTTTATATTCGAAAATGTCAGTAATTTTATCTTGAGTATTCTTTTTATGAAAAATAATATAGTTTAATTATAATCAATCATATACTTGTAGAGCATCTTACTGTGTTAGTTACTTTGTCAGAAAAACAAAAAACAGGAGAAAAGTATTAATATTCGGTAAAACGCAAAATTCTTTTGCATTTTATTTTAAATGCAATTTATGATATGCAAATTCATAAATTTCATTAGTATGAAAATGCATATGACATAAATAATTGGCAAAAAGATGACGAACATATACCATAGTTATAGAAAAAATATATTCTTTAATGTATGTGTTTCATGCTAATGGTGTTTACTACGTTGTCTTTGTCATAAATTATGTCTAAATTAACCCATCGAAGATACCGCAAGATTCGCGATTTATCTTCATGCGACCGATATTTTGCAATATATACTTACATTTCTAAGATGAATTAAGGATGAATCAAGTTTTTGTACATCTTTGAAACACATCTGGTTTGCGAAATTAATTAACGATGTAAGTTCCTCTGTTAGTTTGTCATCTTATTAATCTAGTACAGTGTGATATATTTTTCTATACAAAATCCGAAATCACAATTAGGATAAAAATATATCGTGTCAACAATATAAGTAAAGTGATGCGATGTATAAAATGCCCGCATGGCGCTGTGGTCCGTATGGACTTTGACTGCAGGGAACGAAACGGAAGTCCATACTCCGTACAGTGCACAGACGTTATCCCCAATGGGTTAATATCTGTCCCACATTATTGAAAGAAGATATGTAAATATAATATTTCTGGGTTAAAGTTCGATAGCCCTTGTTCTTATTTTTTTCATTTTTTTTTTTCATTATTCTTACGTAACGTAAGCATTCACTGAATTTACTTCGTCCCATGCAATTATTATATTTTTTGCTGTAATATATAGGACATCTCATTTGAGTTATTTATGTTCTATTTTTTTGTTAATGATATAGAAGAATGTCTAATATTTTTTTGTACCATTAACTGAGAATTTTGAAGAATTCATTCTAGAACATTTGCAAAATACATCTCAATCAGTCAGTGAAATAGAAAGTAGTAATATTTGCTCAAATATCGAATTTACTCGCCCAATGTATATGGAATCACATGAATTACTACTACGAACATTAAAAATGAACATTTCCTCTAACACGAGATATATCATTCAAGAAATATTATTCTGGTTTATGTTTGAGCATCTTTATTAGTTGCTAGGATAAAACTTCATGAAGATTGTACATGACACTCATTATGTAGACATAGAGAAAGATTATAGATTGCTGCAACATCTAAAATACCAATTAAGAAAGAATTTTCAACTGTATAACAAAAATATCGTGTTATAAAAAATGAAAAGATAATGTTTCCCAAGGATTATTCAACCGGTTGTCTATTAGGATATGTAACAGTTGTCGATGTTTTACCATAAGAAGAATATAGATGTATAAATTGGGTCCGAAAATTCATCATGTTGCTTCGAAGATGCTGGATAAATGTATTAAAAATATATGTTAGATATGTTTATGCAAAGTAGCACGTCCGTTATTGTTATAAACAAACAACGAATATTTATATATAGCAATAGAATTATCTCAGATGTGTATATCATATGAAACGATTCATATACTTATAGTATAATGCACAAATAAATCCTGCAGTTTGTTAATTCAAGTGATTCCATTATTGAGGGAACAAAGCTTTCTTTATTATGCATATTTTAGAAGTGTCGTGCTCAGTATCTTTGATAGAATTGTTGACTTTCCAAAATCTACACATAAATTGATTCATTCCTTTTCTTTTTTTACAACTCTTAAAAATTTAATTCGAATCCCTATTTTCAGTCAATCGAGCTTTTATTAATTTCTAACGCGGCTCCAAAGCCAACCGTCTTCAGTGTACAATTTTGTAATGACATTCTTTTATCAAGCTGACTTATCAAAGATCCCTGAGTATGAAGCGTCAATAGCCAAGATATCGAAAAAATATAAATTGACGTCGAAACGTTGTGCTACTATTGTAGAAACTTTCTTATCAATTCTCTCGAATCATGTTATCGAAACTATGTATATTTTTTCAGGACGATCTTAAGAAATATAATTTAAACTCAATTCGCTCGAATTCGCGCTTGCAATGAGCAGGATCCCAAGAATCTTGAAATCGTGTACACTTGATTTCATGCTTAACGTGTATCCGTTATAATTTCTTGATGCTCGAATCAAGTTCGAATTTAAAATCTTTAAATAAGATCACAAATACGAGTCGTTGCTGCTTCACAGCTAAGAATGCATTACTCACAAAATAATGATGATAGTGAAATTAAATTACGTTAAGAGGCTTTCAATAATTTATCCGCTTGTGCTAATGTGAGAGACCCTACGAGAGAGACCAGAGTACGGTCTAGCCATGTTATGGGGTTTGGATACAGGAGACCACCTTCATAAAATCCCAAATGTCCGCCATGAGCCAGTTCCACATACAACGTGTTTGGACGAGTTCCTGAAACAGAAAAATGATACAAGATGTTTATGAAACTGTAATGAGTTATAAATGCATAATGATTGCTAGTACACACTGGCATGTTCCTTGATAGGTTCCAGTAACATCTCAGGTACAATGGGATCATCCAATGCGTTGATGAATACCATAGGTGTCGTAATGTTATCTAAATAGAACAAGGAGCTACTCCACTTGTACATTTCTTTCACGGATCTAAAGTTATGGAGCTGTACAATAATTAATATACAAATGAATATAACTGAAACATAAATTGATATTTAATAATATTTATGTTAAGAAATATTTTACTTTTCTAGTGTATGCTTCATCAAGTTCCGGTAAAGTTGCAGCAGAGATGATATCCCATTCGTTTAGATTATACTTTTGTTTAACTTCTTCAGATAACAAGATATTTTTATGTTTAAGTATAATATTCTTCACAGATTCTGTCATTATATACAGGTAGAAACGTCGAAAATTCTGCCAGTTAAGTAGGAACTTTGTACCTCTATACATAAATTGAACAGAAAGCAAAAAATCTATGAGTACGTCACTTTTCACAGTCATCATTTTTCGCAAGGAATTTATTTATGAAAAAATGATATGTACTTACTCGATGGCATTATACCCTTGGCAAATAGATATGCCACCAATTATATTGAATAACTTATTCGATCTTTGTTCTCCTAAGTACTTGGTCACAAGATTACCGCCCAAGCTAAAGCCAATGCAAATTATTTTTGTATTCGGATGCTTCTCCATCAAACTTTGTAGCATCGTGTGATAATCATCGGTGTGACCTGTAATACGCAAATCGAGCCAAATGTCAATCAGGAATTCAATTAACACCATCTTGATTAAACCTCTTGAGATCCTTAAGGCTCTCACAAAGTAGGCTCTATTAATATATATCATTCAAGACAAACCGCACAAAAATAATGTTCTTCTAGAAATTACTGGAAGTTATACCAGACAACTTCTTCGGAAGATAGAAAAAAGAACTCTGCATTGTTCTCTTTTTCTGTAATATTTTCATCAATTAACAGATCAATAAAACTATATAATTCATAATTAACAATGATACGTGTGAGAAAGTTATAATCGATTTTTTCTTCAGTAATAAAGATAACAATAAATAGAAAAAATAATAAAATTGAACACAGATAAATAAAAGTCAACATAAAAAATATTCCAAGGTCGAAATGCACGTAAATAATGATTAGAGCGTAAAGTCGTTAATTTAGCTTGGTAATATTGTAAATGTACTACTATTTCCATAATAATATGCTATTGCGTATATATACGTACCGTACGTAAAAATTCGCGGTGCAGTGATCTTGACACTAGAAAGGACTCCAACGTGATTAAGTACTGCACATCGATACCCATGGCACTGTGCAAAATGTACGAAAGTTCTGATATAAACACTTTCGGAACTATTACAAATCCCAGGACAGATGGCAATTGTTACATCATCTGTAGTAAAATAAAATATAAAATATTATATCGATTTCATATACATGCAGAGCACAGAGGTTCATTTTTATTCCTAAAACAAATTAATATTTTCCTTCCTTTGGATGCAAGCCAAAGACTCTTCAAATATTTTAATGACTCATTAACATGTCGATATTGTTATACCAACAGATATCTGTTCATAAGCTTAATATGTATGCTAAATAGTGACGTTATTCTTGGATAGATATATGTATATCGTATAGATATACGTATAGATTGCTTCACTCGACCATTAAACTTTATTAGTTTTACTAAGCTTCCTTATCTTTTTATCAAGAAACGTTAACTTTAATTATATCGCAAGTTTATCAGTTATAACACGCTTCAAAATCGCGAAAACTATTTAATCTACACCGTGTTATAGCAAACTATCTGGTCAAGGTTTCTTTAATCTTCAATTGGTACGATAGAATCAAAATGATTTGCATTCCTATAGGGGACTGTATTGATTCGTAGGCTATCTTTTGTTTCAGACATAGCGCTTTCAATCTTTAATCTTTATTGAACTTTATTCTGCAAGTGTGAGAGTTGAATGATCAAAGAAAGTCAAAGTCGAAGTTACGCTAGTTAAAACTCAATCATTAAAACTGTTTCGACCACTCGCGGAGAGACGCGATCGCGAGGAAGCACGCCAACGGGAGTCGTAAATTCCCGTCACGATTAGATAATCGACGCCACGAAATGATCGATCCCCTATTTCGATTAGGATAATAGAGGTGGTTAATTGAATATTATACTGATCTACTTAGTTGTAACTGACAGTTTATTCCAACAACTTTGTGTAAAAGATAGTTACACTGGTGCGTATGTATAAGGTAAGTGAGTGACTGATCTTCGGGTGTAAACCCGGTCGAAGGATGTTGTATGTTTGAAGGTTGAAGAATCAGTGATGTTCGGTGACGATGCTGTTGTAACGTCAATTCACATCAGAGACCAGGCCACACACCACGGACATGATGACACCCAGATGTCTGCATATCCTTGGCGCGCACCCTCAATAGTCTTAAGTGCCCACCAGGGGCCTTGGCATTTTCATGGTTAAGGTCCTTCGGACCAAGCGAGTATTTCCTGTCTTAGATTTCCCTTTACGTTTATTGTCTACCACGCGTTAGCTTAGAAAGTTGGTTTTCTCCACATCTGGTATGTTCCGTTGGCAACTTTCTCGCGAGGGCGGCTAAAACCCTTCCTGGTCCACCAACCGTCTTATTATCCAATCGGAGACGGTGTCTACTGCCCTCACTTCCTTAACCAAAATTGTCATCAGCAAATCCGATAGTCCCGTGTCCTTAGACACACCCACCCCTAGCTTTCCTCAAACACAGTATCGTTAGTAAAACTTCACTTATTCTGTATCCTTATCTATATCGGTCTCTACCCTTATAAGTCGCGTACTTAATGTATTGTTGTAACTAAGTCTTACATAACGTGGTTGGAGTGAATTGTGATTTATGCTAATTCAGTGCGTGTTACATTGTGATTGGTGAATTCATAATAAAGGTTGATTAAAACAAAGTTAATTGTTGTGTTACGACTCAACTATATTTTATTTTCACCGAACAACCCTAAAAATTACGTGACATTTTGGCGATCCGTGCCAGGTTCCATCAGCTTCGAGAAAACGAAATTACGCATTTCGGGCTACGGTCAACTTCGAAGATTGCAGACACCTGCAACAGAGCAGACACCTCTGACGTTTCGACAAAGGAACACCGCAACGGAACCTTTCCTACGGGCTAAACGATCAAGGTGAGCGAACGCTGAACTCTTTTGTCAAATAGCACAGAAAGTACAAATAGTATAACAATAGCAACGCCACAAGAAAGTAATACCGAAATGGTTGACGCCGCTTCAACTAGTAGTGGGATAGACCCAACAGTTAGGGCTATAATAAACTCATGGCAGAAAGAGCGCGAGACTTCCACGCAACGATTTAACCTACTCGCAGCAGAGATCGCACGAATAAACGATAAGTTAGCAAGAATACAAACGAGAACTGTATCAAAGGCCACTATTAAAGAAGCGACTAGTGGGAGTTGTCAGGATAGTTTAGTTTCTAATAGTTTGAACAAAAGCTTGGAGACGAAAAACGTTACTGTAGAAAATGAAGAGATGGTTTTGAAAGAATTTCCAAAAGAATTGCAGTCTAATGTAGGAAATTCTTGTGAAAAGAAAGTATCAATCGACACCGATTCACAGGATTACATTTTCACTAAAACAGACTTAATGTTTGATGCTAATATCTCGACAGAAAACCAGAAAGAGTCTGTGAAACGAAGGAAAGAAGATATTGCAGTATTGTATAATGATTTGAATCCAACTATGGGGAACAGCAAGTAACTCCAACATTGAAATACTCCAACGCTTCCAATCGAAAACGCTAAGATCCCTAATTGACGCACCTTGGTATGTAACCAATGAAACTATACACCGCGACCTCAAGATACCCACCGTCGAAGAGGAAATAGCAAAATATAGCGACAGATATAGCAAAAGAATCCCCCGAAACACCGAAACCCCCTAATAACTGGGCTACTTGATACGACGGACCAGATTCGCAGGCTGAAGAGGCACTACCCGCTAGACCTAAACACTAGATTCAATTAGCTATCTAAATTAAGTAATATTCACTTATTTATAACTTACTTGTAAATTATACTTATCTATAATAAGTACTAACTTATTATAAATAATCAGCCATGTCACTGCGCCACGCCAGAAAAATTACTAAAAATTCTCAACGCGAGAATTGATTGTAATTTTAATAAATAAATAAAAAAAAAAAATCTGGGGTCTGTCTGGCCCGCGGTCCAGGTAGAGTGTTGCACGACGCAACAAAAACAAATAATCGAACTGTATTTTACTGCTTCATTACATCACTCTATGGATGCATACGTCCATATTTAACATAAGATAAGCGAAGAGAACTAGCAAATTACAGAGTTTCTTTCAGTTGCAACCAACAGAACTTCAATATGAATTTTTCATAGTATCTTCTTATGATTCAAGATTTTCAGCGAAACTGACCTTCGTAGTCGTTAGTTAGTGGTTGATAAAGATCGTAAGTGAGAGTGGTCTCATCCGGAAGTCCTATGTACACTCGTTCTCCAATCGGCCAAGGGCAACGGACGCGACCAATAATACTGTGAACGATGGTCTGTACATGGCCACTGAAACCCCATAGCCTTGTTGGTTTGTACCTGAAATACATAAACGAGCGTGATGTAATATTTTTATCATTGAAACATATCACGAACGGCGACTTCACCTAGTTTCCAAGCAAACAAATCTTACACAAGATGCATTTTCAATTTCGCGATACGATTTACATCTCGAAGGCGCTTGGAATACAATCGAAGTTCATAAGTAGCGAGTTGACAAACGATTTACATCTCAAAGCTACTTCCGATGAAGTTACAAACGTACATAGAGCATTTCATTTCCCTTGTTATTGTGTAATGATATTATTCGATATTTACTTATAATTCATCTCTTCTAAATTTGCAGTTTACCAGTTTATAGTTCGTAGTATCACGAGGGAACAGAAAATATTTAGAAATCACGTAATAAGTAAAAGCAAAACAAGCAGTTATAATACTTGGTAGATCTTTATTTAATCTATTTTGTATTCAATTTGAGGAAAATTGTCGCATGCATGGACAGTCTAGTCATAAACCACTACTTCCCTGCGGTATCAATAAACTTAAGCAACTTTTATGTCTTAAGAATTTAAGTAGTTTTTGAAACGTGAAAAATCGTAAGCAAAAGTAAAACTGAGAAAACTACTAATCACTGTAGCAAAAGATGGAAAACAGGTCACGGTGGTAATTCGAAAGCAGTCATAAACTATTTTAGGGATAAGTATATGCGGCTAATAACCAAGCGTAAAATTTCTTCCACACTTTGTACATCTCTGACTTACTAACCCGTGCAACTCAATTTCTTTTTCGACTCGTTGATCTGGATCTATGGTATACTATGTGCACGCAGACTCGTGTTTAATTTATTCTTCAATTCTACCAGGCCAGGAAACAACCATTCAACGCGCGTGAAAGTGTGTTTCTCTTCTTTCGTAGCAATTCTACGCAATTTTTACCGGGAGTAAAAGCGAAGTTAAACGTGACAGCGAAACATTAAACTTCTTCGTTGCAACGTACAAAGAAAGAATCGCTAGTGGATCAGTGGAGCATATACGAAGCCGTAAAAATTACTGGCATCAAGCAGTCAGTACTGGTGGAAAATATAACCCGGTCCGTTAATGGCACGGCAAAGAAGATCGCGGTTATTATATTTCTGTGGAAAGGTTTCCTTAGGGGCATCGTAGCCTGATCCAAGAATGCCTACGTTTTTCACCCAGGTATTAAATAAACTGTACTATGACGCTATTCAAACGAGGACAATGACTGTTTCAAAGGATTTACGACCTTACGAACCAAAGTAGATAAGATGTAAAATTTTACACCGATTTCTACTTATTTCAGTGGGTAATGTACTATCCTTTTGAGGAAATATAAAGGCCACGTTCTTTGTGAACGCCCAATTACTGCGAACGTAAGGAAAATTTTACAGGTTCGACATTCCATTTTAATTACTTCTTCGCTAATAAGATACGTGCGAAGCATTCTTCGATATCAACACGTCATAAGTATGTGTTGTATCGTCGGTGGAAGAGATATGTATAATGCTTATGATGAAATCATCAAAGTTTGCTTGTATGATTCAACAACCGAAATAGTCATCGGTGACATATAAAGGAATATATCGAGTGCAGGATATTTTCTAGAATTATATCATTAAATTCAGGATTCTTCCTTTCTTTGCAATATACTTGAAAAAATTGTTTACAGTATACAGTTTGGTAAATTGGGATTCTGGAAATACAGGATTTTCTACTTTTCACTTGATGCATATATATTACAAAGAAATTTCATATGCCAATCATATAAATGACTTCTGCAGACCGAGATTCCAGCTACTAACTACGTACATATACGTGCGACTAGATCAACGTGTGTCACCATGTAACGTATTAATTTACAATCTCGTCGTATCTCTTCGACCAACAATAAGTACGTCAAGACCAAGTATTTTTCTTCTTTCTTTACGAGTTAGTGTAGTTTAAAATTTCCTATCGTTTAATTAGAAGCACAATAATAATGGTGCTGGAAAGTAGCATTACTCATAAAGATAATCATTGTTGACAAATCAAAGATACAACGAGCAAAAATCATTCTACGATTAAAGTATCGCGACTTTCTGTTGCGTGTTGAGGCAAATGAAATTCAGAATGTCACGCAACAGAGTAAAATTTCGCTGTCGCGTACAGATTGATCGAAGAAAAAGGTGAAATTCTCTTCGTCCCTTTTAAATTATGAATATGCATTCGTGAAGTGTTTCAAGTCTCCTGCGATTAAATAAATAGAATTATGTATTTACGATTTAACGAGATTGCTCTTGAGATATATTTTTCTTTGCTATAGGAATTCTTTTTAGCAAGTGGTCGCAAACAATCACGGTGACAGAGAGGGCTTTTACGATTCACACGAATGTAATTAATAAGACATGTCGTTAAATTTTTAATTAGAAGCTGGACGGCCGTTAATGGAAGGAATTATACGTTTCTCACTATCAATCTTCTCTTCGTAC
Organism: Bombus huntii; assembly: GCF_024542735.1. Taxonomy (NCBI): domain Eukaryota; kingdom Metazoa; phylum Arthropoda; class Insecta; order Hymenoptera; family Apidae; genus Bombus; species Bombus huntii. The sequence goes on along the minus strand of NC_066250.1, from coordinate 8,109,765 downwards.
TCGTATGTAAAGAAGTTACGTACGTTTTACAACATTTGCTGCTGCTTGCAGTCACGGCCAGCGTATAATCGATCAAAGGCGGGTATTAAGTTTGCTTTTTATTTTTTTATGTGTTACGATAACGATTCGTGCGACAGGTTGTTACATATCAAAATCGAGCGATAAATGTAGACGACTGTTTATTCGCGGGAAAACGTATCACGAAAACCACATCTTATCGTTTTGGAAAATTTCTGCAAGATTGTCGAAAAGTGAACATCCTTTTCTACCAACTAAAATTTCTTCCTGACGTTACGCCATCATTTTTCATCGAAGGAGGTTCATCTAAAAAATTACAAGAAAGAGATAAGACAAAGAATTTGTCACAATTTTTTAATTAAAGGAAATAACTTCACCGAGTGCAAAAGTTTAAATATCCAACGCAGAAAGTTGACGATTATCCACAATATCTATAACTTATATGTACAAGGATTTTATAAAAATTGGAGTGTAACAATAGTCGTTAAATCCACATAACCAGAAACAAATTGTGCAATAGTAACTGAGAATTCAGTATGTACACGATTCGGTTTGCAGGAGAGGAAAGGGATCGAGGTAATTATCAATTTCCTGTCTATCTTTCGGAAATTAACTCGTTCAATCAGGGTTCGATCACTGGAACGACTTTCGATCGTCATGATGTGAAACTCTGCCTGATTGAAGATGATTCCATAGTATGTAAATGCATACCATTACGAAAAGGGATTTCGTTCTACAAAAGTAAAAGTGAATACAACGAGATTGTTAAGAAACGCGATCACTCGATAAAGTGAAGGAAGTCTCTCTGTGCAAATGTGTCGGTTAAATAGCTGATTATTAGTCAACGTCGGCTTTTTTGGAATCGAAGATATCACGGAAAGCATTTGCATCCGCAATCAGAAAAATATGAAACCAATGCAGTCTTTGGTGAGTATCATATCACGAAGTTCTAAAAATACATATGTAAATATATGAAATATTTTTTTCTTCTTGGAATTAATGAGGTCGCGATTACATGAAAAATTACGTTTTCTCTTGCACGCTACAATCTGTGGTTTAAGTCTTTCGTATAACATAAGAAATAAGTCTCCTAACGTATATAATAATACGATTCTACTAATAATAAAATGTAACAGAGGAATCGCTGTTTTTTTCACTTTCTTGAACTGAACTATTTAAGAGATCTTCCACTGTTGTAATTATCTCCTGTTTATTACACGTAATCTTCTTTCAGAAATATTGATATTTAAAAAGCGTCTTGATATAAATATTTTCAAGATTTCTTTAATATATAAAATCGATTTACGGCAAAATACGAAGAAAGTTATGCATAAATCTCATGCAATGATAACTCGTTGAACGTTCAACTTGCTCTGATACGTCCGTTTCGGTGAATCATTTTTTTTTTCCAGAAAAGAACTCCTACATTTTTCCAGCGAGCTCATGTTTGGATATACAAGTGAGCAGTTCAACTTGCATACCCCTTCTTTATTTTAATCCAGAACATGATCGATGAATTATCGGTTCCTTGAAAATTTCGATATGAACCATAATTTACAGATACGGTAGTTGGATTATTCCACTCTTTGTCTGTGTAATTCCAAAGACATTTGTATTAATAAAACGACGCTTTAAGTATGATTTGCTTTAATTTCAGATAAGCTCTCAACAACAATGTGTAGCGTTCGTTGCAATGTTCTGATAAATGTGATGCAAACATACTTAAGCCATTTATCCAGTGAGGTCATAGCCAAGAGCAGAACAAGACATTATGCAATACTAAAAATGATAGAACAATGCTAACGATTGCACTATCTGCATCCTTTTCCAAATTATATCATCTCGATCCAATTTATCTGCTTTACCTCTTCTCGCGACAATTTTGTCCAAAATTTCAATGAGATTTATTCAGAATGAAATTTTAATTTTACATGTACTTTGATTTGTAAATATCTAACAAGGTGAGATACTTCTCCGGATAAATATTACAGTAATTTTAAATCATTGATTATAGCGACACAAATGTATACGATGTATAAGCAATTATTTTATCGCGGAAGATTATTTTTAAAACGCACACTACTTTGAAGGAACTGGTTAAAGTTAATACAGCTTGCACAAAGAAATTGAAGTAAATTACTAAACTTTTTTTTCTTGTATTTCCATTTTTGTGAATGAGAACATATTTTATGTTCAGGAGGTGTATTTAACAATATAAGGTTACTAAAACTTATTTATGCTTTTCTTACAGGTGTTTATTATTAATAACTAGATTATGGATATTTTTGCACACTCGTATTTTTGTAAATTTAATTTACAAAATGGAAGTTAGATAGAAGAAATACATAAATATTTGCAGCTTTCTAATAAAATAATAAATGACAAACTGTACAAGTGGCACGTACTGGTTTACTATCTATATTATATAGATTACAAAATATGTAAAATATAGATATTATCAGAGGAATGTGACCGTGGTACAACGGGGTTGACATTAAGTTTTCTATAACGCGTATTAAGTGATGTAATTAAGTAAATTGAGAGGGTCATTGTCTATTAGTGAAAACTAGATCAGGCCCGTGCTAAACGATTAAAATAAAACTTACCATTCAATCGTGCCTAGTAAGTTTCGCGAATTTTCGGGTTTATCGATCGATAAATCGTATTCGAGACATTTAGTTATCGAGAATTTATCAAGTATAAATCTGATTAAAAATAAAGGGTCCATTGTATAAAATTTGTCACGTGTGATTACTTATTTATATGCACGCAAGAAAAATATCCGGCGTACCGAGGTAACCTAACCTCACTTTCTACCATGAACATTATGCAGCGAGATTCAGAACCTGGAGTTTTGCTAGTGGTGAAATAATTGATGAAATAAAAAAAGAAAGATTGTTGGAAAACTTACGGTTCTGTGATGACAGGAGCGATTTTAAGGATCGTCGTTAGGAATGACTGATCTTTACAGACGATCAATGGCTTCTGCGGTGCACTGTTTACGTTTAATATCCTGAACAGGATACACAGGATCACGGCGAACACGGCTAACAGCGCCGTGGACATGTTTCTCCGTTGCTTATGCCACAAAAATTCGATTTCTTCCTTTTTACGTTCCACGCCAATACCGAATGGATATTGACGTACGAAAAGGAATGTTTAAGTTGATTGGTTGCTCCCTTGTGCAATGATATATGTATATGTATGTATGCTGGAGGACTACGAAGGACCTTCGGTCACTACTGAGTCGGCGATGCACAAAATACGTGATACTCGTCGCGAGGACTGTATGCGACTGTATTCCGCGTTTGTTTTACCGGCACTTGACGGTCGATTTGCGCATGCCTATCAATATACATATGTACACCTAGGTTCACGGAACCTCCATCTGTACGCGTCGGTCGAAACTTCGATTTGGATTATGGGAGACAGAGCCAAAAGTCAGACCCAGCTAGATAGACGATTCCAAAACACAAGTTAAATTTTCAGATGATTCTGTTTATATATATGCACATACGTACACGGTCAGACAGTTGTGTCTCGAATGCCGCGAATCGCAGCTGGTTCGTGGCACTAGTTCGCATTCGCTGTTATTTAGAATCCCACTAGCGTTATGGCACTACTTTCCTCTCTTTCTTTTCTCCTTTCAAAAAGTTCCGCGTAATAATTTTTTAAACTATATTGTTAAATGTACAGGTACAAGGTAGAAATTAGCTTTGAATTTTTGCATGTAATATTTAACCATAAATTTTAATGTTGGCTATACTGAAGAGTTTAAACAGAAAATGATGTCAAGTATCCAGAGAGCAAAAAATATCTTTATTCATGGAAAAGAACGTAAATTGTTGTAAGTGCTAGAATAAGTGAATTTAGTACCTAGGGCTATTGTTAGGAACAGCTAAAATCATGTACAGTATCCAAAAAAAAGTATTTGCACTTCACTATATTTGTAATATAATATTTACATACTAATTAGTTAGGTTCAAGTATACTAAATTTTATACCCTTTAGTAGTACTTTTATAGGATTTTAAAAATTTGATACTATGAAATTGAAATACGGAAACTGATAATTTATCGTTTTATTGGAAAATAAGGGTATATGCGAATACTTTTTATAGTCACTATATATCAACTTTAAACCAATATCTTTTATTTACATTGAGAATCTTCACTTCCATCATTTGCCACTTCAACTCTATAATTCAATGCCAACAAAAATTGTTACGAGTATAATTTACTGAATTATGTCATGTTGAAATTAAAATTACTAAAAATAAAATGTTCACTTTGAAATATTTCACTGTAACGAACAATAAATGTCCCCACAATTACTATATAATTAAATTTTTATATTTCTCACACATGAATAATGGAAAGCGACTATGCTTTGATAAGGACGTCCGTACATTGTCCCCTTACGGCAAAACGATTCTATTCGCGTTTTCGAAGCACGGTCGAATCTTCTTCGAGGCTGCGAACGATTCACGAAGGTAATCGCGAAATATCGTGTCACTGACCCGTTATATTATTTGAGAACACTATAGGAATTCTTGAGCCACAGTTAAGGTTAAGGTCAAGGTTGTTCAGTCTATTAGCTGGATCGATACTTCGATAATTAGTCGATGCGGGAACGATTTCTATTTTACGGGTCGATGTCACAAAATGCGATTGTTGCACAGTTTTAAAAATCGCGTTGTGCAGAGTGGTTGGTTTTGCAGCTTCGTATCTTAAAATATTTTTAATAATTATTAACGCAGTGACTGTCACGCGAGTTTTATGCATGTATCTTACCCTGGGAGCCACAATAGATTGAGATATACTCTACTATAACATTCATTTTTGGAAAATATATTTTTTTGATAATGTCATCTAAATCATTCACATCTTTGAAAATATTTTAGCCTATGAAAGTTATCTTATTTTAATCAGTTTACAAAATATAATAAAACGTGAATAATTTGTTACTTCAATTTGTTTAACTGTCCATAAGTGTATCTTTTATATATGATATATCAAATGTTTTTGAAAAAATGAATGAAGATTGATGATTAACAGATACTATTAAGTGATACTTGAGGTAGTTTAAAATGAGTGCATGACACTCCCATAATTGAAAAATTCATTGAAAAACCAATACTTTGAATTTTAATTTGCTTCCAACAGAAATATTATGCGATATAACTGATAAACGATCGCACGTACTCTTTTACGTCGTGATTCTCAGATATTTGAAATATATCGTTGCAAAAGAGTTGAAATTATCGATGTGTGTATATGTGCCTGTGTCATAGCAACCATTATTGAAATAACCGCGTATCTAGTAACAATTTATATATAGGATGATATAACAACTCGGCGATGCTTCTCGTCATTAAGATGCTTAGAAATGATATAGAATTTCATGTTGTAATTTGAATCATCTTTTACAAAACTACTTGTATTAATTCATCCAATTGAAGGGTAAGATGCGAGGAAAGAGTAAAAAGAAAATGGCCAAAAATAATGGCAAGAATGAAAAGAAGGGTAGAAACGGCAAGCACAGCAAAAACAACAATGGTGGTAAAAATAAGGGAACAAAAAGGTCAAGAAAGAGTGGAGGAAGGGCAAAATTTACTATGGATATCTTTAATGAAGAGGTCATGGAAAATGCTTATTATACTTGCCATAATATTATGGATGTATTGAAGTGTAGAGGATTCCCTTGGCCTGAAGCACAAAAGAAGAAGAAGAAGAAGAAGAAGAAGGGGAGGAAGTGAATAATAATCACCTAAAATGACCAGATATTTGTATGATAAGGTATCAATAAAATATATATATATTTTTTTCATAGAATTCACTCACGTTTTAAATATTCGGAAAAATATATCTATAATACTCTGTGTAACTACATTTTCAATGTAAACATTATAATATATGTAGTATTTAGACATAACAAAATATTTTAATCGTCAATCGTCATCCGTACATTCTCTTTCCATTGCCCCAACAATGAACTCACAATACTTTTCTGTATCAAATTCTGTATGATTAATCATGAACGCTCCATTGAACACACAATGGACCGTCACTGTCTCTGAATATTGTAAATCCGGTAGTAACTAGATAAAAATAAATTTAATATCGTTATTAGATCAATTATTTGTATAATTGTATAGAGAATGATTAATATACACTACCTTTGGTGTGAGTAAAAAATACTGAGAACTATTTGCTCGTCCAGTCATTTTCACAAGCAAATTAAATACTCTTCTTTCATTTACAGCATCCATGCCCTGTAATGAAACAGAAATGTTAGAATAAAACGCTAATTGTATAAAATTCAATAAGAATACCTGATTAATTTCATCAACACAGCGAAATGGTACTCTTGACAATTCCTGAAGTGCAATCATATAAATAGCAGTAGTTACAGCTCTTTCTCCACCACTTTGATGATATCTTGTTAATTCTTGTAATTGGTCGGTATTTCTGAATTTTACCCTAATCTTAAGACCATACTGATCAAATTCCATCTGTAAGCATTGAGATCTTTCTAAGTTCTCAAATAATAAGTATATCATCTATTTTATTTAATGGTAACTCACACGATTCTCTGGTTGTGCCAATACAACTTCACCAGCACAATCCATTGCTGAGAAATACATACTGAAATTAGAATTAATTTTTTCAATGGTTTGTGATAAAGGCGTTAACCATTCTTTTCGTAACGATTCTATATTTTGTGTAGTTTTTTGTAATTCTTGTGTTTTACTCTGAATCGAATCTTTTAATTGGTTTATATCTTGTTCTACTTGCTCATATTCTTGTAATATCTGAAATTAAAGTGGATAATCAATTCATTTTTTATCTGTCAAACTGTATATTTAACTGTAATCTTTTGAAGCTCACATTTTCTCCGTCTATATTATTTCCCATACAAAACATTTTTGCTTGCGCGATATTCAATTCATTATTAATTTCCTCTATGGTCGGCGGCAATTTATTGAATATCTTTTTTATGGGTGCAAACGCACCGTCCGAGGCACTGATACCATTGGTAGTTTGCAATGCTTGATTAAATATTCTTTGTACTTCGTACTTCAGAGGTTGTAATTCCTGGCATAATTGCTTCACTTTATCTTCTGCTTCCTTGAGTCGCTCTCTTAAATCGTGAGAATTGTTTATTTTCATTCTCAAAGATCGATTACGCAATGTTAATACATAGTCGGTTGTCTCACTGTCCATAATGCATTCAACAGACTCTACTAATTCAGTATTGTATGCTTTATATATTTTTATTTGCTTCTCCATAATTTTCTGTGGAATTTATAAATGCATATATATATATGTATTATTTTTTTAATAATACAAAAAATTATTTAATCTTTAATAGAACCTTTATTTCTTTAGTAGAAGATTTTTTTATTTCTTCAACAGTGGTTCGCCCATTTTGTAAATCTACAACTTTTTTCTCCACTATATATATTTTAGATTTCAGAGTTTGTATTTGTTGAAGATCTTGCTGATATTTGTTTCTGGTAGCTTTTATTTTATCTAACTCTTTATTTTGTTCATGTACTTGCTCATCAAGCTGTTTAAGTTTATTACTTTCCTTGTTTTTCTTCTCTCGTAATACTTTCAATCTGGAAGAATATTTTAATTATAACTTATTCAAAATATTATAACTTTATCAAATAAAAATATCAACAAACTTTTCTTCAATGTTTAACATTCTTGATCTATCTAACACAATAGATAACATTCCTGTACCCGATACTGGTTGCATTCCGATAGATTTTTCTCCAGTGTACTTAGATCTATTTACCATATATACATTATTTTCTAAGAAATAAAATTAAGAAATAATGATCTCAATTCTATTCATTGCAATATACTAACGTATATCAATTTACTTACGACTAAAGTAACAACGTATATTGTTAGGTATACGATCGATGTTATCATCAACTTGATTTTTTCCTATGGGTATATTGTTTAAATTATACATAGACACTAAATATTTCATAATGGTGCTCGGAGCTTCAATCAGCGATACTAAGTAATGAGTAAAGCCAAATTGTTTAATGTGTTGCAATGGAACAATTGGATTCATAGAAACATCTTTCGCAGGATCGGAATGTACAACGTTTACTTGTAAATTGTGCTCGTCCCTTAAGTAATGCAATAACATATTCATATCTTGTTTATCTTCACAAACAAATGCTATCATGTCCCGAAATGGAATGATATTTTCCAAATACTTTGCGTAAGAAGCTTCCTTCACGTTCATATTAAGTAATATAGGTTCATGTATCATATTTGAAAATTTGTTACGATTTTCCCTCAGCCACTGCACTGCTTTATATGTATCAACACTTCTCTCCCTTAACAATTGTAATCGTTTTGCTTCAATATTAAGAGCTTGTAGTTCTGCTTCTTGAGCTGAAAATTGTATTTTGTTATATTTAAAAGCAACAAAAGTAATTTTAATAAAATAAAATAATTTAAATAAAATTTACATGCAATTTCAAGGTTTAGCTGGTCTTCTTTTTGTTTTGATTCTGAAGCTTGGCCTACTAACATATTAATGATATTCCTTTTCTTTTCTATGTCGGATATTATTTCTTGGCGCTGTTTCACTAAAATTTCCTCTGTAAGATATAACATATTCTGAAAGTTTTATATTGTCTTAAAATATATTATCCCAAAATATAGCATAATTAGAATAGAACAAACCAGATCCAATATCTTTCAACATTAGTAATAAATCGTTATCAAGTTTTTTTTTTTGTTTCTGTGCAATATCAATGTCGTGATCTCGAGCCTCTTCTATTTGAATTCTTTGCTTGCATGAATTTTCGCAATCTTTAACATCATTTTCGTAGTCTACAATATTGTCCATCATTTTCTTCAGTTTCATATCTTTGATCTTGACTTTATTTTTCTAATTGTAAAAAACAGAGAATATATTTATATTTTATACTGATATTTTTGTTGTTCAAACTATGTGATCTTACATGGTCTGAAAGACAAGTTTGAAGCGATTGAATTTCTGACTTAATTTGTGTTATTGCGTCATTAACAGGCTTTATTTCCGCTTCTAAATGTGCCACTTCAGTTTGTGCAGCATTCTTCATGTCTTTTAACTGCAAACATTAGCAATTATAAAATAATTACGTATATGAAGTAATGATTGAATCATAAAAATATGGATCCAAATAATGATGTAACGATCACATAACCATTACTTTTATAATTTTGTATTCCTACCTTAACTAGTTCTTTACGTCTTTGTTCATATAGTATCCATGCTTTCTTCTGTTTCAAACGTAAAATTTTCTCCTTTATTAATTTCTTTTCTTTTATACTACTGACACTTTCTTTTAAACTATCGTAAATCTGAATTTTCGATTCTAGTGACTTTTTTTTACTTTCAATTTGTTTCTCTAAATCCTTATGATCTATCCTATATTGTATCAAGTTTTTGTGACGTTCGACTATAATGGGATTACAAACAGATCTTTCTGTATTTTCTAACAATTCTTGTGCATTCATCTTTGAAAAATCTTGTACTTTATCTTGTGGGAGAAATTGGCAAAGATTATCTATCTGAAAGCAAAAAGAAGTGAAAGTAATTTTTATTCAAATGAATATTTCTTATATACACATACCTGTATGTTAAGACTTGTTGTTAATTCCTGTATTTCTTTAATACCTGTTTGTCTATTATCAAGGAACCAGAAAGATTTCCCGCATTTGTTAAATATTCTTCGAATAACAATATCGTTGCCTTTCCCATTTTTAAGATGAATTTCAATCTTTGCTTCATCACATCCTCTTTTTATATAATCCGCAACATGAATAGCTCGACCAATGGTGGTAGGTTTACCTCCCAATCCAAGCACAATCGCACAAACAATTGTCGATTTACCAGTGCCATTAGGGCCAATAATAACATTTAAGTTCCTACCAGGTTTTACACAAACTTTATCATAAGTCCTGTAATAAAAGAAAATTTTATACATATTTAAACTATTATTTCTTTATAAGCATTAAAAAAGAATGTTTAATTAGTACTCACACAAAATTTTCTAAATAAATATAAGTAATTATTCCTTTATCAATATCGTTATTACTCATGATGTTTCTTTGTACAAACCTTTAAATAAATTACATGAATTCATTATTGAGAAATTACTATTTAAGCAACTATTATATGATGTTTCATGATAAGAACATAAGAAATAGCAATTACTATATCTCATTAAAATTAATTCATAGAATTCTACTAATTATTTACTTATACTTCAAGTTGCACGAGAGGTTTCAGTGGCAAGTAAACATAACCTATTCAAACAAATGCATTCGGCTCCAAAAAATGTAACTATTAATAGGTGTAACTTGTAGTTGTATATGTTTGAACCACTTTACACATGTACAAAAATATATTGTACATAAATATATTATAATGTATATAAACATTACATAAATATATGTAAATTATGCAAACATATTTATTTAAAATAATAATATAAAGCATAATAATATAATTTCCTTTTAAAATTATATACGAATAATACATATTTGTATGATTAGTACTTACAGTTCCCTATACAATATTATTAATATTGTACAATTTGTTAAGAAATTACAGATTTATTTATTAACATTTGCGAAGTTCCTTTACTATTAATTTATGTTGTCCTTTATATATAAGCGATAAAATATGACAAACCTATTTAAACGTGTCTGAACTCCTCTCTCTTCCAACTCAAAACTGTATGTTCCTTTCAACAATAGAAAATGATTTTTTTATCAAACTATAATGCAAATAACAGACCACTATATTTAGTGACAGTATTAACTACAGGAAACTGACACATAAACTACGCACAAAGTAATGACGTCAAAAGATATAATTTGAATTGATAAACTTATTCTAGTGAGTAACTTTAACGCGAATGTTTCCACTATCATAGTACTTTTCATAAACGAAACATACATACATATGTTATTATGACTCAACTTATCGTTAATACTAATTCTATGTTTGTAACGAATATAAAAATCAGATAATAACCAAAATAACGATTCTAAATATTCTAATGAAGACCCTCTTTGAAGATATTGTCATCTTCTAAAATATTTTCAATAGAAAGCATTTCACAGCTGATAAAAATAGAAGTAAGAAATAAAATTGATAAATAGTGCATCATGAATTACTCTCATTTCGCTTTATGGATCAATTGTAATCACTATAATGCTTTTACTACCATATTTCCTGCAAGCCTTTTATGTTACGAAACACTTTCCGTTAGTGGGTTGTATTATTCCTTTGCTTCAGATGATTGAATTAGATTCGAGTAGAATTGATTAAATTTCATTATTATTCAATAAACGATAACATTTATACTTCTTACGGTAAGAGATATTTTTCCTTCAGGATAGTATAAAACACGATTTCTAAGGCGAACGTAACTTTCGTATAAAAAATACAGTTTCGCTTGCTTCGTGAAGAATCTAGATATCTACATAAAAAATTACTAAAAACCACATTGTTTTAGCTCAGGTTCTTAAAATGTATAATCGATCAACGAAATTCGAGAGAAGATCAGTTAAAAAGTGTAAATCATGGTCGTCGTACTTCGGTAGTTACATATCGTTAATAAGCCCTACTGCTTCCATCAATCGTTTCATGGGATTTTTACCATACAAACTCAAAGCATCGAAACTCGTATACTCGAAATCATACTCCGTTTTCTCTACAATCTCCATCATTATTTATTTGAGCTGCGCATCTCTCGCTCTGTACGAAATGAACTTCTTTTCAGAGAATTTCTTGACAGTGACATCTAAATTGCATTTTAATTTCATATTATGCTGCGGTCCCATGATTTTCATTATGAATTACGTTAAAAGTAGGTCAATGATCCGAGTGATGAATCGCGTCTCGAATGTTTCTCGTATACTGCCTTCAGAAATTTTTTGTGGAGTGGCTACAAGAATTCTGATAAAAGATACTCTGTTCCTGATACTACTAGTGAGCTCCATCCCACACATTATCTACCTCTACAGAAATAATATTTTTGGTTACACCTGTTGGTATACTTTTTTCGGTGTTATCGCACTGATTAGCTTGTACACGAATAACGTATATATGCTAAATGCCTGTTTTAAATACATAAACGATTCTTTAGTGCAAGTGAAGGAAATTCTAGTCAATGATGAGCCTCATCTACTCAGAAGAGTCTATCATATGCAGAAGAATCCTATATTGTTGACGAAGTTGAGGACTCTTAAAAAGCAACATCTAGAGATGAGCGAACTTGTTCAGCTACTGAATAGCACGTGTAGCATGCAAATCGAAGCCACGTTCACAATAATGGTCATCGACATTACATTCAATATGTACAACCATTTAATCTTGTTCAACGAAGTAGGCAAGACGAGATCGTTCTCTTTTGCTCTTATCTTCGCAATTCTTCACACCGTACACGTAATTATAACAGTTTCGATAGTTGAAACTACCAGAAGCCAGATGACAAAAATTGGCTCCAGCGTTCATCGAATTCTTGTACATACTTTCGACGAGCAGGTGACGACGGAGGTAAGATGAGACGATTATTTTACTATCGATGATTTATGTCGGAAATATAGAAGAAATATATTGAAATTGTAATCAATGTACGTGATTCTAGTTGGAGTTGTTCTCGTTGCAAGTGCTGCAAAAGGGTAACGTGTTCGTGATGAAGGGACTCATAATAGACGCAACTCTTTTGACAAAGGTAATAGGATATTGGATCAAAAGGAATGAAGTATTTTTATCGACACTTGTTACAGATGGCGTGCTGCATTACTACATTTTTGTTACTATTAGTGCAGTTCTTACTCGTCGAGTCTTGTTAAAGAAAAACTCCTGGGTTAATGGATGAAATATATTTAAAAATTTAGTTAGAAAAATTGATAAAATTAATTCATAACAAATTTATTTCCTTCGCAATAAAGTGGCATGTTTAATCACGTTAAAAGCATCTTCAGAGCACGACGCTTCATAGTTACTTAGCTATTCCAATTATTTATTTACACGTACGTTTCATTATCGAACTGCACGTCTTCACGCCTTCATAAATGAGTTTCATTATACATAGTGTTTTCGGCTTAAAAACGATAGTCTGTTTTATGGATTATAGTAGTCTACCTACATTTATGGCTACGTTTCTTCGGTAACATTGAATTTTTTCGAGACTGCTTAACATTTAATGACTAACATCTAATGATGTTAACGACAAAAGTCAAGGAATGTGGAAAAGTGAAGACACGTAAGACATGGGAGTTATTTAGGGCAACAGACTTCGAATCGTTGATGTACCCGTGCTTTTGCATCTGCTGGCTACTGGGATATTTTCCTTACAAGTATCAACCTCCAGTATATTCACTATCGAAGCAACGTTTTGCCTTCTCCACGTCTATGATGTTCATTTTCGTATTCTTGTTGCTTTTCATAATCTACGAAACCAACATTGGCACGAAAATGAACTACAGCATACCAGAGTCGATTCACGGGAACATGTACGCGTTCTTAGATGGGTTCGTGATCGTGGTGATGTATTTGTCAACTGACGCTCGATTATCGGTGATCCAAAATCTGTCAAGAACCAGCTGCATATTGCTTACGAAGGATTTCAAAGATTTATCCAAAATGATTCACACGAAAGACATTTTATGTTTATTATTTTTGGCCATCCATGTACCAAACTGTTTTAAACACAACATTTTCGTGACAGTACAGAATCTTACCAACATATACATAATGATGGCCAACTTTTCCATGGACATATTCTATATAAATTGCGTGTGCATTTTGAAAGATTGCTTCAAGAAAATGGATGAATCTATACGACAACTGAAGAAGCTCCGAATCAATGATAATATGTCGACGCAGACGTTCATGCATCATGAACAGATAAGTCCATTGGTGGTGATGAAGCTGAAGAATTTGGAAGAAAAACACTTGCAAATCAGCGATGGGGTGGAATTGCTGAACCATACGTTTATGATACATATTACAGTCGCAGCTATTACGACGTTCATCGTGGTCACTTTCGATATATATTTCTATATAATTTATTCACACAGCAGATTTCCTGCAAACAGCAAGTTCTGGTACAAACCGTATGTCACGCCAGCCGCTTTCTATTTTATCAAGTTTTGGATGATGATTTGGGCATGTGAAACAGCGACGAATCGAGCGAGAAAAATGAAGACGACACTTTGGGATGTTTTCGGTGCTACTAACGATCCATTCGTGAAACGCGAGGTAACAATTTAACTATAGTAATACTATTATTATTAAACTGCGAAAAATCAAAGGCGCAAAGACGTTCAGAATGTAGCTGTGTAATGTAAAGAAATATATAAACTTATCAAAATATAATCAATGGAATATGTACATCCTATTTCATTAATTGTATTTAAAAAGGTATAAATTCACAGTCTAATTATTGTAGTCATGGTTCGAATAAAATCGTTACGTGATCTTTGGAAAAAATATGTATGTATGAATACGAAATACGTTCCAATATTACATTAATTATGAAATTGCAGGTGGAGCTTTTTTCTCTGCAAATAATGCACACGACAAACATATTCACAGCAAAGACATTCGATATGAATTCGTCATTTTTGGCAAAGGTAGTACGAACACTATTCGTGAAGTTTGTACAGTCGATTGATTTATTAACTCTTTCGCGTTCGGTGCTGCAGTTACTTTAACCATTATCCGTTAAAACATTTGCTTCGGGTGAAACTGGTTCTGATCTTAGTACATTTTGTCTTTTTTCTAAAACCATCGGAAAATGTATATTATTATTATTACTAGAAATTTCTGTCAGTAATAACGAGTGATAAAAAATAATTAGATACAAGATAATTGGTGGTAGAAGACAATCTTTTTGCGGAAACCCAAAGAAATTCTATCTTGGACTTGTCAACTCGTTCTCGAAAGAGTTAATTTGATATTGTTAAGATATTGTTAATTCTCTGACAATAATGTGTATTTTTGTAGATCGTCGGAGGTATCATAATGTACATCTTGATCCTGTTTCAATTTTTATTAAACTACGTTGTGTGCAGTCTTCATATGTAATGAAAGCGAGATCTTTGAAGTGACGTGATTCTGTAGGTGTTCTTTATTAATTCTTTGGCAGCTTTTTGATCGGTAAACTATAATGGAGGGAAAACAAGCGAAAGAATATTAAGTACTGGAAGTTGATAACATAATCGCCGCATAGAACAGTGACGTCAAAAGATACGTTCTAAGTAGAAAAATTGACGATAATGTGTAACATCAACGCGCTCCTTTCGACTACCTTCGTGTTTTTGATAAACGATGCATACAAATATTATTACGACTCACTTTCTCGTCGATACTAATTATGTATCATCATCTGAGTTGTACAACGAATATAAAAATCAGAAACTTACCAAAATAACAGTTCTAAATATTTTGACCAAACTTCTGTTTCAAAATACTGTTATTTTAAATAATATATTTGTTATAATGACTCACAGCTGAGAAATCCACGAAGTGAGCACTAAGATAGATAGTGCATTATAAATTATTGTAAATTCACCTGGTTTCATCGATTAATTTCAATCAAGATAATGCTGTTACTTCTATATTCCCTGTAAGTCTTTAATATTACGAAACACCTTTCGTTAATGAGTTGCACTATTCTCTTGCTTTAGATGCTCGAATTAGATCCGAGTAAAAATGATTAAATTTCATTACTGTTTGACAAACCATAGCATACCGACTTCTTACAGTGAGAGACGTGCTTCTTCGTGTGACAGTACAAAGCACAGTGTCAAAGGTGAACTTAGCCTTCGTACAAAAAATAAAGTTTCATTTATTTCATGAGGAAACTAAATCGTACGTAAAAAATTACTAAAAATTGCATTGCTTTAATTCAGATCTTTAAAATGTTTAGTCGACCGCAGAAACCTGAACCAAGGACAAATAAAAAACTTAAATCATCGTCGTCATACTTCAGGTGTTACACGTCTTTAATAAGTGCCAGTGCTTCCATCAATCGTTTAATGGGATTTTTACCATACAAGCTCGAATCATCGAAACTTGTATATTCGAAATCATACTTCGTTTTCTCTACAATTTCCATAATTATTTATTCGATCTGCGTAATTATTTCTCTGCTCCAAGTCAACTTTTTTTCAATGCATCTTTCAACATTTGCAAATAAGTTACATATTTCTTTCATATTTCTTTGCGGGCCTGTGATTTTCATCTCGGCTTATGCCAAAAATCAATCAATGATTCGAGCGATCGATGGCATCTCGAACGTTTCTCGTATACTGTCATCAGAAACTTGGCATAAAATGGCTACAAGAATTGTTATAAAAGATATCTTAATCCTGATACCACAAATGTGTTACATTCCAGTCATCATCTTCTACTCAAATTTTATTTTTGGTTATACCTGTTGGTATACTTTTTTCGGTGTCATCGCACTGATCAGCTTGTACACGAATAACGTATACGTGTTAAATGCCTGTTTTAAATACATAAACGATTCTTTAGTGCAAGTGAAGGAAATTCTAGTCAATGATGAGCCTCATCTACTCAGAAGAGTCTATCATATGCAGAAGAATCCTATATTGTTGACGAAGTTGAGGACTCTTAAAAAGCAACATCTAGAGATGAGCGAACTTGTTCAGCTACTGAATAGCACGTGTAGCATGCAAATCGAAGCCACGTTCACAATAATGGTCATCGACATTACATTCAATATGTACAACCATTTAATCTTGTTCAACGAAGTAGGCAAGACGAGATCGTTCTCTTTTGCTCTTATCTTCGCAATTCTTTACACCGTATACGTAATTATAACAGTTTCGATAGTTGAAACTACCAGAAGCCAGATGACAAAAATTGGCTCCAGCGTTCATCGAATTCTTGTACATACTTTCGACGAGCAGGTGACGACGGAGGTAAGATGAGACGATTATTTTACTATCGATGATTTATGCCGGAAATATAGAAGAAATATATTGAAATTGTAATCAATGTACGTGATTCTAGTTGGAGTTGTTCTCGTTGCAAGTGCTGCAAACTGGTAACGTGTTCGTGATGAAGGGACTCATAATAGACGCAACCCTTTTGACAAAGGTAATAGGAGATTGGATCAAAAGGAATGAAGTATTTTTATCGACACTTGTTACAGATGGCGTGCGGCATTACTACATTTTTGTTAATATTAGTGCAGTTCTTACTCGTCGAGTCTTGTTAAAGAAAAACTCCTGGGTTAATGGATGAAATATATTTAAAAAATTAGTTAGAAAAATTGATAAAATTAATTCATAACAAATTTATTTCCTTCGCAATAAAGTGGCATGTTTAATCAAGTTAAAAGCATCTTCAGAGCACGATGCTTCATAGTTATTTAGCTATTCCAATTATTTATTTATACGTACGTTTCATTATCGAACTGCACGTCTTCACGCCTTGATAAATGAGTTTCATTATACATAGTGTTTTCGGCTTAAAAACGATAGTCTGTTTTATGGATTATAGTAGTCTACCTACATTTATGGCTACGTTTCTCCGGTAACATTGAATTTTTTCGAGACTGCTTAACATTTAATGACTAACATCTAATGATGTTAACGACAAAAGTCAAGGAATGTGGAAAAGTGAAGACACGTAAGACATGGGAGTTATTTAGGGCAACAGACTTCGAATCGTTGATGTACCCGTGCTTTTGCATCTGCTGGCTACTCGGATATTTTCCTTACAAGTATCAACCTCCAGTATATTCACTTTCGAAGCAACGTTTTGCCTTCTCCACGTCTATGACGTTCATTTTCGTTTTCTTGTTGCTTTTCATAATCTACGAAATCAACATTGGCACGAAAATGAACTACAGCATACCAGAGTCGATTCACGGGAACATGTACGCGTTCTTAGATGGGTTCGTGATCGTGGTGATGTATTTGTCAACTGACGCTCGATTATCGGTGATCCAAAATCTGTCAAGAACCAGCTGCATATTGCTTACGAAGGATTTCAAAGATTTATCCAAAATGATTCACACGAAGGACATTTTATGTTTTTTATTTCTGGTCATCCATGTACCAAACTGTTTTAAACACGACATTTTCGTGACAGTACGGAATCTTACCAACATATACATAATGATGGCCAACTTTTCCATGGACATATTCTATATAAATTGTGTGTTCATTTTGAAAGATTGCTTCAAGAAAATGGATGAATCTATACGACAACTGAAGAAGCTCCGAATCAATGATAATATGTCGACGCAGACGTTCATGCATCATGAACAGATAAGTCCATTGGTGGTGATGAAGCTGAAGAATTTGGAGGAAAAACACTTGCAAATCAGCGATGGGGTGGAATTGCTGAACCATACGTTTATGATACGTATTACAGTCGCAGTTATTACGACGTTCATCGTGGTCACTTTCGATATATATTTCTATATAATTTATTCATACAGCGGATTTCCTGCAAACAGCAAGTTCTGGTACAAACCGTATGTCACGCCAGCCGCTTTCTATTTTATCAAGTTTTGGATGATGATTTGGGCATGTGAAACAGCGACGAATCGAGCGAGAAAAATGAAGACGACACTTTGGGATGTTTTCGGTGCTACTAACGATCCATTCGTGAAACGCGAGGTAACAATTTAACTATAGTAATACTATTATTATTAAACTGTGAAAATTCAAAGATGCAAAGAAGTTCAGAATGCAGATGTGTAATGTACAGAAATATATAAACTTATCAAAATATAATCAATGGAATATGTACATCCTATTTCATTAATTGTATTTAAAAAGGTATAAATTCACAGTCTAATTATTGTAGTCATGGTTCGAATGAAATCGTTACGTGATCTTTGGAAAAAAATATGTATATATGAATACGAAATACGTTCCAATATTACATTAATTATGAAATTGCAGGTGGAGCTTTTTTCTCTGCAAATAATGCACACGACAAACATATTCACAGCAAAGACATTCGATATGAATTCGTCATTTTTGGCAAAGGTATTACGAACACTATTCGTGAAGTTTGTACAGTCGATTGATTTATTAACTCTTTCGCGTTCGGTGCTGCAGTTACTTCAACCATTATCCGTTAAAACATTTGCTTCGGGTGAAACTGGTTCTGATCTTAGTACATTTTGTCTTTTTTATAAAACCATCGGAAAATGTATATTATTATTATTACTAGAAATTTCTGTCAGTAATAGCGAGTGATAAAAAATAATTAGATACAAGATAATTGGTGGTAGAAGACAATCTTTTTGCGGAAACCCAAAGAAATTCTATCTTGGACGTGTCAACTCGTTCTCGAAAGAGTTAATTTGATATTGTTAAGATATTGTTAATTCTCTGACAATAATGTGTATTTTTGTAGATCGTCGGAGGTATCATAATGTACATCTTGATCCTGTTTCAATTTTTATTAAACTACGTTGTGTGCAGTCTTCATATGTAATGAAAGCGAGATCTTTGAAGTGACGTGATTCTGTAGGTGTTCTTTATTAATTCTTTGGCAGCTTTTTGATCGGTAAACTATAATGGAGGGAAAACAAGCGAAAGAATATTAAGTACTGGAAGTTGATAACATAATCGCCGCATAGAACAGTGACGTCAAAAGATACGTTCTAAGTAGAAAAATTGACGATAATGTGTAACATCAACGCGCTCCTTTCGACTACCTTCGTGTTTTTGATAAACGATGCATGCATATATTATTACGACTCATTTTCTCGTCGATATTAATTATGTATCATCATCTGAGTTGTACAACGAATATAAAAATCAGACACTTACAAAAATAACAATTCCAAATATTCTGACCAAACTTCTGTTTCAAAATACTGTTATTTTAAATAATATATTTGTTATAATGGCTCACAGCTAAGAAATCCACGAAGTGAGCACTAAGATAGATAGTGCATTATAAATTATTGTAGATTCACCTGGTTTCATCGATTAATTTCAATCAAGATAATGCTGTTACTTCTATATTCCCTGTAAGTCTTTAATATTACGAAACACCTTTCGTTAATGAGTTGCACTATTCTCTTGCTTTAGATGCTCGAATTAGATTCGAGTAAAAATGATTAAATTTCATTACTGTTCGACAAACCATAGCATACAGACTTCTTACAGTGAGAGAGGTGCTTCTTTGTGTGACAGTACAAAGCACAGTATCAAAGGTGAACTTAGCTTTCGTACAAAAAATAAAGTTTCATTTATTTCATGAGAAAACTAAATCGTACGTAAAAAATTACTAAAAATTGCAGTGCTTTAATTCAGATCTTTAAAATGTTTAGTCGACCGCGGAAACCTGAACCAAGGACAAATAAAAAACTTAAATCATCGTCGTCATACTTCAGGAGTTACACGTCTTTAATAAGTGCCAGTGCTTCCATCAATCGTTTAATGGGATTTTTACCATACAAGCTCGAATCATCGAAACTTGTATATTCGAAATCATACTTCGTTTTCTCTACAATTTCCATAATTATTTATTCGATCTGCGTAATTATTTCTCTGCTCCAAGTCAACTTTTCTTCTATGCATCTTCCAACACTTGCAAATAAGTTACATATTTCTTTCATATTTCTTTGCGGGCCTGTGGTTTTCATCTCGGCTTATGCCAAAAATCAATCAATGATCCGAGCGATCGATGGCATCTCGAACGTTTCTCGTATACTGTCATCAGAAACTTGGCATAAAATGGCTACAAGAATTGTTATAAAAGATATCTTAATCCTGATACCACAAATGTGTTACATTCCAATCGTCATCCTCTACTCAAATTTTATTTTTGGTTATACTTGTTGGTATACTTTTTTCGGTGTCATCGTACTGATTAGCTTGTACACGAATAACGTATACGTGCTAAATGCCTGTTTTAAATACATAAACGATTCTTTAGTGCAAGTGAAGGAAATTCTTGTTAATGATGAGCCTCATCTACTCAGAAGAGTCTATCATATGCAGAAGAATCCTATATTGTTGACGAAGTTGAGGACTCTTAAAAAGCAACATCTGGAGATGAGCGAAGTCGTTCAGCTACTGAATAGCACGTGTAGCATGCAAATCGAAGCCATGTTAACAATAATGTTCATCGACATTACGTTCAATATGTACAATTATTTATCCATGCACAAAGAAATGGGCGAGGTGAAATCGCTGGCTCTTATTCTGGGCTACGCGATTTATTACATCGTACACGTAATTATAACAGTCTCGATAGTTGAAAGTACCAGAAGCCAAATGACAAAAATTGGCTCCAGCGTTCATCGAATTCTTGTACATACTTTCGATGATCAGGTGACGACGGAGGTAAGATGAGACGATTATTTTACTATCGATGATTTATGTTGGAAATATAGAAGGAATATATTGAAATTGTAATCAGTGTACGTGATTGTAGTTGCAGTTCTTTTCGTTGCAAGTGCTGCAAAAGGGTAACGTGTTCGTGATGAAGGGACTCATAATAGACGCAACCCTTTTGACAAAGGTAGTAGGAAATTGGATCAAAAGAGATGAAATGTTTTTATCAACACTTTTTACAGATGGCGTGCGGCATTACCACTTTTTTGTTAGTATTAATACAATTCTTATTCGTCGAATCTTGTTGATGAGAAGTTTCAATTAGTAAACTTCTGTATTAATGGAGGAAATGTATCTAAGAAATAATTTGCTTAGAAAAATTGGGAAAATTAGTTTATAATGGATCAATTTTTTTTTCGTAATAAAGTGGCATGTTTAATCGCGTTGAAGCTCCGTATTATTTATTTACATGTTTCATTATCGAATTGCATTTTTTTGTGTTGTAATGAATAATTTACAAAATCTACAAAATCTCTCCGTCTTACAAAGCAATAGTCGTTTATGAAGGACAATAGTCGATCTACATTCATTCCTAAATTCTTTCACTGATATCGAATTTCTTCGAGACTACCATTTAATGATGTCAAAAAATATGGCAGAAGTTAAAGAACTGAAGAAACGTAGAACATGGACGTTATTAAGAGCAACAGACTTTGAATTGCTTGTGTACCCTTGTTTTTGCATTTGTTGACTGCTCGGATATCTTTTTTACATGTTCGAACCTTCAGGATACCCTCTTTTGAAGGGCTGTTCCGCTTTTTCTACGTCTATGATGTTCATTTTCGTATTCTCGTTATTATTCACAATCTACGAAATAAACATTGGCACGAGAATAAACTATAGCGTACTAGACTCGATTCACGGGAACATGTACACGTTCTTAGATGGGGTCGTAATCTTGATGATGTATTTGTTAATTGGCGCTCGAATATCGTTGATCGAATATCGGTCAAAGACCAGCTCGATATTTTCGACAAAGGATTTCAGAGATTCATCTAAAGCGATTCAGGCTTAGGACATTTTATGTTTCTTATTTTTCGCCATCCATATACCAGACTGTTTTAAACACATTATTTTCCTGACTCTGCGGAATCTTATCAACATGTACATATTGATGGTCAACTCATCGATGGACACGTTCTACACTACTGCATGTGCATTTTGAAAGCTTGCTTTAATAAAATCGACGAATGTATACAATAACTGAAACAGCTTTCACTGAATGATGATATACAGATGCACACGTATATGCGTCATAGACAGCTAAGTCCATTGTTGGTGATAAACTGAAGAATTTAGAGGAAAAACATTTGGAAATCAGTGATGGGATGGAATTGTTGAACCATACGTTTGTGACAGTCACAGCTATCACAACGTTCACCGTGGTCACTTTCGTTATATATTTCTATATAATACATTCATAGAACGAATTTCCTGTGAATATCAAGTTCTGGTACAAAGACTATGTTACGCCAGCCGCTTTCTACTCTATCAAGTTTGGGATGATGATTTGGGCGTGTGAATCGAGCGAAGAAAATGAAGACGACGCTTTAGGATGTCGCCAGTGCTACAAACGATCCATTCGTGAGACGCGAGGTAACAATTTAATTATAGTAATACTATTATTATTAAACTGCGAAAATTTAAAGGCGCAAAGATGTTCAGAATGTAGATGTGTAATGTACAGAAATATATAAACTTATCAAAATATAATTAATATAATTAATTGTATTTTTAAAAGTATGAATTTATAATCTAATTATTGCAGTCATTAAAATCCATTGCAATTGAATCGTTAAAGAATCGTTACAAGTTATTAAAAGAAAAATACGTGTTAAATATTTTCTGATTGTTACATTAACCATGAAATTGCTGGTGGGGCTTTTTTCTCTGCAATTCGTACACAGAACAATCATATTTTCAGCGCAAACATTCGACATGAATTCATAATTTTTGACAAAGGTAAGATGGAAATCATTTCATGAAATTTCCATAATCTGTTAATTTATTAACTTTTTCGCGTTCGATACTGCGTTTACTTTAAGCATTACCTATGAAAACAGCAATTGCTTTGGGTAAATTGGTTCTGATTTTAGTACATTTTGTTTCTTTTATAAAACCATCAGAAAATAAGTATTTCTGTTAGTAATAACTGAGAAAAAGAATTTTTTTTCCTATTCCCAAGAAAATTCAATCGGGAAAGAGTTAACTTGTCCCTGAAAGTGTTAATTTAGCACTATTGTGACTCTAATGTGTATTTTTGTAAGTCATCGAAGGTATCACAATATTCATGTTGACTCTGTTTCAATTTTTATTATACTACGTTGTATGCATTCTTCATTCTCACTGAGAGCGAGATCCTTTAAGTGACGTGATTCTGTGGGACACATGTGTTCTTTATTGATTCTTTACTAGCGTTCTGAAAGGCAAACTATGATAGAGATAATAGAGCACTATATCTAGGAGCAACACTGAGTACAGGAAACTGATAAAATAATCGACGTATACGGCAATGACGACAAGCAATACGTTGAATGAAGTGAGAAACATATTATAGTGTATAACTCTGACGCGAATGTTCCCACTTTCGTCGTATCTTTCGAAAATGATATATATGTTATTGTGACACAATTTGACTCAATATGTTATTATGAGTCAGTACTAATTATCATCATCTAAGTTATGCAACAACTATAGAAATTAGACAATGACCAAAATAATTTATTTGCTGCTAAATATTCTAATAAAATTTCTATTTGAAGATATTGTTAATTTCGGTCAAGTATTTTCAATAAAACACGAAGTAAGAGGTAAAATCATTAAATAGTACATGATGAACTAATATCACCTGATCGTATCGATCAGTTTCAATTAAGATAATGTTGTTACTTCTATATTCCCTGTAAGTCTTTAATATTATGAAACCCTTTTCGTTAATGGATTGCACTATTCTTTTGTTTTAGATGCTCGAATTAGATCGCGTAGAAATGATTAAATTTCATTACTGTTCGACAAACCATAGCATACATAGACTTCTTACAGTGACGGATGTGCTTCTTCGTGTGACAGTACAAAGCACAGTGTCAAAGGTGAACTTAGCCTTCGTACAAAAAGTAAAGTTTGATTTATTTCATGAGGACTAAATCGTACGTAAAAATTACTAAAAATTACGTTGTCCTAATTCAGGTGTTTAAAATGTTTAATCGACCGCAGAAACTTGAACAAAGAACAAATCAAAAACTTAAATCATCGTCGTCATATTTCGGGAGTTACACATCTTTAATAAGTCCCAGTGCCGCCTTCAACCGTTTAATGGGATTTTTACCATACAAACTCGAATCATCGAAATTTGTATATTCGAAATCATACTTTGTTTTCTCTACAATTTCCATCATTATTTACTTGATCTGCGTAATTCTTTCTCTGTACCAAACCAACTTTTCTCCTATGAGATTTACAGAACTTGTACATAAATTGCAATTTGCTCTGATATTTCTTTGTGGGCCTGTGATTTTCATCTCGGCTTATACCAAAAATCAATCAATGATCCGAGTGATCGATGGCATCTCGAACGTTTCTCGTATACTGTCTTCAGAAACTTGCCATAAAGTGGTTAAAAAGATTCTTATAAAAGATATCTTAATTCTGTTACCACTAATGTGCTGCATTCCATACAACTTATTCTACGTACCTTATATTTTTTGTTACACTTATTGGCATACTTTCATCGGTGCTATAGCATTAACTAGCTTGTACACGAACAACGTATACGTGCTAAATGCCTGTTTTAAATACATAAACGATTCTTTAGTGCAAGTGAAGGAAATTCTAGTCAATGATGAGCCTCATCTACTCAGAAGAGTCTATCATATGCAGAAGAATCCTATATTGTTGACGAAGTTGAGGACTCTTAAAAAGCAACATCTAGAGATGAGTGAAGTCGTTGAGCTACTGAATAACACGTGTAGCATACAGATCGAAACCATATTAACAATAATGTTCATCTTCATTATATTCACTATGTACACTTATTTATCCATGCAAAAAGAAATGGGCGAGGTGAAATTGCTGATTTTTATTCTTGGCCTCGCGATTTATTACATCGCACATGTAATTATCATAGTTTCGATCGTTGAAATTACCAGGGTTCAAATGCAGAAAACTGGCCGCAACATTCATCGAATTCTTGTACATACTTTCGACGAGCAGGTGACGACGGAGGTAAGATGAGACGATTATTTTACTATCGATGATTTATGTTGGAAGTATAGAAGAAATATATTGAAATTGTAATCAATGTACGTGATTCTAGTTGGAGTTGTTCTCGTTGCAAGTGCTACAAAAGGGTAACACGTTCGTGATGAATGGACTCGTAATAGATGCAACCCTTTTGACAAAGGTAATAAGAGATTGGATCAAAAGGAATGAAGTATTTTTATCAACACTTGTTACAGATGGCGTGCAGCATTACCACCTTTTTGTTAATATTAGTGCAGTTCTTACTCGTCGAGTCTTGTTGATGAGAAGCTTCAATTAGTAAAACTTCTGTCTTACTTCTTTCGCAATGAAGTCACATATTTAATCAAGTTAAGAGCATTTTCATTGCACGATGAAATAGCAATCTACATTATTTATTTACACACACATTTCATTATTGAACTGCATTTTTACATGCTTTGATGTGTGAGTTTCATTAGCCAAAGTGTCTCTGTCTTAAAAACGATAGTTGTTTGTGAGAAATTGTAGTCTACGTACATTCATGAGCAAGTTCTTTTATTAATTTTGAATTTGTTAATGATGTTAAAAATTACGGGTATAATCGAGGAACTAAAGAAACGTAGAACATGGAAGTTATTGAGAGCAACAGATTTCGAGTCGTTGATGTATCCTTGTTTTTTCATCTTCTGGTTACTCGGATATTTTCCTTATAAGTACGAACATCAAGTATACTCACTTTCGAAGAGCCGTTTCGCTTTTTCTACGTCTATGATGTTCATTTTCGTATGTTCGTTAATGATCACAATCTATGAAATAAATATTGGCATGAAAATAAACAAAAGTATACCAGAGTCGATTCATGTGAACATGTACTTGTTCTTAGATGGATTCGTTATCGTGGTGATGTATTTGTTAACTGATGCTCGATTATTAGTGATTCAAGATCTGTCAAGAACTAGTTGCATACTGTCTACAAAGGATTTCAAAGATTTGTCTAAAGTGATTCACACGAAGAACATATTATGTTTTCTATTTCTCGGCATCCATATACCAAACTGTTTTAAACACAGTATTTTCCTGACTTTGCTGAATTTTATGAGCATGTACATAATGATGGCCAATCTTTCAATAGACATGCTCTACATAAATTGCACATGCATTTTGAAAGATTGCTTTAAGAAAATGGATGAATCTATACGACAGCTGAAGAAGCTTCCAATGAATAATGATATATGGATGCAGACGTTTGTGCATCATAGACAGCTAAGTCCATTGTTGGTGGTGGAACTGAAGAATTTGGAGGAGAAACACTTGGAAATCAGCGATGGATTGGAATTGCTGAACAATATGTTTATGATACGTGTCATAATCGCAGCTATTACGACCTTCAGCGTGGTCACTTTCGATATATATTTCTATATAATTTATTCATACAGCGGATTTCCTGCAAACAGCAAGTTCTGGTACAAACCGTATATCACGCCAGCCGCTTTCTATTTTATCAAGTTTTGGATGATGATTTGGGCATGTGAAACAGCGACGAATCGAGCGAGAAAAATGAAGACGACACTTTGGGATGTTTTCAGTGCTACTAACGATCCATTCGTGAAACGCGAGGTAACAATTTAGCTATAGTAATACTATTATTATTAAACTGCGAAAATTCAAAGATGCAAAGATGTTCAGAATGCAGATGTGTAATGTACAGAAATATATAAACTTATCAAAATATAATCAATGGAATATGTACATCCTATTTCATTAATTGTATTTAAAAAGGTATAAATTCACAGTCTAATTATTGTAGTCATAGTTCGAATAAAATCGTTACGTGATCTTTGGAAAAAATATGTATGTATGAATACGAAATACGTTCCAATATTACATTAATTATGAAATTGCAGGTGGAGCTTTTTTCTCTGCAAATAATGCACACGACAAACATATTCACAGCAAAGACATTCGATATGAATTCGTCATTTTTGGCAAAGGTAGTACGAACACTATTCGTGAAGTTTCTACAGTCGATTGATTTATTAACTCTTTCGCGTTCGGTGCTGCAGTTACTTTAACCATTATCCGTTAAAACATTTGCTTCGGGTGAAACTGGTTCTGATCTTAGTATATTTTGTCTTTTTTATAAAACCATCGGAAAATGTATATTATTATTATTACTAGAAATTTCTGTCAGTAATAACGAGTGATAAAAAATAATTAGATACAAGATAATTGGTGGTAGAAGACAATCTTTTTGCGGAAAGCCAAAGAAATTCTATCTTGGACGTGTCAACTCGTTCTCGAAAGAGTTAATTTGATATTGTTAAGATATTGTTAATTCTTTGACAATAATGTGTATTTTTGTAGATCGTCGGAGGTATCATAATGTACATCTTGATCCTGTTTCAATTTTTATTAAACTACGTTGTGTGCAGTCTTCATATGTAATGAAAGTTAGATCTTTGAAGTGACGTGATTCTGTAGGCGCATGTGTTCTTTATTGATTCTTTGGCTGTCTTCTGTGAGACCATACGCTGTTTCCATGCGCGGACACCTGTAATGATTCTGCATTCGCTTGGTTATTTATAAATGGTAAAGCGTGTGTATAAGTGTGATCACTAAATGACAGGATTTAAGCGAGCTCAGTAATTATAATATCGCGAAATAATCTTGCAACGCTTTCTTTTAATTTATGATAATAGAGTATTCTACTCTTATTACTGAATGGTACCGTCATATGGTAACATTGAAATTTCAATGTCTAG
Organism: Bombus huntii; assembly: GCF_024542735.1. Lineage (NCBI taxonomy): Eukaryota > Metazoa > Arthropoda > Insecta > Hymenoptera > Apidae > Bombus > Bombus huntii. The sequence continues at coordinate 8,081,327 of NC_066250.1, read as the reverse complement.
AGATTTGATTAAAATTTTTATAAAAGTGATTCGATAGCTTAATATTTTAGATACTTTCCATGTTGGTCAGTTACCACAGTTAACATTTAACAAATTTTGAAAATATATTTCTTCTGGTTTAGTGTAACACAATTATGTAATATAGTTACATATCTAAATTTATGTGAAATGGAATTATAATTTAGTTGCGATAATTATCAAATAAGTACAAGTATATTTTTAAAATACTATTGTAGTATCGTGGACAAATGGCTTAAGAAATATCGGGTGAAACTTCAATGGGCCTTATTGTGCTGTCGATCCTTCAGTCAAATAGTTACGCCGGAATATGGCCTACGTGATCGTTACCGGGGGGTCGTTACCTGAAGAGTTGAGTTGTGAGGAGACAAGTTATGAGTTGGGAGTCGATTTGTGATGAGTCGAGAGTTGAGTTGCCAAGTTGCTATGAGTTGTAAACTATTAGTTGTGAGTTGTGAATTAACTATTTAGTTGTCTTAGTTATAGCGCATTACTGTATTTAGTTCACGTTAAATAACCATCGTTTCCTGTTTAATCCATTGTAAATAGATCTATCGATCAATTAACTTATCATATAGGATAGAAATCATTGGAAACCCCAATTTCTAATATTTCTAAATAAATAAAAAATCCTATACTATTTTCTTTTAATTTTTTACGCGATCAGATTTCTCATTCAGTAATACCTAATTTAAAAAATAAGAAATTTCGTTTTACACGTTCTTCAAGTCCTTCCTTTATGTACTCTAAAATGACATAATTTCAATTTTAAGATGGATATATGATAGATAGATAATCCTATCGTGATAGAAGTGTCGTTATTTATTTCCAAACTCGATCTCAATGAGTCTGAAGAATGGAAATGCGGTGCGTAATCACCGTGGAGACGATAAAAATGTTCTAGGCTTATGTATTAAAACACCAACGATACCACCAGCTTAAGGGATAAATACCGCACTCAATTTAAATGTTTCTGGATTTATCTTCGTCGACGCGCTGTTGACAATGAACTGTTTAACGGCGATGATTGATATTGTTCTATAGATAAACAGGATCGCGAATACAAACCTTGTTGGTCTTTCGTTACGACGTAATTTATCGACTTTAAACTCGTTTATTATCGCAGCAATAGAATTAACAACAGTAAGTAGTTTACGATAAACGATCATATAGCTTGTGGAAATTGCGACCGTTTTTCTTTTATCTTTCGTAGCTTGTCATGGAAATAAATTACATGTAAGCTACGTATGTGTTTAGTTGTTTTTTACTTTGCACATATGGTGAAATATCTTGTTTACGTGGTTGAGGTTCATGGTAATGAACCAACAATTTTGATCATTAGAAAAATAAGGCACGAGTGTCAAGCGCGATCACTCGAAGTAGAAATGCCAGTTTCATTAGATACATTATGGGGTGGAGTCGAGTCAATCTATTCTCTTCAAGGTTAATGTTGCGGCAAGAGATAATACGCGGAGGTAGTAAGAGATACTTTCAACTAAATACTATCACGTATGATATTCATATCGTCAAATGTTCGAACGATGACAATTTCATTGATATTGTTATTCCACAGAGGAGTTTGAATATTTAGTTATATGAATTCACGCGTCTATTTCGATACACAATTCGATATGTAAAATAATATTAAATCTACCAACGATGGATATTTGTATTACTTCTTATCGTAAGATTAGAGATTTTTCTTTTGTAATATGTACACCACGATATATGGTCTCGTCACGATTCAAATATCTAGAAGTCTTCTTTGTTTTTAACGATGTAACAAATGTTTGATACATAGTAACGGAAGCTTGAAACTATGGAATTACGGTATAGTCGTACGCTTTTTTATACTGAAGGTTATTTTAAAGTAATTTTAGCGCTCATTACGAGATGTAATAACAAAAAACACATGCTTTCGTACTAAAACATATTAATCATGTTGAAAAATTCAAACTTAATGGTCTTAACAGAACATTGTTCATAAACAACTTAGTTTAATAGTCGTAATAAGTCGTTGATCCTTATTTTTTTAAGATCGATATCTTAAATATTTGTTGTATTACGAGGCGCACAGGATTTCTAGCAAAGAGATAAATTATGGACCTGTATAGGAAGATTTAATACGATATTATATTTTCCAACAAATTATTAAATACTTACTCGTATTAGACACTTTTTTATCTTTTTAATGGTGAAACAGATACGTATCGTAAAAACGAAGAATTAATTTATCTCATATATTTTCAATCGGAGCAACGCTGTCTCTACCCTTTCACTCAGACCGAACAACAAAAGCTGCGTCAACAATCTGCGACGACTTTCAAATGTACCATTTCATTTCACACGTTGCAAAGGAGAAGTGGAAAAAAAGACTTTCTCTTCATTTATCATTTACTTTCTTCGATCAGAACGAGAAATATTGTACGAGGCAAAGCAAACATTTTTACTCATTGATAACTGTTCGATGCTCTTTGCCAATTGCTCCCTAGTAAGATGACAATTTAATTTTTCTGACGCATTAGATTGTACATGAAATGTCGTTTCTTTAAATAAAAATATAGCCGAAAATAGTTTCCTTAAAGCGTCATATTGTATATGCAATCAAAGTAATTTCCATATGATTCAACAACGGACTTTCCCAATGAGCTTCATTATTCTGCATTTATAAGAATTATCGTTTCTAGAATTTAAATACAGTTCCTTTTTAAAACAGTTGATTTAATATTAGCGTTAGAACATTTCCTATGTGGAATAATGCCAAATACTAAATTTAGATTTTCATTAAATTCATGGCAAATTTTCCAAATTTAAGCTTACGCAAAGAACGATACGAATATCCTGATTATCGATTGTTATCGATAATCGGCTGTTGCCAATAACGAGCTTTTGATATTTGCGTTATAGATCTGTTTAATACTCGATACATATACGCGATTAAAACCCAAATGTCTTCTTCTTTTAATATAGTCAATCGTTAACAAGAAAACAAGACAAAATCAATGGTATTGATTGAAATATAAATTTCAGAGAAATTACAGTTCGTATAAAACTCAATACCATTGTTAATAATATTTTCGAAAGTCACGTGTCACCATCGTGGTTCTTCGGGAATAAAGTTGACGAGAATGAAAAGATATCGGGCAAGGGCGGCGCGTCTCCGCGGAGTTGAACCCCTGTTAAGCCAATCAGACTTTTAATCGGTGCAGCTACTTTGTTTTGTCTAATTCTGGCGGTAAACAGGCGGCCGATTTGTCGTGTAGACGATCACGCGACTGCGCGAGACATCGCGCGCTCCCAGACGCTGTAGCGTTGTTAGTTATTACTATGTGACCGATACGCAGTTGTTCAGTGTTGCGCCAACAGCCGCGCGGTAAGTGTGCGTGTAAGGTGTTGTTGGTCTGATCGATATATCGAGTCTTGTTCTTTCTATCAGTTAACCGGACAAGTAACAAGTTCGACGCGATTCGACAAAAACTTCGTTGTTATATATGAAATTACGCGTTTTAAGGGTTGCTCCCCGACGATCGAGTTCTTTCGTATGTATCGTAATTTCTCGAGGAAAAAATTTGAATGGAATTTAGATGGAAGGACATCGGTCGAAGACGATAGAGAGCGAGGAGAGTTTTATGTAATAAGTGTTGGACTAGAAAAAAATAGTGACCGGCATCGAACGCTAGAGCGATTAGATAAAACACAAGCAGAAAAGCTGCAACATGGTGGTGTATAAAATTCCATAGGACACTGACAGTTGGAAATTCGACGTTTCATTGATACGTGATACGTTATACGTTTGACGATGCTTTCTGTTTGCACGCTGCGAATAAAGCTATAGGTGTATACGACTATATGTATATAGCGGTATTCCGCGCGCCTTTATACGGTACGATGTGTTCTTAGCTGCTTGATGGGTTTCCTCGGGCGAGAATAAGTCGAGGACGAGCGAAGGAATTATACTAGCTTCGTTTCTACGTGATGAAGTAAGTAGCACACATTTTACGATTTGATTCGCTTAGCTTAACGTGCAATGGCGTTTAACGCGTGATCGTACACGGGAAATTATCGGCGCCATAGACAAGTTTCATATGGAAACGGAATACGCGACAATAGATTTCAGCGAATAAAAAACGATTTTGTATTTATAGAACGACACTTTGGACTCGCTGTTCGAACTGGGAAGAGTTAACGAGAATTTATGGCCCTCGAAGATTAGACTATTAGACAGACAGACAGACTGTGCTTAGTTATCAAACGATTCTCTTCGTTCAGTTTCATCCACGTTTGACGTACGTTCTAGTTACGCAAAGAATACATGTCGTAGTAATTGCATCCGTTCTCCTATGCATCTGTTGATTCATAAACAGAGCAAGTTCAGGTCCGGTAGATTGCAAAACAATACGTTATCGAGTCATAAATTGCCCTCGTTTCGCAGATGATCGATAAGATTTCGCATCAACAACGCCGATTAACAATGCATGGCGGCTTATTTGTTCCATGGTTCAGACAAAAATGTTTTCCAAGTTAGTCTGTGTGTCGTCTGTATCTCGAGAGTAAATATTTTCGTTCGATAGCCGTTACGCGTAGTATTCACGGAATATATCAACGTTCCCAACCGTTCCTTCCTTTTCTCGTTGCCCTACCTGTACATACATTCGATAGAACTCCAGCTTTGTTCAGATTAGTTACGTTACCTGAATCCAATTAATTTGGAATTTTTTCTTACCAACGTGAACTTGATACTATTCACCGCTCTTAATTATTACAAATTCCGACGTGAAGTCTTTATGAGTCACGTCACTCAACAACGAGCAATTTGAAATACTTTGTTTATATGAATCTGTTGTTGTACTTGAAATATGTTTTCAAGTTGCAAACAAAATTGAGCTTCTTTCAATTATTTCTTAAATTGAAAGAGACAATGATTGATAAGCAATGTAACGTTATCTTCAGTTCTTTATTTGTTGATTCTTCTAAATTATCAATTATACCTCACACAATATTTTGCTAGGTTTCTAATTAACGTAATAATTAAGTTGCGAATACTTTTGCAAATTTTTATGACGATAGAACAGTAAATGGAAAATAGGTAGAAGATTTGTTTACTTACTAAACATTATAAGAGGTATTGTAGTTTAGATATTTTACACATTTTCCTATCTTTAAATTTTCCATAAATGCATAAAAATCCGTGAACTAATAAATATAAAATTTCACGCATTTATCTTCGATGTGATTTTGCATCCACTTGAATTCGATAAAGTTAAATTTGAAATTGAAATACTCGAGTACAAGCAAATTAAATAATCTGAACAAAGCTTAAGCCGAATTCTCATCTAAATTCATATCGTCTATGAGAAAAACACAATGAAGTTTCCGTTTCTCACGAAACCATGCGTGGAAAAAGAACAAGGAAAAAGAACGTGAGAACTTTGGAATGTCAAATAACCAACTAACCGAAGAGGAAGGAGAAAAGAGGAAAGAACTATGGCGTAGAGCGTGGAAGATCGTTTCACGGTAACACTTTCACATGGCGTTCGCTGACCACGACTAACCGTAAAAATAATCCGGATTCGAATCGTTGGTTCACGATTTCCTGGCGGGGAATGCGGTCTCGCCGTGTTGTGAATAAAATTCAATACTCTCTTCGTCTGAAAATCACTTACTTTTTCTTGCCTTCTATTATGGCCTTGCCACGACTATGTCCCCTCTCTCTTTCCTACATTTCTTGGCCGTCTCTCCGGCTAGAATCGGCCGACCTTGCCTACGATAGTCATTGTCACGGTGTTCTATTAGATGCGAGAAAACTTTTGCAACAGTGCGGTGAATGATTTGCAAAAAACTTGTTTACTCGTGGCAGGCAGACACATAGTTCGCCGTGTCCCCGCGATTCTAGCGGGTCAAAAGTCGAAGGCAGCACGTGCAAGTCCAATTAGTACGTCTACCGTACGGTTCTTAAATCCATCAAGTTCAAGTTCAATCTAGTAATATTATTTTGTCATCAACAGACACTTATCTATATAAACGTATACATCTGCACGTACTATTCGAATATGTTTTACACCTATCGTAATATAATTTAAAGCAATGTTTTAATAACATAACCTATACCACGTGTAAGACTTATAATTATTATGTAACGATTAATTTTGCATCTATACTACGTGCAAACAAGAAAATATATACTTATTAATATTTCCTATGTAGGATGGCAAAAGTTATAATTCGTCAAATTTTAAAAGTTGTATTTTCCAATAAGTAATGAAATTTTAGGATGGGCTAAATTCTTACTGTGTCGGAGGTTCTTCTTCCTTAGTTACAATTTTTAACGTTATTAGCAATCGACGCAATTAAATGTAATCTGTACTATAGATATATCACATACCATATTTGTGAAGCTTTGATGCATAGAAAAGTTACAGCTTATAGTTGTCATGATGATTTTGATATTAATACAGCGTTGTGATTCTTTTTGTCACTTGCTTTATTAGAAGGACTTATAACGACGAATTATTTCATAAGACATATTTTCTCGATTACCATCTATGTTCTATCGAAAAAATGTTTAAATCATAACACAAGTTTTAAAAGCATAAGAACAGCAAGAATGTTAAACGAATACTGTTCTATCTGCGAGAGATTAGAGATCTCTTAATCTGATTGTTTATTTCTGTGCCCTCTTGACTCTGTTATTCACCTATTTGTTGATTTGTTTATTTCTAACATACTAGCGTTGAACAGGCACAGTTTATCTCCAACATAGGACTCAATATTTTATCAGAGTTTTAACCCCATAGAATCACGATCAGGCCTACTGTACGTCGTCTTATTTATTATATACTAGTGTCTCGTTAATTAACAATTGTTAACGAAACTTGTAAATTATGAATACCTATTAATAAATTTTCTTCTATAACAAGTATGGTAATAAAAGCCCCATGCTACAAGAGAATTATTTAAATTACGAGTCGGGTAAAACAATTAATATAAAGCAAAACAAATCTTTATCTATATATATATACACATGACAAAAGATTGTTCAAATCGTAAAAATGCGCCACCTAAATCTATCACTATGAAGAATCACTGAATTTGTCGTTTTCGTCATAATATATATGTAATAATAATTATCGTACTGATAAAAATTAATCCAAAATGGTGTAAATTACTTGTTTCCACTCTCGAAACTATCGTCAACTATCCTATTAAAATCTTTATCACAGAAACTGAAAAATCATTTTCACTACTCGTGGATCTTGGGAAAAGTTTGCTAGTTATTGTTTTTCGTTCATTCCAGTTAACCCAATATCGCGGAAACTGGTTAGGTAAGATTTGTTCTAACGATATTTCACTCGAGTTATGTAACAAACTTCGTAATATTTACAAACGCGATTGTAAGAGTCGTGTCACGAGCGTGCTTCGTACTGTCGTGAAACGTGATCCTTGTATTTTACCATGTTTTGGATAATTTTCCTATCAAACATCGATTTTATTATTGCACAATCGAAACAAATGAAAATCCTTTCGAATCATCGACGTAAATCCTTATGGAATCATGTTCAAGTGTTTTGTTTTGATAATAATCTTTGGTAACTATGTTGTACAATGTAGTTTTGCTGGGCGTAGTATCAGCGTGTTTTCATGTTGCCGAGAGGTGTTGCAACACGGGGTACTGATTACGATATCAGCCTGTTCTTGGATCTTTGATGAATCATTTTTCAAAAGAACATAGTTTATGTTTATCCTACAACTAATATTCTTGATCGTGAAAATCATAAATTTTCCTATAGGCACCTAGTTTTCAGAAAAATTAGATATTCTTAACTCTATCGAGGAAAGGGGGATTTCCACGTTTTTTTTCCTTTTAAAATCCGTTCCACGAAAACGAATCTACATCGACTAGCGATTTCAGGGGAAGTATATACGACATTACGACGACCAAAATGACATTTCTCCCTGAATAATAAACAAGCAACTGTTTCACTTGTACAAGCTGTCTTAGAGTTTCACAGTTGAACTTTGTATCCTATGGGTATAATCAAGCAAAGAATATTATATGAACATAAATCATTTAAAGCTTTATCAATAAGCTACGATAAAGATATATGTAATAAAAAGTTATAATATAAAAATATTTACAAGACACATGATATATTATTCATGAAAGCTTTCTACGAAATTCCAAATGTTTATTTCTATAAGAAACTTGTAGTTTTCCAAGTGCAAGAAGTCATGGTCTTCGTAGTATCACACCGCGAATATAAAATCGAGTGCGTGGAATCTGCGCCATTTGAAAAAGACAAAACCGAAGTGTCTTCTCCTTTTTAGAGGCCTAATTGCTTCGTGAAAATTCTGCCCCAGTAGAAAACCGGTTGCTTTATTTATCGCCATGTTCCATCGATCGAATGGCTGTTACGTCATAATTGGATTTTCCAGGGAGCTCCTTGTTTCTACGTGCATTTACATAGATTCCTCGATCCACGACCGCCTTGTCATCTGTTATCTCGTTTGTTGCGCGATTCATGTGGCAACGAATCTTTCCATGTGCAAGAGATTCGAATATCACGCCAATTGCCGCCTGTTTAGATGCTGTAGGTCCATCATCCAGGTCTATATAAAAATCATCCAGGTTCTATGTCGATAGATCGGTTACGTTCGACTTGGTTTCGTTCAGTGTAGGAGGTTCGTTGCTATTTTTGTAAGCGACTCGAGATGACGACTTTCTCGAACGAGTTATCCACTGTGCCCTCTTTCGCGACGTTCAGTGACTCACCAGCCGATGACGATGACGCTAACTATGACGATGCTATTTTTTGACGTGGATGCTGTTCCCAGCCAAGGAAGAGCGACAAAGAAAGAGCGATAGCTTCCGTGACCGGATGTGAATCGAGAATGTTTTACGTGATTGCTTAGAGGCGCCAAGGCAATGTACGTCTTACGATCGAATTCTAAATGGATAGGTTTTCTGAGAAACGATGAATTGATACCGTAGGTGGTTCACGAAGAGGAATTTTCTTGTTTTATGCATTCCAGTGGAATCTCATTTTCTGGAATGATATTGTGCAATATGTATTGACTTGGATAGATTTCCCCGAAACCACAAAATTATAGGGAAAAGATGAACAGCGAATCGTGATACATATTGAAATAACATCTATTTATTGGAATACGCATTTAGTTGGATTCGAAACCAGCTATATCGATTACGATAAAATAGATTTTGATCGAGAGAGCCTTAGCGAAGAATCCTACATTGTGAGAATCGAAAATATAAAATATGAAAGTATAATTCGTAGTAAGATAAGAAATCTATTTATTTGAACGAGAGTCGCGTGACAATTAGTTCATATAATAATAGTCCGTTTCTGCTACCTGTGAATTTTTAACTCCTCGAATTCCATTGTAAAGCGATAGATTCTCTGTTAGGATTAACCGAGAAACTAAATACAAATTAAATTAAATACCTACGTATGTTGATAAAAATTAACAAATCTGCAGAAGATGGATTGGAACAACCTCGCATCGGATTTGCGAAGAGTCGCAAAAAAATAGATGACGTTCCATTGTGGAACGCGTAACTGATTACGTAAGCGGCGAATTTATTCCACGCTTTCACTGATCCGAAAACGTTTTCGAAGCCATTGAAATATAGAGGCAACGCGTTTCGAACCGCGATCGAGACTACGTTAATTCCTCGTAATGGTTGAGCAATGATAGTCGGAAAATTTATGAAGTGGCTGTTATGGTTTGCTAGTTGGCGTGCATAGATAAATAGAACATTGCCAGTATGCGTGCTTTTTATCTGGATTAGCAAAGAGAGCGGTAAGGAAAAGTGCAAGTCACTTTTTTCAGAGCGTTTCCAAGAAAACTACTTCCAGCGATCGATATGTCAAAGCTAAAAGTTTTTATTACATGTGTAAACAATCTGATAGAGCTATAAAAGAACGTGTAAAATAGACAACTGAGACACGAACGAATTGCTCTTGATAGAGAGTGGATCACGGTGGCTGACGAAACTAGTGGAAAGAGGCGCGTCATCGTCAAACGCAGTTTCTTGTTATCTGTAGGTCCAAACCACGTTATCTCTTTTCGACATTCGACCACCTTTGTAGCTCATAGTTTTACGAAATTACAAAGAAATAGTTCGATATTGAAATCCATACAGGGAAGATACGATGAGCTCATTTTTATCGACCTTCTGGCTTTTATATCATTTGCTGACTAAAAAAAAAAAAAAAAAGAATTTTAATATGAAATAGTTAAAAGAGAAAGTAATTATCTGCGAAATAAGTGGTAAATTAAAAATGTTTTGTAAGAAACGAATGTCATTAATTTAATTGTCACGTTTAACTTAATTAACAGCGATCTGCATAGCTAATGTTATTAATGTTCTTTAAATTTTTAGAACGGTGATAAAAACACGTATTTAATAGTTTTTGCATGGAATTGATGGACAATATATTGAATCTAGAAACACCTCTACTATGAAACATGGAAACTGTGATCTATCATGTTATACGTGGTTCTAAATCCTGTAAAAACAAATCTTCAAATTTCTGTCTTAATGTCGTAATTTTTTTTATTAAAGACATTTGTGTATAGAATTTGTAACTCACTTGCTAACATATACATGATAGAAAAGTTAAATGTTTCATCACATCATTCGCGCAGTGCAACGTATTTCTGAACCATTGCATGCGGATGAATGATACCTGTATCGCTAACACGTCCAAAATTATGTTATTTCAATAAGAGATAAATTGTGCCGATTCAAATATGTTGGACGTATACGTAGTACAGATATATCTGACCTTTCGAAATACGCGTAGTCTTCCTATAAAAGCGTATTATAATTACAGAATTAACGAATTCAAGATCACTGACCTCTCATGTGTATGTAATACCAATTAATATAACCAATGGCGCAGCGGGTGCTTTTAGAATTTGTTCGATGCTTCATATTGCGCATTCACACGAAGAGGTATTTACCTCGGTGAAAACAAATTTATAAAGCTCCAATACACCGTCACTCATAATAACGTCCATAACAGTTGAAAAGTTAATATAAAAAAATGTACCAAAACAGTAGATTAGATTATAGCACGACTAGACCACGAGTCTTGCAAAAAACGGTTGGTAGTTTGCGTCATAAAAGTGTGGCGATCGTAAGTGATTTCTTTTAACCCCTAAACTCCGACACAAACATCGTGACCGATGAAGATGACGTCGTGACGTATATTAACTGGTGCTCACGTCGTTTAGAAACGACGAAAGCGCAAGCTGCGCTTCGATGGTGCAACTGTCCGAGTTGCAGGTCATAGATCCGATTTACATATACGTGTGTAACGTATGTACATACATACATATATATGTATAAATACACAGTATGTATACGTAAAACGGTTTGATTGTGGATGGTCGAAGGCGTACGTGAGACGCGTGTCAGGGACGACGCGCACGTTTCCCTTGGCTGATTACGATGCTGAAGAAGCGTACTTTTTATAGCCACGTATCGTTACTATAGTTGTTGCGGAGATTGGTTAGAGTATTCACTAACGTGATCACGCCGATGATCGTTAAATTGACACCGAGACAACCGCAATTATCGTGTCGCTTGACGATTGGTTTTGCGGTTGATTACCAAGGAACCTTACGGAACGATTCTTCGTCTGGGGCCGACTGAACGAGGGTGTCTGATGTATATAAACCACGACGAATCTAGTTTGGATCAGTGTATGTCAAGAAGTTCAATAATAAAATGCAAATTTAATGACAGGAACATAAAGGACATATGGGGTATTTATGTAAGTAGGCTAAGTTTGGGAGAGATGGATCTTTGTCTTGAAAAGATTTCTCAGATTCACGTATTTCTAAAATATCGAGTATTATTATACCTGTCAGTTTGTGGAGATCTCGTTATATAGAAATCTTAGACCGTTATTGTTTTTCGCAGAATCAAATAGGAATCTTGAAATTCTTGTGAATAAAGTAAAGGTCGTGCAATTTGTTATTTGTCGTAGAACAAAGTGGAGATTTCGATTATTTTCCTCGGTAAAAGATAAAGATATTGAAATTTGTTTTCATACTTCGGTTTTGTTTCTTTTGTGACGACTCTAGTTTAGATTTGGCGAGGATCAACGAAGTACTTGAAATCTGTCGTTTTTCTTAGAATCTTGAATAGGAATCTTGAAGTTCCACGGTAAACATCGTATAATTTGTTCTTTTTTTCTGCAGATAAAAGTCGAAATTTCTCAGAATAATCTTGCAACGTGTTTAAAATTAAATTGCACCGTTGTTACGACGATTCTAATCTAGAATTTAAGCGGATAAACACGTTAAAGAATTTATAATTCGTTGTTTTTCTCAGGACAAACTAGAGATCTTGAAACTTGCCACTTTTCTCGGAACGATCTTGCAATATTTCTGTTCAATCTTTTATTGCGTTGCATTTATAAGGATTCTAATATACAGTTTAAGTGGATAAATATGTTACAGATTTTGCAATTCGTTGTTTTTCTCGAGATGAAATAAAGATTTTCTAATTTATCGTCTTCCTCGGAATACAAATGTAACAGTCTCGAATTTTATTAAACATTTAATTGCATTCTTTCCCAATGATTCTAGTATACTGTAAGAATAGACGAACAAAATAGAAATCTTACGATTCATTGTTTTTCATGCAATTTGTTCAGAATCTAATTACGCTTTTCCCCATACTTGTACGATACATTTCATGAGTATCAAGAATTGAGTAATTTGTACTTTTCTTGACTGAAGTTGAGTACAAAATCACTGTACTACGCGTAAGTAGCTCTAATAAAGTTTATTGTTCAGGATCTAGATACGTCATTATCGATATAAACTTGATAAGTTCGTAGGAGTTCGATATACAGAGGCAGAACGAGTAGTCTCCAGACAGATATGTTTTCCTTGAACGTATTTATTTTTCCACTTCGCTAAGAGATGCTTATCAAGGGCAGGAATTTGACACAGTTATAAAAGCCAAGGCTTCCGGATACAATCGGTGTCCTTTTGGAAAACATTCTGGCATTGCACCATCTACTTTTATAATTACGAGGTTATAGTCAAAGGTCGGATGATATCCTAATGAATGTCGCAGCTAGCTGCAATACTGGCAAAAACTAATCACCTCCACTTTTTGTAAATTTCTTAATATCATTATCAGTGTACATAATTAACGTTCAACTTGTTCGTTCTTGGAAACTAATTGTAAATTCTGAAATAAATAGAAATAAATAAATATTGTTTCTCACTTATATCATCACTTTTCTCTGCTTTTCAATTTCTGGAGTTTTATTCATTGAATTGCCAGTCGATCGAAGGACTCGTATCAAACTCTCGACCCTTGTCAAATTAATCAGAAGTGAACTTTACGGTATAATGGGATCGATGTTACAAAAACTGATCTACGTTTTGATTTACTGTCGAATGAAAATTAATCGGTTCTATAAAAACAGTCTTTATCATTAAGTTCATAACTTCATAATTTCCGTGACATAATTACAGATATACTTACAACGATTGTGCAATTACAATAATACGTTGAATATTTTGCTAAGTGAAGTTGAAATATGTTAACCAAAGATAAAAGATACCACGGTATTTCATTGCTTTATTGCAAAAAGATAAGCATGGACAAAGGTCATTTTTGTTACGTGTCCTTCAACCGAACCTCTGAAAAATTCAACTTCATTTTTTATGAATCACACTTTTGAGTGCACTTCGGAAACTAAGACCGAGTAGCAGTTATATGTACAGAGAAAAATTATTCAGTACGTTAACCTTGATAACGTATTTCGAGCTTAGCAAAATCAGCGAAGTGTCTGTTTTAAATAATTGCCAAAAATTTCTCTTTTGACCTAAATTACAAACGAGTAGCAATGGTTCGCGTCCTTCGTTCAATTTCGACGCAAATACTCGTCTGTACGTACATTGCCGTAGCAGGAGGGCTGTCGTCGTGCTGCGTATCTTCTTCATCTATTTATCCCTCCATGGCTGTGCCACGTGCCGAGATTTCCGCATCGCGTGCCAAATATTTCTCTCGTGGGTTGCGTCACGCACGCTGTTTCAAGAGTGCACAACTGCACATGCTCATAATCGAGCACGTTAGCGTCACAACGGACGTTTACCTCACTGGTTTGTCATTCGTCGATCGAAAGCGTCGTCTTTCCTCTTGCGCGAGCTGATACACGCCGCGCGCGAGCGGAGGCCTTGTACACGTATGCACAAACTAGGTTAATGACCTCCGTCCACCTGCTCTGCAAGAACTGCATTGTCCGTACTTAGCCTTGACACCCTGACGATCGGTCAGCTCGCCTGGCACGCGTGTACACGTGGTCATCAATCCTCAATTATGCACGCGCTCTTTCCAACTATTTTTTTTTTTTTTTTTTTTTTTTTTGTCACTTCAATTGTTTTCCAAGGGAATTCGAATGGATGGAATAAAATGGAGTTGAGTAGGAAGAAATAACAGGTTTATTCGAAAAATCAGAAAGTTTTTGGAGCGGAGTCGTAGCGGTTGAAGCGCCTTCTAGGAACGTTTTGCATAATTCAGGAGTTTAGAGGAAAGCTGGTGCGTGTGACAATACCTTTAATTTAAGAACGCTGTAGGTACAGTTTAAAAATTATCGATACTAATAAATTCTCATATGTAACTAATAAAATGAATGTTTATAGAATTATTTGAACAACAGAAATCTGGATTACCTATGATCTATAATTTGTAGTCTGCCTGTTCACTAACGTTATTCGTTGATAAATCGCAATAAGGCGCAAGGTATCCAGATGAAGTAAATTTGTTATACAGGATATTTGAGAAACAAGTGGTTCAATTTTTGTGGGAATTTTGTTCATCGTAAGAATAGAGAATTGTTTAAAGATGCAATTGGAAGTGTTTCTTTTTGAAACTAACTAAATATTCTTGGTTTGTAGAAGAATTTAACGAGAATGTTTGCGAAGTTTGTAGTTATAAATATCGCTATTCCTATCTTTCTGATACAAATAAACAACTGTTTTATGATAATCAGCTGTAAAACCATCGTAAACAAGTATTTTTAATTAAAGTATTTTTACTAGATTCTGTCATAAACAGCTGTTAATAATCTTGAATATATATATTTCCGTATATTTCATTCTAATTGTATGTCGAATAGAATGAGTTTTGAAATTTTGCCTATCTGTTTCTAAAATAACATGTAGATACCATGTTGTCCTTTTTATCTTCCGATGCACAATATAACATGTTTACCGATTAATTAATTTAAGTAAATTAACAAAGTACCAATGATTAACAATTTTAAACTACAATTCCAGGACAGTAATAAAGTAGTAAATTCTAGGACACTTTCGAAATCTCGCTATTCGTTCAGTACATTTTCGATGTTCTGAAAGAAGACTTCCAAAGAGAAACTATTACCTTTCGTTCACCTATTTTTTAAAACTTTCTCTAGAAACGTCGTCTTTGATAAATAATTGGGCAATATTTTTATCGAATGCTCATAAAAATCAACGAAGTACCAATGATTACCGGTTTCAAACTCGATTGTACTCCACCTTTCAAATTTCGCAAGTCACTTAACCATTACCCTCGAACGAGAGAAACTATAACTTTTTCACTGGTAATACCCAAGTATCGTATTATCCTAACATTTTTACCAGCAGAAACGAATAGTCAATGTCTTCTAAGTCGGATCGAAGCCACCACTTCGCAGTAGTATTTCTAATTATATTTACACGGTTGAAATTAACGGCTGGGTGAGTTGGCCGGATTCAAGGATACTTTTCGTAAACTACCGAAAATATCTCTACTACGCATCACCGTAACACCTATGGTGTGTAAACGATGACGCATTCTTCCTTAAACATTCAGAAATTTCAACGATTCACAATTGAAGGGTCTGTTGTTACAATAGAAACGAACGTATTTATTTATCAGTTTCCTGGCAATTGCGTAGAACGTAGGAAATTAAGCGACATACACCACGATGAACATAGTACGTTAGTATAGAGTATAGAACCACGTGATGCTGGTATGAATATAAAACTTGTTTACAACAGAGAATTATACTCGCCGCTGCAATTCCGTGGAATCAGTTGCAGTTATTCAGAGGGCCTTGATTAATGCATGCGCGACAATTCTTTTCGCCCGAGGGTCGTGATTACAGTTGACAAATGTGCTGATTAATTAATAAAAATTTTTTTCAAGTCTGTTTTCCTGTGCGACATGTTCGTTATCGATCCGATAGATCAAAAATAGAAATAATTTCTTTGTAACGTTAGCGTACATGAAACGCGAATGATTTGAAATATTTTCTTTGAAAGGAAGAAAGAAGAATTTTTATTAATTATTCTCTTTAATAACGTAATATTCGTTGTTACTTATAATTGCGTTTCGCATGTTTCACAATTCGTTTATTCCGTCGCTGTTGAATTTTTCATCCTTGTTATTAAAATAAAGGTGTAAATAAATTGGTAATTTATTTAAAAAAGACATAGTTGCTTCTATTACAAATTTTTCTACCTGACGATTAATGATCAAATTTTGTAACTATCTGCGATTTACGGAAATTTTCGACTAAAGCTGTTCATTGATCGAATAGTCTTCATTTGATTTCTGAACATAGGATACATGAAAGTTTCTGATTCTTTCCAGTCTTCGAGACTTAATATGCTGAAAGAAGTAACGTGATCGGAATTTATTATTGTTTTGAATTCTTGTGCTTCCCTTTTCGTCGACATGTTGCTAAAGAGTTTCGTACGGTGGAATGCAATAACATATTAAGTCAATCGCTGTTTCCTTTTGTGTCGAAATTCCACTCGAACGTATCCTCCTCGTATATTCTACGATGTATTGCAGTTTAAGTTACAGAATCGTTTACTGTCTTATAAATACTAAAAAGAATGTTTCAAATTAAGTATATGCACATACAAATTCTCTGATCTATTAAGAAGAAGCGCAAAGTTTTCCAGTAAGATCTTCGACACTTCTACAGTTTTTCTGAAATAGAAAATCAGAAGGACTCGTAAAAGTAGAATTTCAACATTGAATACCTAAATAACTTCGCTGTCGGTTCACAAAGAACGAATGAAACTCTGATAGCGCAGACTAAATATCGAACGCGAGCAAGTTCGGACTGATGCGTTTCAATGCTTGTTGGATACGATGAAATTGTCGATTCGTTAAAAAGTCGTTTATGCATTTATAGAAAATTTAAAGTTGCAAAAATGTAGAAATATCCAAGGTGGGATAATATAATGAATGAGACAACTGAATTTCATTTCCTTATTTATATTCAGAAACATCAGAATTTGCATAAATATCCGCGATCCATTTACGTATTTCGATTCAACATTCCGAAATGTTTGTCGTATTGCAAATCGCATTCGTAAGCGCTCTAGCGTTGGTGCGTCAGAGGAAAAAGAACGCATGGCGAAAGGGGGTTAATAATAAAAAGGTTAATAAAGGCATACTAATAATTTACCGAAAAATGAGATAAAGACGCTAGTAATAGTGCAAAAACATCAATTTTATCTCATCTTTATTCGCGTTATCTGTTCGTGCCGCTGGCCCAGATCAATAAATCGAAACGCAACGTGTTCCCCTGCGAACACTTATCTGTGGATACAACAGGCGTGTGCACGTTTCAGACGTCTGAGAACACTTGGGACAAAAAGAGACACGTCTGAAACGATATTGTTTCTTTAGTCACGAATAATTTGGAAAGCAGGTTTCTTTCGGTGCAAAATGTTATTACAAGGAATTACTGTTACCCTGGACTCAAGAATTTTAATTATAACTTGTTCGAATGGAAGATTTTTCAATTTAGTTAATATCTAATTATTTATATTTAAATTATATTGATATTTCATTTACTTAATATCTTTAAATTTAAGTCTTCCAGTTCAGCGGATTGTAATTCAAATGTCTGAATCCACCGTATCAACAACAGTTTCCAATAATTTAATTACCAAAGTTTATCGATTACCGAAATTCATATTACTAAAGTTTATCGACCACGAAATTCATGAAATGACTTTAACAGCTTCAACAAACAAAATAACGAAAAAATACATATTAGGAAAAATACATACTTTGAAATTCTCAGATCTTAACAACCACGCATCACATCTTTAGGTATTTGTTTTTGTTCCTTTCGCAAAAAATAAATACATATTAATGTACAACATGGCAAGAATTCTCCTAGCTTTTCTTTGTGCTGTATGTTGATATATTTTTTGCCGAAAAATTTCGCGATCGAACGTCGACAATTCCAGAACGTGAACTTTCATGGCTATCAAAATCACGTCTCTCGCAAACACCGGTGGTCAACGGTAAAAAGGTGTTAATTTATGTTTAAATATCGTACGATTTCAAATGCACCCACAAAAACTTGTTTATCGGCTTTGTGGTGTAAAAAACTTGAGAGACGATTACGTCGATCTTCTCTAGAGCCAAAACGTTGATTGCTATTCGAGAAACAGGCGAGAGAATATGTCGAGACAGACGGACAGGCCTTCGACTGTTTTTCACGATCATCGGCCAAGATTTTCGAGTGACCCCATTACTCGCACGGTCTTTTCAGATTCACGGAAGAGGGCAAGGTTAATTGGTCAACGAGTACACGAGCAACTCTGTATCTACTAGAATTTACTAAATCAAATCTAGTAAATGAAATATATATAATATATATAATATAATATGTATAAGTCGTTTTTTAAATCCTTTCACATTCACGGAAATTAACCCTTTTTTTAGCTTGAACTGTTGCTTTTAAATAACAACAGTATTTCGTTGAATATTAAAAAAATATTAAACATATGAGAATGTAAGAAGTTTTAAATAATTCCAATTGGCATAATATCGAACGTTCAGTGCCACAATATGAATTATAAACGCTATAAACAAGTTATAAACATTGGCTGTCAATTTTTTCAGGAACACACGTTAAATATGTGCACGATATTCCTGGTTATTATCGCTGAAATGGATATGTACTATCGGGCAATTAAATCGAACATTAGTTACGTTAAGGCATCGTTATTATAAAAATATAAATATTCGCTTTTTATTTTCGGTAAGAACCTAGTATTATTTCAAATTTTTCATATTTTTGCGATTAGAATTGGAACATGAAATACGAGAAAGATGAGAATATGCAAAACTCAGGCAACAAATATCCTAGAAAATCAATGAGAAAGAGAAGCTGAATGTGAATGTTTTCGCATAAATTGAGTTTTTATTTACTACATTCGAAAAAGAAACGTTAAAGTATTTCTAAAATTTTTATCTACATACGCACGTATATAGATAGTGTTTGCATCTTTATCTATACTTTACAAAATATCATAGAAAACCCTAATATTAAATAATAATTTTATTAAACTGTATACTTTAACTAAACTCAAACTTTATTAAGCAAGATACTCCTCGTTGCAAATCTCTAAAATTTCTATAGAAAAATTACAAATTGACCATTTTGATCTCCTAGTTCCAATACTAAAACAATAACCCCATGAATTAAACTCTGTATTAAATAATAATAGACTGTCTCTCTCCCCCTCCACCTCCGTTTCGAAATCAACGAATTGCACTGTGATTTTCGCAATCCAAATTGGTGCTTCACCTCCCAGGTGATTTCAGTAACAGACCTTCGTCATTATCACCGTCTGTGAATAAAAAGCCGGCCGTTTACTTGACTTTGTGTCGCCTGTCGGAGTCGAATCGATTTATCGGTCTTAACCTTGGCCATTCGACGTCGCGTTCTCGCGTAGAGAGGATAGGAGAGCTGGTAGCGCGTGATCGCGAGAAATGCCGGGATTATTGACAGTGTTCTCGTGTCGTTTAGTCGAAAACTGACTAAGCAAATTTGTGCGCGCGTGTATTTACTGGTACCGGCATCGGGTTCTGGGTCGAATCGATTGACGTAAATCGGGTCAGTTGTAATTGACAGAACGCAAGTTTAGTGATAGAAACGTAATGGATTTATGAGGTATCTATGTAAGTAGGATAATCATAGGAGAGATGGAACTTGTCGTTAAACAACATTTCTCTTTGCTTAAATATTTTAAAAGTACGTACGTAATGAATATCACAATTCGTTCAGCGAACTATCTTTTTTAGGACGTATAGTTGTTATGATAACATGTAATAATATCTTTCTAAACAGCTGTGGAAATAAGTAAATAAAAAAAATATCGGATCGTCGTCTATCTTTCCTTTTTGCTGTACGATAATTTTCATTGAAGTTACGTTGTTTTGTTAAATCGGCTTCTCTCCGTGATATGATTAGGATTACAATTTATCTCTTGAGAACAGCGTAACTATGTATCTCTTCAAGCAATAGAGTAACAATATGTAATTCTCGCAACTGCGCAATCAAATTATTTTTTATTCCCGTCGGAAATTAAAATACCAAAATTTTCTAAAAATTACGTAATATAAATATGAATAACGAGATATTCGTAAAAGTATAGTTTAAAAATTCGCAAGAAGCTTGTAAAAATATGGTCCGAAGTTCACAAAAATTTTGAAGAAGTATAATATAAAATTCGCTGTCGATTACAGACGCACCAACAAAGGCAACACATCGCGCATTTGACAGATGGTCTGAGAAATACTTATCTGGTTCCTCTCCCAATTATGGTCCCTACATTATGTACATACGTGTGGTCGATCATCGATCAAACATGTGCCCATTGCCTCTCTTCATTGAGAAATCGCCGGGACTATTTTCAGGCAGCCCGTGCCGCTATTTATCGTTATCGATTAGCGTACACATACACGTACTTATACCGGGCTGTTAAAGCAAACAAGTGTCATTATGACGTCAATCAACGGCAAGTAACAACGACGGTGGAGCTGTTTCGTGCGTACTTTCATGGATATGATTAAATGTTTATCTATATAACACGAAAATACGCACATGTGCAAGTATTATGCATTTAGGAATAATTGCGTGTCATTACGATGAATTTTAACAACGTGCATGAGTTTGATCTTATGAGGTATTGTTGCTCGATAATGGTAAACTGTATCCGGTTCGTTGACTTCCCTTCGTTCATTGATCGTAAGTAGATTATAAAACGCTTGTTACTGTTCGATCCTATCGATCGTCATACGGTTTTCGATCTTGTATTTAATTGTTACTTGAAAAAAATCCACTTGACAGTAAAGAATTGATTCTTCTTAATATATATTCATGTATTCGTCGGTTAATTTATTATCTGATTAATCATTGCAAAATTACGTAAATTAAATAATGCTCGAGGAAAGCTTTCTTCTTATATAATAATATGATAATAAGATACGTACAATATATGATGTCGCTTTGTTGATATTTCATAACTATTCTCCTTTCACATCTGCTTTGTCACTTATGCCATCTGTTATGTTCTATGAGATTTTGTCATTGAATCTCTAACTTTTTTTTTTAAGAAGCTTGTTCCATTTATCCGTATGTAAGAGAAATTTGACCTGTCGCTGCAAGAACCTCAATGTGTTTATTACTAAAAGGTATTAAACTTACTGAAAGGGGCCATGTGTTGCGGATTCGGTGATCCCAATACCGTATCATTCATCGTTAAATTTGTAGCAGGCCCTCGAGGGGTTTTCCCGGGGCGGGAAACTACTTCTCGCTAACGGCCTCCCTCGACGACGAGAGCAGTCATCCGTCTATCTGTTCGCTAATTAATTATTATTTATTATACTTGACTACACGCAGAGATAGAGATTTACGTAGCTTGAGTCCCGAAGCTGGTAAAATATTTCAAGTAGATTCCGACGAACGACAACGATCCATCTGGAAAGGCCATTCTATGATTTCCATAGTTCATCATGCGAGTAATGCGCAATCACTAACCGTGACGCATGCCAACTCGCATCGATGACTCGGTAATAGGATTAGTAATTGAATCGACAGACGCTTGTTTTCATGGAAGAGATTGCCATTATCGTGCCATCGTGTCCATGTCAATATCAGTGAGCGCCAACAGCAAAGATCGAAGCGGTTCTCCAAAAACGCTTTCGACATTACCCCCGATAGAAACGCTCGGCAGCTACTCACAATCAGAATCGGATTTGTGACGAGAATGTTGATGCATGAAAATAATTTCGTCATCGCGTATATTAATTGCTCACGTTGTTTATCAGTTGTAATAAATACGAGCGAGGCGTTGCATTTCCGTTAGGAAAAACATTGATAAGAAGGTTGTCTTGTTTTCACTTTCCTCTCCCTTGGCCTCTCGCGTCTCTTTATCAAACCGTTCAACTGATTCCATACACGGTATTTGATGAATGACGTCATCGCGCGATTAGTTTCCGCAGTAGCTTTCGAAACTTCTGTTTTTCGTTGGAGTACATATGTACGTATTTAAAATTCGTAGGCTGGGCAGATAAAATGCAGGAGAATGATTATTTTAGCTCAATGTACGAATGATAGCTACTGTTTATATTCTACGTTTATTCTACGATTTCACTTTTCTATTCTATCAAGAGGGATTTTTAATCTTAAATAGAATTTGTCAATTTTCTATTTCTTAAAGAAACTGGGATACAATTCGTTTAGAGCGTAGATGTATTATTCGTGTTCTTGTTTTTATGCAGTGTTAAAATACTGTGTGTGTAACACGTTAAAACGCCGACGAAATTATCGAATTATACCATTTTGGGGGTATTTTTAATAGATTAAAGATTTAATAGATTAATTAACGTGATTAAGTTTCCTGAACAATCTACGTAATTGACAGAATCGGTCTGATATTCTTTGAAGAACAAGATGCATCGTGTATTTTGTCTAACTAAATATATGTCTTACATCAATGATACAACGATTTTGTTCAATTTAAAAATCATAATTGGCAAAATAACGTGAGGAGACGTCAATGAATAACGCATTACGTTCTTGAGAAAATTCAATGAAAGTTGCAGATGATGTACATACGTATAAAGAGAAGTCACTCAATATTCATAAAGTAAATGAAAAACGTTTCATTGCTAGAGATGTTTTTCATCGCTAAATGGAATAACAACATGATTTACGTGTTAACTACATCCAAGACACTTGAATTTTAAATTAAATTACTATTAGTTCCCGAATTGTAACTGTAATACGATGTCCCTGAAGCCAGGCTTAATAACTATTTTTATTAAGTTAAATATGCTATTTGTAATTTAATTTCTCTTTCGGAAATTATGTTATAAAGAAAAATTTAATCTTTCCTTGCTAGATATAATTTCCATATTGTAATAGTAACAACAATCGATTAAGAATATTTTTAATATCACATATTATTTTACATATATGTATAAATAAATATATAATATAATATAATATAATAATATAACACGTCAAAGAATTTATATTTCCAAAAGGATTTCTATGAAAAAAAAAGAACAAAAACGAAGAGGTCTGGACTGATTTATTCACCAGATCTACTATAGGAACCGGTCATCGTTTCAATTTTGCTTTGCCTATCAAACCGAAATTTGTCAAACAATGAGATCATGTTCAGTCCAACATATATGTTAGCCACCTGTGAATTCATTCGCATGCATTGGGGTTTCTTTTTTACATGGATGTGCTTTTCTATGTTATCAGCGTGGCAACAAGGCTAAACGAACGCTCTAGTCGATTGTTGACGTCGCACCATCAAAAAGTAGAAGGTCAACAGTTCAGAATCCCCCCACGTTTCTCGAGGCTTTCCGTGAAATTTCTCAGCTCCGCGATAAACATTCAGCGTGATTTATTGCGTTATAACAGTTTTTCAGTTGATGTTTCTTGATACAATACTAGGGGTGACGTGCACGACGTTTCTGGGAACAGCTAAACTCGTAAAATGCACGAGTCTCGATGACACGGATGTACGTTAAAAGTTCCGCTATTTGTTGGAGTTGTTTTTAGAGCTTGAGAAATTCATGGTTGTCGAAAACAATCCCATTTAATATTCTCTTCTTTTCTCTCGGCTTTTATCTTTCGTATTTTTCGTCGATTTATAGCGAAACACGAAGAAGAGTGAAATGCTGTTTCCATCTTTTTTCTCCTTTCGTTCCCTCTTCCGCACGTTCAATTAACTCTACATATCGCGCGGTTGTATACTAATCTTAATGAACGCATTTATCTATTTGTTTGCGTACGTATTTACGTATCCTCGCACGACCAGTGGCGTCAAAGAATCTTCTCTTTTTATTCGAGATTTTACTGTAGGAGTAAATGAGTCGCAATTTACAACTCCAGAATTGAAATATACGATTGCCTTTCTCCCGTTTTGATTTCTATGTGGCGTTTCTCTTAATATCGGTTTACGAGCTTCTACTATTTTAAAATTTAATGGTCTTTCAACGCTACATAGACAGCTAAAATTAAAGTAAAGTAAGTTTAAGTAAAAGGCAACATTAATTTTGTCAGAAGTACCTATATAGTTTCAATAGTAAAAACTGAAGAAAAATTTCTAACTAAACGAAATTAAAACACTGATCGATCGAGAATACGATATGTTTACTCGTGTAAAACAGTGTTGGCTCTTTAACATTTACAAAAGTATTGGATTCTGTGATATTTCGTGGAACTGTGCTGTAATAGGGATTAGAGAAAAGGAGGCAAACAGTATCTTCAGAAACTGTTTTATTAATTTTCTACTAATACCTCTTGCACCATTCCACAACCAAGGAAATTTGCCAAAACGTTATACTATATTTTATAAAACATGGCGGTAAATTTTACCCTATGAGAAACGAGAAAAGCAAAAGGAAATAACCCCCGGAAACCGTAATATTTCCCTCCAATTTTCTTTTCTAAGACAAAATTCTGAATTTCCTTGTGTTGCGGCGCAGGATGGTCCGTGCGACGTCCTTCACTGTCTAACAGTCAAAGGCCCACGCACCGTTATACAGACCCTTAATAAACCTAAGGAACGACCACAAATAGAATTCTTTTAACAGAATTTTTAATCCTGCAAGTATATTCGGTTTATGGCTGGTCTTTACGACAGTCCCTAGGTTTATTATTCGTTCTTAAAAATCACGGAGAAAGCAGGTAGCTATCTAACGTGAAAAGCGAGTATTTACTTAACGAGAAAAGCTGGCTTTTTCCATGAACATGGACACCCATGAGCCACGTTGGTAGGAGGCTTCCTCCTCCTATCCTCATTCATTAACGTTGGCTATAACTAATGGGCATCGCAGATCGTCACCCTCACGAAAAGTGTGAACAACGAATCCGTCTGCTTAGTTCAAAAGGCATATCTATACCGAGCTTTCCTCCGTGATAACACGAGGACGAACTTCATTTGTTCCACAGTAACAGTTCGAGTAACAGTTAAAGCTCGTCAGTGACAGTTAAAACCAGTTCGAGGAGCAGAAGGAGTCAGACGTCAAGTCAGCACAGTCGCCAAGTCGAAGACAGTCAATCGAGTAAAAATCATTCATCACAGCCGCCACCTTGTAATACGAATATTATCAATTCTATATAATATTATCAATGTTATCAATTCTTCTTGAGTCTCGTCCAAGTATTCAATTCCGCAACCAAACGGAGTTCGTTTGCCTCTCATTCCTACTCGTTCGTTTTAATAGGAAAATCTAGAGCAAATGTTATTATGTTTACCTTCGATATATATCATGAGTCGTGGAACATAAACGATACTACGTACGTATCCGAGTGGCTTATTCCTTTCAGCTGTTTTACGCTATATCACGCATCGAGAATACGACGTACAAGGGGGTTGGTTGACGGGACAAAGTATAAAGAAATTAATCGAATTATTTCCATCGTTCGATTAGTCTCTCATAATGTTTTATTCATCGATCGGGTCATAGATCGGGTCCGGATTAATTCTCCCAAGGCAGTAAATTGCGGGCAAGGTTCGCTACGTGCGAAACGTCGTCTCCTGCGTCATTTATCGCCCACTTTGAAATGCCGCGTCGATACGCTGGTATTTTCCTTCTTCATTGCTTCATAATAGGCTACAGGAGTGACGTAACGATGATGAAAATATCTGCGCTAGTTCCGATAAATTGTGGTATCGTTGTCAAGTACATATATACGTGGTTCAGTCTAGTTATCGAGGGTGTATAAGTCATTCTGGATGGTGAAATTCTGATGACTAACGTGGCAAATCATTGAACGTGCTAAATCGTAATCTCCAAAGAAGTATGTATACTATTTTCATTTCTAGTGCATGTTACCTGGCCATGTAAATGGTGGTACGTATAGTGCGGTATAGCGAATCTTTACTACTATTTTTTTAAAAACTTTAATGCTACTTTTGTTTCTGAAATAAATTATGAAAAATGTATATCGATCGACTAATAGAGCTAGTTATATCTTGAATTATAATTTCCAAGATATTTTGATAAAAAGGTATACCAATTTCGTTTTGAAGCAAATCATTCTAAATTAGATATAGTAAATACGTGCACGAAATAAATATGGTGGTGCACTTGGTTGATCGATGCAGAGAATATTTGGATGTCGTGAATCGTAATTTTCAAAATTCTTCCCATTTCAATGAAGAAGTATATTAACTACCTCCGTTTTTGAATAAAATTACATGAAATGCAAATTTTGTATGGTATCACTCGATCAATTATGGATAATATAGCGAATCGCATCGCCGAGTGTCGTGAAGGATAATTGTCATGGAATCTCGATGAAGAAGCATGGTACTGCTTTAGTTCTTGGAATAATATACAGGAAATATAAATTTTTACAATATTTGATATACTAGAATAGTCTAGCGAATTGTTGGGTACTCTGAATCACAACTTTGGAAGGATTTCTATGAAGGAACTAGTTTTGAATGCAAATTACTCGAAATATAAATGATGACGTTCCTCGATTATTTACTAAAACGATTCGTTGGATGTGTTGAATTATAATTTTCAGATTTCAACAAAAAAGGATAATACTTTTATTTTTAGGGTAAATTACAGAAAATTTGAATAATGATGTCACTCGACCGATTAGCATAACATCATTGGGAGTCCTGAATCATAATTTCCAAAGAATTTCTGCGAAGGAGCATGGCATAAATTATTAAAGATGTAAATGGAAAGCTCGATATTCTGTTTTAGCTGATACTAAATGCATTCATCTTGTCCCTGAGGTCTTATTTTTTGATTGCCTTTTGTCAATTAATAGCAGCTCGCACTATTGTGGGGTTCTCAGGTTTCTCTGAACAAGGTGAAATTGTTTTACGTCACGCACAATTCAGGGTCTCGTTTACTAATAATAACTGAAAATCGATAAACGTACGCAGTTAAAACTGGGATAGAAGGACAGAAATACCCGATGTAGTTGCATATGATTTATTATCGTAGATCGGTAGATGTGTGCAATTAGTATTGTACGTGAATTGCTTCTGTGCAATAAAAGAAACCAGAAGCACATTGCAAATTATTCATGTAATTAATAGTAAACATGATCCAGCTTGATTTATCGATTCTAAGATTTACGAGGATTATTCACTGAGTCGTGTAGGTTATACAAACAAATACGAATTATTTTTACAATCGCGTACTGATATTTAATCTCGAGTATTTTATTGATTAATCTAATGAACGATATCGAAGGAAGATCCGCCAATATTCCTTCGTCGATCGAACATTTCGTACATTTGAATTCTATAGTTGGCTTATGGTTGAGCGATTTTCAAAAAAAGTTAACGAGTATAAATATTTGCACGAACACTGTAAGCGTTTAGGCCATTGACGAATTTGCCTATTTCAACAAATACGTATTCGTTTATTCACCACGCGAATCATTTGATCATCTGGATGAAACCGTAGTTGCATGATGCACAAAGTAGAAGAACCAGCGTCGTCTCTGCTCGTGAATTGACTGTACTACGACATATTGAATATTTAAATATTGTACTAACAATTTGCAAAGTCTAACGTCAGCCAAGAGTCGCTGAAAAATTCCTACTTCTTCTAATTTGCCGAAGCTCGTGCCGAGTCTTAAAGACACATGTATTTAATTCACTCTTATCCGTTTCAGATAGATCTTATCCTTAACCTAATTATACTGTTTAATATCTTGATAAAATCGTCGTTTGAAGTGATCTTAATTTAATTAGTTGTAAAGGGAAAAGCTGTTATAGAGCTTTTTATAAAGTTTCGCTCTAATTCTATGTAAAAATCGATGTGTTCTTTTTATGTACAACGTTTATTTATACAAATATGAGAAAACGAGTGACTTGGAATGTAATATGCGACAAAGTTCTATACATGGTAATTTTTTTCAGTACTATACTAAATGTGGCAGTAGAATCGATGGTTCAGTAGTGTATTTAAGAAACAACTAATCTATTCAGATAAAATTATCCTATTCGCTACACAGAGATCTAGATCTTGAACTTGTAAGAGAACATATTTGGCTGAGGAACGTGTCGAATAAAAGTCCAAAGGCAATTGAAGAATAATCTATAAAAGAAAGATTGGGAAAATGCCAAGAATTCCACATAAAATACAAAAAAAAAAGAATCCTACAGTACATGTTTCAAATTCTTGTCTTTAGAACATACGTAACTGACGATAGCGTTAACAAATATGAAAGCAAGTATAATAATTGGATATCAATTTTATACATTAAAAGTATCACCGATAAATAAATTGTGCACCAAAAGAATTGTACAGAAGAAAAGAATTTTTCAGATATCTACGAATAAATCTGATAGATCAACGATCGTTGATATCTTAAAGACGACGACGAATTCCGTCGAATCAAACCTACGCTTACTCAATACACAAATCAATCAATAATCAACGATCAGCGATCAATACTCGAACGGAGCTATAACTCATTGTGTTCCAGGAACAGCTACATTTCACCGAACAGTTTCAACAACTGTATCGCTTGAACAACAAGTTAGTCACGGAACATGGTTTTCCACGGAAAGCTATGCAGTCGACCTAGTTCTTCGAAGAAGTTCGAATCGAAAATAAAAGTGACCGAGGTGGAAATCAAGAATGGCGTGTGACGATCAGAAGAAGAAGAAACGGCGCAGTTCATTCGCCCACGAGTTGAAAAGTCAAAGCGCCCGAGCGATGGCTAAGAATAGCACGTGGCGATCATTGCTTCTTGTCACCTTCGTCGATGTCTTGGCGACGCAACGCGCGCGTTTCTGCTAAGCTCATCATTGTAAACAAACGCGCTCACAAAAGAGTCCGAAGGTCCGAAGGTTTCTAATAGCGAAGGACGCTTATCTTTACTATTCCAGAATATACACGCAATAGTTAATTTCTGTGAAGTGAACTATAAAGTTTGTTATAAGCAGAGTTCACTAAAATTTCCTATTCGTATTCGATATTATAATTAATTGCGATGATTCAATTCTACATTTATGAACATTCGACTATTTAAGTAACTCGAAGAAGTATTGGGAAATGATCAAAACCTCTAAGAATTAATATTTTATCCGGAACGTTAGACGATATTACAACAACGAGCTCGTAAATTTAGTATTAAATTGAATCTTTTCTTATTTATATGTGTCGTGTCTTTCGATCACTATTTTCATCAATTTCAGCGTTCGTATTATTACTCGATAGGCTTTGAAAAACTGTGGAAGAGAATCCAATGTATTTTAATTACTATAACTTGCTATATTAAGCCTTGCAAACACCTTTAGCAAATTTTTCCTATGTATATGATACGTCGTAACTTTGCATGAATACAGAATTCCGATAGATTAAATGTTGCTGTGATACGTTAGATGAATTGACACAACATGAAGTCAGCAGGTGTCTTAATACTTATGAACGGGAGTGTGTTCTTCGGTTGACGTAGGATCACTGCCACTGTACGTCGTTGCTATTTATACTCAAGCCGTTGCATTGTTAACTGGACTGTAACCTACGAGACTCAGTCTGAATCTTATTATATCCTACTAGAGAACGTCCATTGAATCGTGGAATGCGCGTCATACTTTGTCAAATTCTTATCTACCTTGGTATGGCAGATGCTTTTGTCGTTATCCTACTTAAGTTTGATTAGGACATTTAATTTATTTTGTTATATTTGGGCATACATATATATAATGTATTAATAAATATCCATGTGCAAAACCGAAAAATCAATACAATTCTATTACATGTATACATGTATATGTGTATTTTTTGGTTATGGAAATGCACATTTATGGCTTTAGGTTGACTTCGATTACATTTCTTGATATCAAATATACGTGATTTGAATGGAATATGTTAGCGGTGTCGCATTTCCGAGACGATGCGACGGCAGATAGCTCACTGATATTTAGTCTTACTATAATTTATGACTAGATTGCGGATTTTCATGCATTTATGATGCAAAAACGCACACCTTGCATATAATATGCAGAAGTACATAAAATATCCAGAGTAGAGTATCTACTATGACATTTGATAAATGAAACGAATTTTTATTCAAATTACATTTCTTTAGTTATGTTCATAGAAACAGAAATACATAAAATTCTGCGGCGTATTTATGGCTGGGCGGAGAGCTCGACACGATGATTGAGTGAATGTTCGGAAAGTCCATAGTCGATGACTGTTTTTGGTAACCGGACTGCGAGAAACGTCACTACACTTACTCAAGAATCATCGATAAGGAGCAATTTAGCTAGAGAGACTTTTGTATTGACGCGATTTGTCTTTAATATATGCGTGTATACGTACGTATGTGCCGATGGTACGTTTCGTAAAAGCTTTAAGTGTTAGAAAGTCTCCGAATCTTTGGTTATACGTATATTTATTACGGAAAGACTGTCTTGAACAACATCGAACTCCTACAAAAATAAAACGATTACGAAGAAGCGGATGTTTCGTAGTGAATAAAATCAATTTCCCCGATAATTGATTATTTCTATCTTTCAAATATTATTTTGTGGAATTGAAAACTTTCCTAGATAGTCGAGGAAACATAAAAAATTCGTCAAAAGAGAATGTAAAATAAGTAATAAAATTTTTCGAAGCTCGGTATAAGTGTTTAAAATAACAATGGATTATTCGTTTGTTACAGGAAGAGAAAATCACAATGTTGAGGATTGGATCTCTACTGACCATGCTGGTCTTCATGACCGTCATGAAGATCGTCGTCTCGAATCGTTGTTTGGTAACGCGCGAAGGTAAATTTTAGCCTAAACGTTTCGTCTGACCACTTACGAACCTTTTCTCCTTGGTCGCGCTTCACGACCGACTTATAACCGCTATAAGAAATTAATTAGAGGATTACTATTTTGACAGAAGTCAATCCAAAGAGATTGATTCACATGGATGGACAACCATTGAATCTTAACTTCGAAGTGTCTGAAAGAGTCACCCACAGGTTGGCCACCATAATCATGAAGATTTTCTTGACCGAGGTGCTTGGCTATTCGGGAGTGTCTATCTTTGAAATGGAAGACAAATTCATGCCGAACGACACTTTCGATAGATTGTCTGGCGATATAACGTTCAATAATCCGGAACAGTAAGATATACTGTTTACTCTTGTACTATAGATATTTATCTTTAAAACGAAGATTTATTTACAATTAAATTACAATTTTATGTTATTTTAAATTAATATTTACAATTAAATTAAATAATAAATTAAAGCTCGTTACAACGGAAAATATTCCCTACAATACGTATATATGAATATAATACGTTCATAAAAGATTTCAAGAAGTTGACATATCTGTGATTCTTCGGGTTTCCATCGTGTGTTTGATAGGCGCACTTTGGTTCGACTTTTCGAGGACATTGCAGTATAGTCTTTCAACTTCGCTAAAAGTTTCTTCCTTCAGGAGATTCCATATCGCTTCTTCAGTTTCGCTGACACTGTTTCTTCCCTGAAGAAGTGAACTGAAACGGTCATGAAACGTCGGAACAAAGAGCAATTATCAAAAAATTATCGATCGAAAACCGAAGAACCACTACATATGTCATCTGATAAATATAGAGAATGTTTAAAATTTGAGATAAGTGTTCGAATGTTTTCACGAGCAACTATAATTTTACAAGGAAATTTCAAGAGATTCGAATTCCAATCCCAAGAGAGGTTCAAAGAGAGACAGCCTGACATTGACAAATCATTAATTTCTTCGAACAGAGTTCCAATGGTGAACATGGAGGTCTGGATTCCGACACATCTGGACACGATGTCGCTGCAAAATTCACTCGACGTGAAGGAATGCGGATCCATTGCTCCGCCGGGTCATTTCGGTTGGTTCGTTCCCGTTGCGTTATCGAGACCTGGCGACAGTTGGATAATCTTCACTAAACGTGAAACAGCTGCACGTTTCGATGTGGACGAGTTCACGTTGGACAACATTCGAAATTTCACTATAAATCCAGCCACCAAGGCTGACTACTGCCAGCAATCGTTTTGTCAAGATGGATTGTACATTCCCGAGTGGTGTCAGGGGAAACCATGCGCTCTATTATTGACTAGTTACGGCAACATTACTGACTTTGTCAAGGATCACATCGACCAGTTGAAGTTATACGTCAAAGTGGCCTGGGTGGGGCCGAACTTGAAATACGTGACTGAAACTTTGACCAAGGAGCTGTTGCTTATACGAAATTTAACCCATGATAGGTATTTATTTGACACATTTCTCAATGAATGAACGTTGCGGCTGGTCTCAATCGGAACTTCTATTTTTACGGAGATGCAGGGTCGCGCAAAAGTCTTGGACTATCGAACAGAAACGTTTTGTTTTTACGAATGATTGGAAGGTGCTTGATATTATTAACAATTTGACATTACCTTAGAGATATAGATGAGTTATTATCTCGAGATGAATTTCATATAATTACTACTATTAATGATTTCTATTTTAATGCCGAATAACGTAATAAATTCCGTATCATTGGCCATTTTATTTTGGATATTATAAAAGCTTGATTTCGTTTTTAACTTTCTTTCCCCTTCTAATTGATATGATACATTTCAAGTGATCTCACACACGGTTTATCACACTTGAGTTAGCTTGAATCAGTGATCTATTTATTGTAACGTTTCTAACGTTAATAGGTGAGAAATAGTAGAGAGGTGGTATGCAAATCTTTATTACCATATAATACTGCCTAGAAACATTTTCTAAAAGTATACTTAATTTCTATTATAACGTTGATGACCTGAGACCATTGCGTAACACTGTATCCGAAGCACAACACAGGTATTTTGCATAAGATTTTGCGTTTTACGACTAACGATGAGGAAAAGATATAGTATAAATACAATTTCGTAAATGTTTTATTGAAAAGTTGCAACAAAAATACGAAATAATATCGAATTGATCTTTTATCCGAAATAAACGTTAAACGAACATTAACAACGATGAACAAATCGAGAAAGATTAATTTTTTAGCCTCAAGATCGTCAGATGTCGAGCTTTTTATTTGCGGATTTACTGTAAATTAAAAACTTTATCAGACAAGAATATATATGTATGTATTGTATATATAAAAACGTGTAATACTTTCAAGGCGAATACAGTCATACATATTCGTTTGTACAATGCGTACAATGTGTTTTTACGCTTTATTGAATGAAAAATCATACTTTCTTAACTAACCGATTATCGGTTTTCATTCGTACAAGATTTCTTTTTTTACTTTTGCTCGTGCCGAGACGATTGCGGCAAAAAAAACTTGTAACACCTTGAATTTCCATAATTCTTTCACGATATGCGGTGTTCGTGTATATTTAATTTCCTACACAAGGAAAATTACATCGAGCCCGTTTCGTTATCGTTGTCGAACGAAACGCTCGGCTGATCGAAAATTCGTGTTTACTCGAGGTCAATATTATTTCCGCGATGACCGTGTCGCGCAATAAACGTCGCCTCAAAATAGAATCAGACGCCGAAAACATTTTGTACGCGCAAACATTTTACGTTTCTTTTATTATCGACCAGCCGTTGTAGACATCGTCGTCCTGCTTTTATTTGATCGTCTCGAAAAACACGCGTCTCCATTTTACGTCTTGTTTCGTATTTGATCGCGTACAAGAAGGCGTATTCTCATTTTTCAGGTCTCTGGTCTTTTTGCATTGGACGCCAAGCAGCGTGGTACCAAACGAGAGAGACTTTGTCACTGTCGAATTCGGCCGTTGTGGCACGACGAAATTAGAAATCGAATGCAAATACGAATCCAACAGGTTAACCAAGCTAGTCTGGAGCAAACTTGAGTACGCCGCGAAATTGGCATTCGAAGCGATTAGTCACGCGAAATTCACACGGGAAATGTACGAAGATCTGATTTATCGACACAATAATTTTTCTGGAACCGTCCACGAAGAACAAATCGCGTGTGACTGGTTGAAGGACAATCTGAATTATACTCTCAAAGAATGGATGCCGAATACCGCCGACAAAAATATTCTATACGTTGGTGGGATATTTCCTATGAACGAAGCCTTCTATTCAGGGAAATCGATATTAATCGCAGCCAGAATGGCGAAGAAGGCGATCAATATGAACAATACGGTCCTTACAAATTATGATCTTAAAATGTTAGCTAGCGATGGTCAATGTAAGTCGGATATGGTAATGAGATCGTTCATCGATTACATAGTGCTCAATCAGTATGATAAGTTGATTGGTGTCTTGGGGCCCGCTTGTTCGGAAACGGTCGAACCTTTGGTTGGTGTCTCGAAGCATTACAGAACAGCGATCATCAGTTATAGCGCCGAAGGATCGAGCTTTAACGATCGTACCAAATATCCTTACTTCTTTCGGACTATCGGCGAGAACAAGCAGTATAAGCACGTTTATTTGCAACTGTTGAAGAAACTGGGCTGGAAGAGAGTAGCTTCGTTGACGGAGGATGGACAGAAGTATACGGAGTATATATCTTATATGCAAGATATACTTAGGGACAATGGAATTGCATTTGTGGCGAATGCAAAGTTTCCAAGGGAACGAGAGGCAGTTGTGATGACTAAGGTAATAACCATTCTTTTCTTTCTCAATTTGGAATCCTTCAATCACGAAGGTTGTCGCTATATCCCTATAGAATATAGTATTTGATTATTTACACAATTAAGTCACATTTTGACGAATAAACCGCAGTGATATGGTATACGGTAAAGGATTAGACGTATAGAACTTATGGAAAATAACTGTGCATGCATATTCATATGCTATTATGATAATGATGAGTAAAATTATCTATTCGTGCGATTAAGATAGAAGGTTAGCCTTAGAGGACATTGAGCAACACTTGTAAATTTATTGAGACGATAATTTTTTTTGTCTTTTGTCCTTGGTTTTCTTATCGAAAACGAATTTTAATAAGCATCGATGACATTAATGATGAACAGAATAGCAAAAATTTAATGGCTGAACGTTAGTAAAGTTATAATCTAGTTTTTATCATTCGCTGGAAATATTCGAGGAGAGGATTTTAGTTTTTTTAAAGATAAAAATCATTAATTAGTATATTGTTTATATGATAGGCAACAAATTAAGTTTGATAGAGTTATTAAGAATGTTATCATTTCGCAGTATTTGCAAGATCTGAAGCAGAAGAAGGCAAAGATCATCATCGCCGATGTTTATGATCAAGTGGCCAGACAAGTAATGTGCGAAGCGTACAGATTAGAGATGACAGCTGTCCAGGTAATTTTATGAAAAGCCATAACTAAAACTTGTTTGACATAATTTTAAAATATTTGACATATATTCGATTAGTTTCATATACACTTTATGCTGTAAAGTAGTTTCTAGTTCGTCGTACATTTATCGTTAGTTTTGTAGATATGTATTTTCGTTCCTTCTATCTGACTTTGTTTATTGAAACAGCGTTTTGATAATAGTAGCATAAAGTTAACGCAAGAATTTTATCAAAATCGCATACACACAAATTCGATAGTTTCTTTATGATAATAATTAATCACGAAAAATAGCCATTCTAAATACATACACGTATTTCATGTCTGTAATTGGTTCGTCGTCAATCTCTATGCATAGCAAATAGACAGATTTCAAGCCCAACCTATTGAACAATTTGTACTATCATGAAATATCGTAACGTAAATCGCGAAACGACAACGATTTTACCGTTAAAGACGATTATAGAAAACGACAATTTCAATGAATTGACGCGTTATATCTAATACAATTGTTGTTCCGTCACTCTCCTTAAGCTCTTTTCTATCAGTCACAAACTTTACCTTTTATTTTACTTGTGTGGCCGTGACGCGTGTCATTTTATACAATTTCCAAATTCCATGTTTTTTCCTATTCTCGTTCTGGATGTCTGGGAAAACGATCAAATCATATCAAATTTCTAGAAATTTTTCAATCTAAATATACAATCTAAACTATTGCAAGCTACGGCACCTTCGAAATAGAAAACAATCCATCGAAATCGACTCGTTTCATTTTATAAAATATTCAAAGGCGACAATATCTCGCCCTCTGAGTGTCTATGAAAAAGATCGAATCACCAAAAAAATCTCAATTCCATAATTTTAACTGGATATTTTGGGATTGAAGGGTTACGTGTGGTTTTTGCCTCTTTGGCTTCGACCAGAATGGTACGATACGGACCGATTCAATAAGGAGAACGAAGAACAAGTGCCTTGTACCTCTGCACAAATGTTTAAAGCGATAAACGGCTATCTTGGTCTCTCTCATGCATATTTTGCTCCTGACGATGAAATTATGCAGGAAGGAATAACGGTGCGCCAATGGCGCGATAATTACGAGAAGTCTTGTTTTAATCAAGAACAACCACCATCGAATTATGCTGGTTTCGCATACGATGCCATGTGGACGTACGCTTACGCAATGGATCGGCTTCTCCGCGAAAATCAAAGTTACGTTTTTGACCTCCATAGCGAGCAGACTATCAATCGGATGACGGATATCATCGGTGAAACGGATTTCTATGGGGTACGTAGAAAATAATTGTAATATTTATAACAAATAGTTGTAAATAATTGTAACAGTTGAGAGTACATCGATCATATTGCTAATTTTTCAAATATAACAGTACCCGCATTTAGGAAGTATTACTTTTTCATGTGTCGTCTCATTTAAAATCGAATCAGCTGAAATTAATTTTCGGCTTTATCAGGTTTTCGTTGCGACCCTAAAGTTCAATTTTGCAACGGCGAGAACAGAGATTTAAAGAGAAAATGAAAGAAAATATTTGCCGAGTAATAATGTTAGCGAATTGACAAATCGTAATTTTACAGTATTTTCTGTTACACAAAACAGGGAAATAAACTGGCGCGTAATTTGCAAAATTGCCTTGCATTATGTCTGTTCTTGTATTACTAATTCTGTTACTATTATGCAGAAGATGCCAATAATCCATATCTTCCGTAGAATTCCACTAATAATAACTATAGTCCTGGCAATATTTCAATCACAAAAGTATTATTTTCTTCATATATTATATGAGAAAATTTATTACCATTAGTTTACTATTAAATTACCGTTTAGGTGTCTGGAAGAATCAAATTCTTCGGTGGTCCTTCGAGATACTCTGTTATCAATATCGTTCAGTTCGTCAATAACAAAACTAATCTGGTCGGTAACTTCTATCCTAACGTATCGGAGACAAAGCACGAAGTCGTGGGTGGTACATTGGACTTAAACGTCTCAGCTTTGATTTGGTTATCAAATAGTATGCCAGATGATGGCTCGGAACCACCACAACGATGCGTCATCGCGGGCTTTGCAGATTTCGTGAACGTATCGTGTGAAGTCGCGTTTGTGATCGTCAATTTCCTTGGATTTGGTTTACTGGGGATACTGGTGATCATTGGTTTCATTATCATCAAGAGAAAGTGAGCAATCAACAAATTTCACATATTATAATATATTATAATATACGTAATCTAGACTGTGAATTTTTATGCATCCATTTATCCTAATCTCCTTCTTAACAGGTACGAAAAGAAAGTGCGTCTACACGAAAAATACATCCAGTCTCTAGGTCTAGACTTTGCTCACGCGGACACGTCCGACTTAGATAAATGGGAGATACCTCGGGACAGGGTGGTTATCAATCGAAAATTGGGCGAGGGTGCATTTGGAACGGTTTATGGTGGTGAGGCGTTATTCCCAGAAAAAGGCTGGCTGGCCGTTGCTGTGAAAACTCTAAAACTCGGAAGCTCTACCGAAGAGAAGTTAGACTTCCTCAGCGAGGTGGAAGTAATGAAAAGATTCGAGCATAAGAACATAATCAAACTGTTGGGCGTATGCATTAAGAGTGAGCCGGTTTTAACCGTTATGGAGTTCATGCTTTATGGCGATCTAAAGACGTATCTTCTCGCCAGAAGACACCTCGTGAACGATCAGAATTACGAAGACTCGGATGAGATTTCTAATAAAAAACTAACTGCGATGGCACTGGACGTGGGTAGGGCTCTCAGTTATTTGGCTCAATTGAAGTATGTTCACAGGTACGTTGAAAACTTTAACTTTCTAAGATAAACGATTAAAATAAGCAAAATATCATCTACTAAAAATTGTAAACAGTCTTAATAACTGGGTAATATATGAAACGGTCGACTTTGTTGTATCAATTTTCTAAATCTCTCTTTTTGATAAACATTTTTGATGTATCATTTCAAGTTTCAGAATTACTTCTTTCATATATCTTCTTTCTATCTTTTTTAATATTCACTTATATAAACGCATACCTTTTTCAAATTTGCGCTACTAACAACTAATGATTTTATATTCACAAGGCACGCATACTTGCTGAAAATAAAATGTAATGAT
Source organism: Bombus huntii (assembly GCF_024542735.1). Classification (NCBI taxonomy): domain Eukaryota; kingdom Metazoa; phylum Arthropoda; class Insecta; order Hymenoptera; family Apidae; genus Bombus; species Bombus huntii. The sequence goes on along the minus strand of NC_066250.1, from coordinate 8,042,582 downwards.
CGTGTATCGTGTGCAAACACTTCGATTTATCGTGGCTGTCGGAGAGTGCAATTATCAACACGATAATTATCCTTGCTTTGATGTCACGGGTTAATTTTACTTTTTCAGAGACATTGCCTCTCGTAATTGCCTGGTAAATGCTCAACGCATCGTCAAACTTGGCGACTTCGGAATGACGAGACCTATGTACGAGAACGACTATTACAAATTTAATCGAAGAGGTATAACTATATCGATTTTATTATAATCTACCAGAAAAATTCACTGGCTTCGATTTCGCGAATGCTGATTAACAAACGAACGATTCTCGTTTTAGGCATGCTGCCAGTAAGATGGATGGCACCAGAGTCCCTGGGCCTTGGAATCTTCACTCCATCTTCGGACGTTTGGTCCTATGGCGTCCTTCTTTACGAAATCATCACGTTTGGTAGCTTCCCCTTCCAAGGGATGAGCAACAACGAGGTACTCACTCACGTCAAGAATGGGAATTCGTTGAGAGTTCCGAAAGGAGTCAAATTACAATTGTAAGATCAATCTAATTATCCTTTAGTCGCATCATACTCAGCCTTTATCGAATTTTAATAATTAAACATTCGCCCTATTTTTCCATTTCACAGAGAAAATTTGATGTACTCTTGCTGGAGAACGGACCACACAAAGAGACCAACAGCTCCAGAGATCGTCGACTTTCTAGCAACGAATCCCCGAATTCTATCACCGTGTTTAGACGTTCCTTTGGCCAGCGTGCAAATCGAGCACACTGGACAACTAGAGATACAGTTAAACGAGAACATCAGAAAGTTTTCGTTATCCTGGCCACCTGAAAACTTTACGACTCGATCATCCACGTCGACATCGAGTCCCGTGGCTATATCCAGTCCTCCTTTGTTGGACATCAATGGTCACGACGACAAACAAAATCAAGACACGTTATTAGGCACTGGACTCTCCGATGTAGAGAGTAGCAGGCCTCTGTTATCGAATTCCGACGAGTCTTCGTCGGGTCCGCCGATGATTTTACAAAATTTCAAACGAAAGGACGAACCGGCGCACAGGTACGTCAACATTCAGCCAGGAATGTCGAACAGTCTCGATCATAAAAACGGCGGCAATGTTCAAGCGGACGAGAGGGTAGCTATGCTGTCAGAGAATAGAAAATCGGAGCACGTGTCGATTCTTTGACAGGAAAGGAAGCACGCGATTTCACGACAGAAATCGATGATGCACTTCTATAGGCGCGCCGAGGGCGTACTCGGAAAATATGCGAAAATATCGTATAGGAAAACGAGCGTGTAAATCGGTTCATGGCCATTGTTGTTTGAATCGAAACAGGCGTGTGCTTCCGAACGAATAGTTTTTCACGATGGTGAATGTGTGGTTTATTCGAACCGTATTTTAGAGTCGGAAAGATATGCAATTGTATAGCTCGTTCGATTCACTGGAGATTAAAATCCTGCCGATTTAGTTATGGTGTATGAAATCTACCGTAGGTTCCAGTTACGAAGACGAGAAACGATCAGTTGGAGCGAGCGAAAATACCGGTATGATCTTTTGGTGGACAACTATTTTCGCTTAATCTACATTTGAGACTGATGTAATAGAAAAATTAAGTTACCGAACAGTTAACGCAACAATGCCGAGGATTTCTGAAAAGAGCGAAACATAGTTACCTGTATTCGCACATATATTCGGAAAAAATTGAAAGTAAGCTCCTAGAATATCTCTATTTGCTTCCACAGTAAAGATATTTTAATAATCGAATATAACATCGAGCGAATTATTTTATTGTTGGAAGTAGAAATTTCCATTGTTTTCGCGCCGAGTAAGAAATAAACTAAAAAAGCGAAAGGCTGCTTCGGTTAGATACGTTGTATTTAATGATAATCGAAAGGAGAACGACAGATAAACGGATACAGTATCGTATTTACGTAAAGTGTTTCGTAAGCAGCATTTCCCTGTCCAAACATTCTCGATACTTGAGGTATGTAGGACTTTGTACGATTTCCTTCGAAACAGACTGCATATCTTTCCAAGCAATCGTGTCGACGTTTAGATACTTCGTTGCGAAATTGGCGCATTTTTGGAGGACAAAACCGAAGAAAAACAGAGCAATATTTTACACGATGAAACATTAAGCGTTCACGCATGCAACCATGACATTTATATAAAAAGAAAAACGTATTTTTTCTTCTTTATGCGAACATGTTCGAAAAGACAGAAGTTCGTGAAAAGAATAATATGCAATTAAAAGAAGAAAACGGGGGAAAGGGACCGGTATGTCCCTTTGCGTTCCAAGTATATATATATTTTTTGACCTATCTTTTATGCAATATATTCGTCGATTTGAGTCGAGAAAAGTGACTGCAGTATAATTACTCGATACTATAAATAACACTCGATCCTCGCTAGGAAAGCAAGTGGAATAGTTACTATTACTATACATGGTATTACAATTAGTAAAACTATTTATTGATTTAAGCCAAGATACTTTGATCGAGACTTCATGTTTTGTAAAATATATTTCATATATACATATATTGAATTCCTCTGATCGCGTGCTTCGTCTTGTCGAAGCAATTTATTTTAGTGTTTAACGCGATTAGCGTTATAAGATAAACGTAGCTCGAGACGGGTAAAATTTCCTGTTACTTAGGTGCAATAACATTAAGCGTCTTGTAGAAACAAGTTGTTAGAAATATATGTTAATATTATATTGATACGATCGATTACGCGTATGGTTGACAAATGAAAGACGGAAGTTTTAACAAAAACGTAAAACAATTGACATTGAGATGTCATAAGAATTCTCTAAGACTTCCTCGTAATTTTCAAGAGAAATTTTAATCGAATCTTCTTAAAAATATCTTATTGATCATCCTAACGTGCACAGACGTATACAGGTTGCTTGAATTTTAATAAAGTGCGACCAAAAATGATATTATCCTTTGTTACACGTTGTTACACCACGGTGTGTAGAATATTTCTTTATTAACGAAATATTATATTTATTTTTGTATTTATTAGAAAGTTCGCCATCATGTTCGTTCTTCGATTATCTTAGGTTAGTCGAAGGATTATACTATATTTTTTAGTTTTGATATCGACCACTTTTTAACAGCATTTTTGCTTTCTTACATATCCAAAGAATATGTTCCTAACGCTTAAATTCGACTAAAATTCAGGCATCATGCGATAGTATATAAATGTTATAAACCATTACTATATTATCAAGTTGAGTTCTGTTACCAGAAATGACTGAAGAAATCAACACACAAAGTATTTTTAATCTTTTATTCTAATTCCAATTTTTAGTCGCTTCGTATCGTCCATTTCACCGAGTCATAACATTCTTATATTACGCACAAAATTTTTGATTATTCGTTCGTATATCCAGTTTTCGCCTGTGTCAAAACGTTGACGGAAAAAGGAAAAAAGAATCAATCACGTTGCATGTTACATCGTTACATCACGTCGAACACGCTTATCATAGTACTTAGTGGTGATAAATTTCTCTTTTATTCTTTTCTTTTTTTTTATATCGGGCATAGATTAGACGATTATATAATTATTATAACGGATCGCTCGTTTTGACGGAAGTTGCAGGGCTTTTGTTCTACATCATAGAGCATAGTAGAAGAACAAAATAGAAACTGCAAACTTTTCAGTCCGTATACACGAAGCAAGTGCCTCGGGTTTGGAAAGTGCAATCCTTCCTAAATAGCTTTACACGAGAGAAATTGTTTACTATAATAAAATTATCACGATGTTATTTATTCTCGAATTGTATAGTTGTAATTTTATATTTGTTGCAAACGATGAAAGTACTATTCTGTACAGATGCTGTTATTCCTTGAGAAAATATTTATTATGCCTTCTTGAATTAAATTATATAGAAAACGATTTTACAATTTCTATTTTCTTACCCATATGTTCCTGAGCGCCCTAAAACGATTCGTAAAATCCCTGAGATTCGATCAGCGAAATCGATTCGATTCTCTATTTTAGTGTTTATTTCTTTCGTGTTATTTCAATCCTCTCTCCCCCACCCTCTCTCTCAGATAAGATATTTCAAGAATGAAAATGTAGCTAATATCCTAACAAATCTTCTAATTATACGTTCTATACAAGAACGTAATTGCTGTCGGTAATACTAGCAATAAAATATACGTTTAAAGAAAAAATGACAGAAAAAATTTCGAAGAATTACTTAATTTCATTATCTTAATGTTCAATGAATCGTTAAATAAACATTGAATAATATACAAGGTGTTCGGTTATGTCAGAAAATTTAAGGCGTGATTCGTGAAGCCGAAATAAGACGAAAATCAAGAATAAAAAATTGCCTTTTCGGCTTTGCTTTTTAGTTATTGACAATTAAAAATCGTCCAAAATATTCCTGCACGCAGGCAACCTTCCTTACAGAAGTGAAAGAGGCTCAGCCTACGCAACGAAGCGCACAGTGATCCTCAAGTCGAACGACACATAGGCGGCAGCCCACTCTATACAGCAAAGCAGTTAATCTTATAACTGGTATAATTATTAATAATATAATTATAATATAATAACGGCAAGTAATAGGAGCTAAGTAGCTGCAATTCGAGCGGCGAAATAGGAATCCGGTGACGGTCAATCCTTGGGTTTTCCGCTGAAATTTGGAGTTATTTCGTGCCGGGGGTGCGTCGTGTAGGTTCGTTAGTTCTTTGAGAGATCGCGATTTCGTTCGTTCCGGGCCGCCATTTTTCTTTCATGGTTTGATCGATCGAGGTTCCCCTTGTTTACCCATTTTTAAGGAAAGCTTATTGCAGTCATGTTAGAATTTATAACTTTACGAAATTGTATATACAATGTCAGTAGCTTTATTTTCTTTTTCTCGTTCCAAGTTAGACAAATGTGTTTTTGGTACTCAATGCTGTCAGTAGGGCTACGAATTATTGTACGATGTTTATAAAAATCGATGTTATCATTGTGTAAGATATAAGTATTGCGCGATGTACATATGTTTTGTTTGAAATTTGGAAACAAGCGTTACGTGGATGACGAATGTTTTGTTTACTGTGTAGTAATGTTTACGTTTTTTTTTGTAGATCGCTTAACTTTCCGTATCGGCTTGCGTGACCCCCCACCGCTTTGGAAGTTGCGCAGCGAGACTAAGGTACGAGAGGTCATTCAGTTGTCTTATTTCGTACTAGTAACAAGGTTCGTGTTGAGTCAGGTGTGTAACGTATTCTAACCTATTGGTGACGTCATTTCTTCATTATCTTTTTGCTATCGTTTATATCTCCTTATTAATACCATTTAATTAATACACGTTTATTTAACGATTCGTCTAACATTAAGGTGATGAAATTAAGTGGTTTCCTGAAATTTCTTATTTCAATTTTTCTACAGTCGTCTATTTACCTAATGATACTGTTACCGGTAGCTCCCATCGTAAGCTTTTGTAATAAAATTTAAGTTTGATTGTATTTCGTTTAATTATTTTATACATTTGTTTTAATTTCGTTATTTTTTGTGCAGTTATTGATCGATAGCAGGGATAATATAAAAGTAACAGGAATATTAATATATGGACGCAACAACAATTAGTCATCAATCCGATGAATCTTCATGGAAATTTGGTAATGTTTCATTTTAATAATAATATTTTAACTAAAACAGCTGTATATGAACAATTCTATTGTCTTCTTATTTGAACATGGGTAATATTTGATATACAATTTATATTTATGAAATATTTGAATATATATGAAATCATTCTCTTATTTCAAACGAATTTTTAACGAATTATCGTTCCCAGGTAATCCGGGATATAGATAATAATTCTTGATAATTTAACGATAGCTTCGTGTAGACAGAGTTTGACACATAGAAATATTAATAACAATAGCTTGAACTAATTTCGATAGGTATCGTAACATTCACTTACCAAATTTAAATTTTTTTGCTATATTATGTGAATTTGCTACAGTTAACGTCGTATACTTGCAATTTTGTAACTTGTACGTTTCTCATAGAGATGGCGCGCAGTTAAATCCAAATACTTCAAAGGAACCTTTCGCGCGCGTTTATATAGTACTCTTCAAGGATATTTAGTTGTGAATTTTTGAATTCTTGCAAATATTTTCGAATATTTATAACACGCGACTATAGCGTGATAGTGGAGTGTATATTTCGTATTCTAATAACGAACATTCACAATATAATTCTTGCAAATGATTGCATTGCATTCATGGTATTCATAAGCACTTGTTCAATATTGAGAAATATTTTATAATTTTCAACCAACATTTTTCATACTTATTCCAATTTCTTAATAATAATCTTTTAAGTGTAAAAAAATAGCTGTATCCTCTAAATAAACGTTCGATAGGGAAAAAAAGAAAAATATCGAAACGATATTTCCCTTCTTTTGCACACACCCCTCCCTCCGCCCGCTATTACAGAACTATATTTCCAGAGAATATTTGTGACCGCGCAATGCGAGGTTTATCAGTTAGTCGTGAGTCAGTGTTTACTACGCTTCAGTGTCTTTTTCAATATTTTCAAATTACGATAGTTTTGATCAAATTCAATCAAATAATTACACGCGAAAGTAATACAATTTTATCAAACAATTTTGTACGCGATATTAGAGTTCTTGTTCGTCGACCATAATTTAAGCGGTCACGATAACGTAGTCTTTTATTTTTCTTGTTATATACAGGGTGGTTGGTAACTGGTGGTACAAACGGAAAGGGGGTGATTCTACGCGAAAAAAGAAGTCGAAAATATAGAATAAAAATGAAAAAAAAAATTTTTTTTTTAATTTTCCATCGAGACAACGATCTACAGTGAGATCCGTTATAACGTACCACACGCGTACCGAGCGAAAATTCAAAGTCGATTTTCTCGAAAACAAAGACTCAGACGAAAAATTTTTATTCTATATTTTCGACTTCTTTTTTCGCATAGAATCACCCCCTTTCACCCCCCTGTATACCACCAGTTACCAACCACCCTGTATATAAATATATTTTTTAAACATTGGGTTTGGGTATTTTATTCTGTTACCTCAGGTGACTACACAAACCGGATTCCATTTCTTGTGCAAGATGGCTGCCAGATGTTTACACATCCTTATTTCGGACCTTGAAGAATCTCCATGACTCACTATAGATCTTAGCATTTTCATAGTTAATTTCCTTCAGACCAAACAGGTATCTTTTTAGTTGAAGTATTCTTTATATTTATTATCTTGTCCAATTAGAGACAATGACCATTGTCCTCACCTTCCTAGTCAAAATTGCCATCAACGAATCCGATGGTACCGTGCGCTAGACACACCCATCAATAGCTTTCCTCTACAACATCGTCATCAAACTTCACTGGTTTTTCATCCTTGGATCAGTCATATCTCTTGACTGGTTTTCCGTCCATTGACCAGTCATTAATTTAACTTGTTACTACAAAGTTGTTAGAATAAAGTGTATATTATAACCTGTTACTTCAGTGCTATAATCAGTTCAACCATCTCTATTATTCTAACTGAAATAGGAGATCGACCAATTCGTGGCATCGATTATGAAATCGCAACGGGAATTTACGACTTTTGTTGGCGGTCTTCTTGGCAATCGCGTCTCCCCACGAACGGTCGAAAAAGCTAGTGCATCTCTCAAGAGGATAAAGCCTCTCCAGGATCTCAGGAATTTTTTTTTTTTATTATTTATTAAAATTACAATCAATTCTCGCGTTGAGAATTTTCAGTAATTTTTCTAGCGTGGCGCAGTAACATGGCTAATTATTTATAATAAGTTAATACTTGTTATAGATAAGTATAATTTGTACATAAGTATTGTAAATAAGTAGATGTTACTTAATTTAAATAACTAGTTGAATCTGTCGTTTAGGTCTAGCGGGTAGTGTCTCTTTAGCCTGCGAATCTGGTCCGTCGTATCAAGTATCAAGTAAGATCTCAGGAATGTAAGTACTTTTATATATTGTATTTCAATTTGTTCAATTTTTTGTATTTTGTTTGAATTATTGTTAATTATGAAATAAGTTATATTGTTAATTAAGAAATAATTTAGAAAGCTATAAATGTCTTTTTTTTAATTGAAATAAAGTTTGAAAGTGTTAAAATTCAATTACAATAAGACTTTCTGGTGCACATAAAAAATCACTGATGTTTTGATTTCAAACTTTTATATTAGAGTTTCAATTTATATACTTGTTGAGATATGTATAATTTTCTGTGCTGGACTAGGTTAAGTGCGTAGTAGAGATACTTGTATGTGAATATCAGTGTGTGGAAGTATGTGTGTCCGAAGTGTCTCGAAAACAGATGAATGTAAACTCCACAGTCGGTTAAGGGTCGTCGAAGAGTCGGTTTATAGTCGGGTATAGAAGAAAGTGCTGAGACGCGTGCAAATGTGTATCGATGAATATATAAGGAATCGTCCATGAAATAAATACATTATTATTTTATTATTAATCCTCGGTGTAAATTTAGTGTTCCTATAACATTATTTCGGCCTCAAAGATCCACAATTCTCAACAATACTTACTAGAGTTTATTAGAATTTCGGTCTTTATTATTGCTATTGGTTATTATGTTTATGTTTTATTATAGATATATCACTGCTTCAGCTTCTTCGTCTTCTTTGGGAATGTTCTAACAGTGGCTCAAAAGCCAAGAATGTAAGTATCTTTACATATCGTACTTCAATTATGTTTATTCTGTATATTTTTCTTTGAACACTTTTTGTTTGATTGAAATATTGGATGATTAGAATCTTCTTAGGTTACTCTCCTATTAAAATAAATAAAGTGTTAATGTCTTAATATCGAATTATAAAACAAATGAAAAACGTATTTAAAGAAATCATTAGATTCTTAATTTCTAGATTTTAAAATTTCATTCCAGAGTTTCAGTTTTTATACTTATTGAAGTTTATTAGAATTTCAGTCTTTATTATTACTAATGTTACGAATTTAATAAACTTCTACTTTTCATTATCTCCAACTTTCCAAATAATTAGCAATCACTCATTGTGTTTTGTTCTGTAACAGATTTTGCACAATCTCTATTTCTATCATTGGATTTTCAACGGTTCCTGTCTGATGTTAGTCTTCTTGATGGTATTGGCTGGGATGGTACAGTATCGATGTTAACGTTCTCCGTTCCTCTGCTTCGAATGGTGATGCGCTTGCATTTTGGTTCTTCCGGTCACTTAATCATGCATCATCGGATGAAAGGTCCGAATCAACATAGGTGAATGGTTGTATTATACAGAATTTTTTTGCGAGCATAGTGATTGCGGGTATTTTTTATATTAACCAGGCCCACGCCGCAGGCAAGATGGCAACCAGATGTCCACACACCTTTACTGCGTACCCTTAGTAGTCTTATAGACCCAACATAAATTTTAGCATTTTCATAGTTAAGGTCCTTCAGATTAAACAAATATCTTTTATTACAAGTGTTCCTTAAATGTATTGTCTCCTACTGGAAGATACGGGAAGTTTGGTTATTATCACGTTCGATATCTCCCACTAGCAACTTTCTCTCGAGGGCGGTTAGGACACTACCTTGCCCACCAACCTTCTTCTTGTCCAATTAGAGACAATGACCGTTGCTCTCATTTTCCTAACCAAAATTGTCATTAACAAATCCAATGGTCCCGTGCGCTAGACACATCCCTCACTAGCTTTCCTCCGCACGGCATCGTCACCGAACTTCACTGACTTTCCATCCTTTGATCAGTCAACATCTCTCTACTAATTGCCAAGTTGCCAAATCTCTTTACTAATCGCTATGTCGCTAAATCGCTGAACCCATCTCTCGGTTCAGATCTTACTTACGATTTATATCTCTCGCGGTACTGTAGCCCACTACTTGCAAGTCACTGCTACTACGATTAACATCGTGGTCTTGCTCATAACTCTTCAAATCGAACACTTCTAACCTTATTGTAAACGACATTACAATTCGACATCGTAACCTTATCCCGCGAGTCTCTCCGAACATTTATACAATCCGCGAGACAAGTTGTTGGAATAAAGAATATATATTATAACCTGTTAAATTCAGTGTTATACTAATTCAACCACCTCTATTATTCTAACCGAAATAGAGGATCGATCAGCTCGTGGCGTCGATTATCTAATCGTAACGGGAATGTACGACTCCTGTTGACGCGTGTCCTCCACGATTGCGTCTCTCCGCGAACGGTCGACTAAACAATATCTTTATTTATTAATTCAGGACAGGTCTACTTGCACATCGCGATTATAATAATGAGTTTTTTAATAGTTAGTTTAAATGTATACATTTGAGAATATATTCATGGTACTTATAAATATGTATATTAGTATTCGGTATAAATATTTGCCTTTTGCAAATATATATATGTATGACAATATATATATGTAGTATCGTGGAACAAAGGCCTAAGAGATATCGGGCGAACTATAAACAATGTCGCGAGAAAGTCGAAGCACCGACAGGCCCAACGATGTATCGTCGGTCTTTCGGTCGAATAGGTTACGCAAAAAAAGGCCTACGTGACTTTGACTACGAGCGGTTGCGGAGCACGTGCGTGGTGGGGCTAAGAAAAAGACAAAGGAACGATGAGTCATTCGAAAAACAGAGTTTTGCGAGTGGCGTTGCCGAGAGAGTGTTGATTGCGTTTTGGTAAAAGTCGAGTCGCTATCTAGTTATTTAGTTGCGCTGTTTTCTGTACATTTGGTGTGAATAGTTCAGGTTGAACAACAATCGTCTTTTTCTGTCCGATTAACATCTCTATTGTCCATTCTTTGTAAATATACTATATCACGATATTACATATATGTATGACATAAATAGACTTTATTTGATCTGAGACAATGCATTCTAGTATAAATAAGAGATTGAAGTGATCCCGTTTGAGCATTTTGCTCTCTCTCGTTGAGCAATTATCACTCACTGATAATGACGACACATACAATATACGATACAATAAATAATCTTCAATTTAATCTTCTATTTTATGACAACAGTAAGTCACATTGATTAATTTGACTTCAGATATTATAAACTTCAATAGAATTTACTAAAATATGAATTAAAATTCATTTTTTTTTTTTCGTACAAGAATGTGTGAAATTTTATATGCAAGAAGAAACTTCGCGTCAGACAGATTTTCTAATCAAAGCAATAATTTTGAACGCTGCTTCTGCATTTTCGAAAATGTGCTTTGAGGAAGAGATTGTCTGAAATTATTTCTATCTTGGCAATACATTTAGAGTCAATTATTCCGTTTCATCGAGTATTGGTCTTTTTTCAATCTGTTTTTTCGATCATTCGCGGAGAGACGCGATCGCGAGATAGCATGTCAACGGGAGTCGTAAATTCCCGTTACGATTAGATAATCGACGCCACGAAATGATCGATCCCCTGATTTCTGTTACAATAGTAGGAGTGGTTCAATTGAGGTTACATTGAATTAACAGGTATAAATTAATGTTTATTCCAACCACTTTGTAAAGAAGATAATTACACAGATACGTATGTACAAGTTAAGTAAGTGATTGATTTAAGGATAGAAACCCAGTAATGACATGTTGACTATTCTAACGATGAAGAATAAGTGAGGTAAAGTGACGATGCTGTGTCGGAGGAAAGCTAGTCGTGGGTGGGTCTAATCTACAAGAAAGAGCTGATTTGTCAAGGGCAAGGTTTTATTGGGAGAGTGAGGGAAAGACTTCGCTTGTCAATTGGTTAATTTTTTAGGTTGGTTGGTGAGGAAAGGTGTTAACCGCCCCCGAGAGAGAGTCGCTAGTGGGAAGCATCATATGTGAAAAAACTAACTTTCCCGTAGCAAGCTTTAAAAACGATTCAATAAAGAGATGTTTGTTCGGTCTGAAGGACCTTAGCTAGCAAATTCCTGAGATTTATGATGGGTCTTTAAGACTATTGAGGGTAGGCAGTAAGGATGAGCGGACAACTGGTTCCCATCTTGCCCGCGGTGTGTGGCCTGGTCTAGGTAGAGTGTCGCCCGACGTAACACAATCCATGCTACTTTTTTCGTAATATTAAAATTTCAATAATTTATTAAATCAATAAAGTAGAGTTATTATAGTTTTAAACGAAATAATAAAATATACAATAAAAAAGACATTAGTCTGTTAAGTAAAAATTAGACAAACTAATCTTCCTTTTAGATCAGGATTTTCAGATTTAACCTTTTCCATGCCTATTGTTAGGATCTTATTCACGTGCCCAGGTGCTACTTGAATACCAGGAGCATAACGAGGTCAGTCTCGTCAAAAGAGGGGCCTTCCCACTCCACACTGGACACGGAGAACTTACAGACGGAAGAAACTACAGAGGAAGAGGACCTAGCCGAAGAGATGCGAACATCTACTACGGCGGACATAGGAGCGGAACTGATCCGTCGAGCCGCAGAGGTGACCAAGGTTGCCGAGACGAGAACTATCGCTGCGGGCGCAACAGAGATGGTGAGGAGAATAGATTGTGTCTGATCCGAACTAGTTGAAACAGTCGAGTCTGACCCATGGGGAAGGCCATACAGGACGGTGATGCGAAAACTTCGCGCGAAAGGCCCTCTGGCAACGATGGAAATGGAACCTGCGCTGCTGCTGCGGATCATCGGGACGCTTTTCCCCCCGCAAGAAGACAGTGCGGCGGAACGGTCGCGGGAAACGACACGGCCGTTGGAATGGAGGGACGACTAGGAAGTCACGAAGGAAAAGATATGAGAGGCGATCAGAAGAATGGCCTCCCGCGACGTGGAACCGGGCCCGGACGGAATCTCGGGTCGGATCTGGAGGGAAGTGATGGGGGTCATGGCCCCCAGACTTCGGTGCCTCTACATAAGATGCCTGAAAGAGGGAGTTTACCCCCGGGCATGGCGGACGGCGAGGCTGGTCTTGCTCCGTAAAGAGGGCCAACCGACGACCTCGCCGTCAGCGTACCGGCCGATATGCCTGTTAGACGAGGTCGGCAAACTACCCGAGAGGGTAGTCGCCACCCGCTTGGAGCGACACATAGCGGGTCAGGTGCCAGGTTGGCACGAAAGCCAGTACGGCTTCCGGAAGGGACGCTCGACGTTTGACGCGGTCAGACGCGTGCGAGCGCTTGCAGAGGACATGATTTACCGGAACGACGTGGCGCTGGCGGTTTCTTTGGGCATCGTCAACGCGTTTAACTCCATGCCATGGGACAGGATAGTGACGGCTCTGGAGCACTTCGAGGTTCTCAGCTACCTCGTCCGGTTTCCCGCAGGGAGGATTCGCTTTTGCGAGTCTATGGGGGCTGGCAAACCCACGTTCCCGCAGCCAGGGAGGACCGTCGGGACAAGCGTCCCGCTTACGTGAGTCCTCTATGTACACCGCAAGGAAGGTTGCTGTGGTGTAAGACTAAGTCTTCCCCACGGAGCCTTGGGTAGTAGCGCACCCACGATCCTGAAGCCAAAGGTGAGACCGTCGGGAGAGCCGCCGAGGTACATTTCCTCAACTCCCGCTTACGTGAGTTTCATCTGGGTCTGACTGCACGGTGAGCAGGTAAACCGTGCAGCAGAGACGTGGCGGTACATCCACACGCGCGGTCCCACCGTTGACAATGAACGGTACCACGGGCGGTCGAGTGTTAGCCCAGAGGGCGTAGCGAACCCTCGGCTCGGCCAATTATGGGTATGGACTCGTGGTGGCAGTGGTTGTGGCCAAATGCTGGCAAGAGGGCTGAGTTAAGGGGGACAAAGTCCTCCGAATGGCCTTCGGCGGGTGAGCAGCGTCCCACCAGCTCCGCATACCGTCCCGAGAAGACGGAAGGGCTTGGAAAGGGCCTCGTTCGACCTGAGACGACAGAGCCTCCTGCGGGCGATTATTTGAGGTAACCGGTACTTGGTACCGAGTGCGCTGGTTGGGCGTATCCCAACTCCGATGGCTTCTAGGGTTGCCCGGGTGCTGTATAGATATTAAATCTCAGGAAAGTACCCGACACCAGAAACAAGACTACAGACTACCTCGTCCGGTTGATCCGAGCCTACTTCGACGACAGATGGATATGCTACTTCAGCAAGGAAGGGGAGGAAAGGCGACCCGTCGAGCGCGGAGTCCTGCAGGGTTCGGTGTTGGGACCGATCCTATGGAATATTGCGCACGACGAGGTACTGCGATGCCCGCTGCCCCCAGGCGCGACCATGGTGTGCTATGCGGACGACACCCTGGTCCTGGTCGGGGGTCGTGGCTGGCACGAGACGCTGCGCATCGGCGAAATCGCAACGGTCTGCACGACCCGTGCTGTGCGCGGACTGGGCCTGAGAGTCTCCCCTGCGAAGTCGGGGGCCATCTAGTTCTACGACAAGAAGAGGCGAGGGACCCCACCGCCCGGCCTATGCATAAACGTGGCAGACGAAACCGTCCGGCTGGAATCGTAGATGAAATATTTGGATCTTGTCAGCCAGTGGACGTTCGGACTGATTCCGAAAGTGTCGGCGGCTGCTAATGCCTTGTGCGGCCTGTTACCGAACATCGGCGGAGCGGGAGACGCGGTGCCCCGACTTTACGAGGGCGTCATTCGGTTCCGAGTGATGTACGGGGCTCCTGATGGCGAGTCGTCGCAACATCCTGCTCCTGAGGAGGCTGCACAGGGTAACGGCCATCGGAATCATTAGGGGATACCGGACGGTGTCCCGCGCGTCAGCGATCGCTCTAGCCGCGTCCCCCCCGTGGGAGCTCCGGGCGCTGGCGCTCAAAGGGAGATACACCCACCGGAGAGTATGGCATCCGGGAGAAGATATGATCGAACAAGGCGGCTCCAAACGACCTAGGAACCGCTGAGGAGGACACGTGGGACCTGTGGCGATCCCAGCTGATCAACGAGGGAGGCGAACATCGAGGCGTAGAGGCGGTCCTCCCAAACTGGGAGGCATGGCGTGTTCGGCGAGTTCCTGAAGAAAATCTGACGAGAGACGACAGACATCTGCCACCACGGCGGAGAGGGCAGGGACACAGCGCAGCACACCCTGGAGCTCTGTCCGGCGTGGGAGCTGCCCCGCTACACTCTGCGGCACGCCGTAGGAGAAGCGTTGATCCACCCCGCGATTGTAGAAACGATGTTGAGAGGGTCACAGGAATACGAGGCCGTCCGCCTCTTCTGCGAGCGAGTTATGCTCGCGAAGGAGCGAGCGGAAAGGGAGAGAAAGAAAAACTCGGAAAAGGCTCGGCAAACTGCCACAGAAGAGGGCAACTGCTAATGACTCCCCCCACATTCTGGGTCATCCAGAGTATAGGTGGTTTTAGTTTTTATTACGTTTCTTCTCTCTTCTTGGTGTTCGAGATTTGGAGGGGTCGCCTGGTAATTACCGCTACGGTATGACCACCAGACGCGAGCCTCGGGCAGGACGACCGTCAAGGGTACCGTAATGCGGACCCATCATAAACAGTGGGCCTATTGTACGGTCCAGGTACTTTAAGACCTACCATAAAATATCTATATTTTTATGCGACATCTCAGGAAGACGGGACACGCGGGTTTCCCCAAGTGTAAGGTCACCTACTCGAACCGTTACTAAGGCAGCCAGCCCATTCAGAAACGTACGGCTTTACCCAAGGACCAGGTAGGAATAGACCTGGGACACCCCCACGACGAACCTTCCGCTACAACAGCAACAGCCCCAAGACTCACTCTTGCAGCAGGATTCGAAGAGTCAACACGTACCAGTGAACAGTATCTTTAACAGGATAATCAGTACACTTACGGACAATGTATTCAGAGTATCACGCGGAATATAGTGAACATAGCGGAATATAGCAGAATAAGGTGAACTAAACCTCGCTCTTTACCTTTATTGTACTCCTCCACCTCGGATGCTAATAACGTTCAAGGCTCGCGATAAACAACCGATCAGTTGCCATCCAACTGGTTGTTAGTAAGTTGTGCGTCGCAACATATGGTCCTTCGAGCCGGATTTGGTGCCGTTGGAGGAAGCATCAGTTCGGAGGAAATCAGAATCAGGTAGCTACAATCTACAGTGTGTCACCACCGGGAAGGAATCACCTTCACCAGAAGGTACACGACGCAACATCCCGTTACACCGTAACCGGTGTTCACGAACAGCCGAGGCAAGCCTATCACGACTAAGGTAAGTCGCACACTTGGTAGTCGCGAAGCACCTCGGACGCCGAACCTACGCAAATTATCAGAGCTAGCGTGCGCCAAGCCACCATGGCAAGCATCAATGCGACTTAGACGAAATAAACGAGGGACAGACAATACAGGAACGACTGGACATTAAACTGGAGTTCTTAGACTGTAAAAGACGCGCCACAGATATAATTGAGCAAGCTAAGGAACGGAGCAGAGACGCAATAGACAGGAATACGCCCATCGTACCGTGCACATCGCACTCAGAGCTAGGGTATCCGGAGATTGCTATACCGAAAATGCAGCTACCTTTTCAGGAGCGTACGAAGATTGGCCCGGATTCGCGGATCAATTCCGCTGCACGATACACGAAAATGTCCGACTTGATGACTGTACGCGACTGATGTATCTACGATCGTGTTTAACGCAGGAAGCGGCCGACTCGATAGCAACCCTAGCAAACACCGCTAGCAACTATTCTGTGGCATGGGAACTTTTGGAAAAATGGTATAATCAGCCAACGACAATCGTGAACAACCATTTGAAGGCGCTATTTGACGCGTCCCCCTTGCAACGGTCATCGTACCAAGAAATACGAGCCTACTTAAATCAAAGCGAAATCAAAGCCCATTATAAGGATCTGCAAGCCCTCAAACAACCAACCGCTGATACTCTGCTGCTATACTTGCTCACCTCCAAACTGGACCCCGAGACAGAGTTTAGATGGAAGGAAAGGATAGCTCACACACCTTTTCCAAGCGTCGGAGATCTGTTCGACTTCTTACACGATCACTGTAAACTATTAGAAGCCACCAGATCTACCTACCAAAATCCACCACGCCCTACAACCTATCCGGAAGGGTCACGCGTTCAGAACCAAGACAGTAAACGCAGTCTGACTACAAACCAAACCTCCGTCACACAACCTCAAAGCCCGTGCAATCTTTGCAACGGATTTCGCACACCTCGGAACTACAGAAAATTTTTATCGATGTCAGTTCCTGAGAGAGAAAACCCTCGCGAGAGAGAAAAAAATCTGTTCCAACTGTCTGCGTAGCACACACTCCGCGGAGGAATGTCGATCTGGCAGCTGCATGCTGTGCAGTAAACGACACCACACTCTCTTCCATGCGAACGTAGACAAACCATGGCAACCAATTCACACCAATTTAATATGTCTGTCAGCGAGGATGTGTCCGACGGTTTTGCCTACAGCAATCATAAACATCCAGGATCGAACTGGAAACATGCAACAGTGCAGAGTCTTGTTGGACTCCTGCTCCCAGGCACATCTTATGACGAACGATGCGTGTCAGCGGCTCTGGCTGCCCACACAAAGGGTAGACATATCGTTATGTGGTCCCAATCAAATGCAATCGCAGGTTCGCTAGATGACTCGATCAAGGATTCAATCACGAATAAGTGATTATCAGGCAGAACTGACCTTCTTGGTCATGAACAAGATTTCTCAAGTCGTTCCATTAGACGATATCGAACTAAGCAGCTTAAACTTGCCAGAACATATACCATTAGCGGTTCCAACGTTCTATCGATCATCAGACATCGACGGCCTCATTGGAGCCCAGTTGTTCTGGGATCTCCTTCGCGAAGGAGGGGTGGTCTCAGCAGACCAGACCCTGCAGTTACGAAATACAGAGTTAGGTTGGATCGTCACAGGGGAACAACAGGAGAAGAAACAGTATCTCCAAGGTGTTCAGTTAACAGCCAGGGAGTCACCATCCGAAATGGCGTTGGAGTCCTCCTCTAAGCTTAACGAAGCAAATGACAACAATGAGACGAATGAGATGCGAAACAAGTGCAATGCCACGTCGAAGAAGGAGGACGGTTTAGCGACAGAGACGTTGAAGAAAGTAAATGAGAATTTGAAGAATAAGAGCAACAACGAGAACATTAGTGTAAACGCGAATGCGTGTAAACAGGTTGCAACTATGACCAGAATTGGCAACGCGCGAGTGAATGCAAATGAACAGTGCAGTGACGTAGATATGGGCACATTTGGAGACATGAAGAATACGAACGGAGGTATAAACTTTAACGTAAATCGCAATCCCGCGAAGATGGATGTGTATACGTTCTCCAACGACCCACCAGTAGTTCCCGTGGGAGATGTGAAAGGGAAAAGAGTCACTTTTGTCGATACCAGTTTTTCCATTATTTTATACTACTCTCCTCACTTTTAAATATATTTTCACGCTGCCTACTGAACATTTTGAGGATGAAACAATCACTCATATGCGTCTCACAAGAAGCATGCATCTCGACTAAATGAAAGATCTGGAATATCTGCCAAGAGATCCCTCGGAATACTCTGGCTGGAAAGCGTACCGGCGGTCGGATTTGGGCCCCGCGGAAGACTTAGCCGAATTACGCTGGGCGACCAACGTGTTAAATTAATTTTCTTCGTTATATTCTGCTTTAATTATTACCTTTTATGTTAAATGTTTCTCACTTTCGGTAACTTTGTATTATACATATTAAATTCTACATTTAATTCTGTGTTAGGATCAGCAGGTATTGTAAAGTTATTCCTGTTGCCTATTGAAAGATGTTGCTTGAATGCAATTCTTATGTTCGTCGTCGATGTAAATCATAGAGGGCGTGGGGAACATTTCGATTTTGTCAAGGTCGTCGATATTACAGGACGCGACACAAAGTTTCATGACTTTAGTTCATGCAGCTTTCAGTAGGTCGCGCCACTATGACATTTTTATGAACCGTCCAATAAAACTAATAAATAATCAATCATGAAACCAACGCTATAAAAAACGATACTTTCATTTAGAAATAACATCTTTTTTTGAAATTTATAGAAAAATATTTTCCCCGTAATTCGTATCCAACTATATCAACATCCTCCGACGATTACCCTGATTCCTTCAGTCATCGATTCGATTCCATCATCAACCATCAACATAATTAAAAGATAGTTGGACAAATCATAAGATCTTCCTATTTCCTCACACTAAAGAAAATTTCTTTGAATTCACTGTAATCCTTAAACTCTTTCCATAGAACTTCCACAATAAAATTCCCACAGGACCATCGAAATTAAATGATACATCCACTGTTAGCGTTCAGATCTGAATGTTCTGCGCGCTCTACTGGTGGTTCGATATACAACAAACGGACGGAAGACCATCGTCTTAATTCATCAAATAACCTGCACCCGTCCAGAAATCCAAAGTAAACCGAAAACGAAGGAAAGAGGGGAAAAAGTGTCTTAAAGGTACCGCAAAATTGCGCAAGGTACAAGAATTCCGAGTGTCCGTGTAAGAGAAGCAAAAAAACAGAATGTCCACCAGCAGAGGGGCCATTAATTTCTCCAAAAAACGCTGGTTACAACGATGCACATGCGGGTTCCCTTTTTCGCCGTGGCCAAGATGCCTCCAAAGATCGTGGCGATAAAGGCGGCGCAGTCGGCTCGCGATATTTTCGCCTGAGCACGAACAGGAGGAGAAGAAAAGTCGATCTAGCGGCCCGCTTCTCTAGGTCCCGGATAGATGAAGATAACATCTGACGTCGGCGAACGCAAGCTGCGGGGGGTCCGTTCTCTCGCAACAGGTCTCGTGGTATGTTCCTACCTGTTACGAGTGTTCTCGGGGGCCTCTCGTCATTATAATGTTAAACGATTCGGGAGAGGATCGAGCGATCGATGCTCGCAGCAGCTGCCAGATACAGTTCTGTCTATAAGTGGAGCAGAAATTCATTCTTTTTTCTCTTTCTCTTCGATCACTCCAAGTTTTATTCGAATGGAGGCTCGTTGTCCAGCGTGGATACGTCTCCGCGCGTGCGTTTCTTACACAACGTGCTCCCTCGTTCGATTATCGATTCGTTTCGTAAGTTTCTTGACGTGTTAGGTAGGTTTGAAGAATTGGTCGCTTTCAGTTTGATATCTTTGCTCTTAATTTCGTTAGGCAAAGCGATAGTTTAACATTTTCAAGTAGCAATTATTGCGAGTTTCTGACAGATAGAGGCTATAATCTTGGGTGATAAGCGTTACGTTCTCGCAAGAATTCCTGATTATGTGTAGCGTTTAATACGAAACTGATTGAAAGTAATTATCTCTTAACCAAGATTACATTGGTATTCACGCCGCAACTCGATGATGTAACTGCTTTTAATTAATCTTCTCTTACTCTGTATTATCTAAACACCTTGCACCGCGTGCACTCTTAGAATTCCCTTGCAAGTGTCACTCGATTAAACCAAACATCGATACTTTGGTAATTAAACACCGAAGAAAGGAAGATATCGGTCGTGGTAACTCAGCGATTTATCCACGTTGAATTATCTTCATACCTGTAGTTATTCGATGAGATAATATCGTGCTCCGTGCGAGAGTTGCGCTTTCCCTATCGCCGAAGGTTTACATTGCTCGAATAATTACATTTGAAGGGGCGTGTTCCACGATCGATTAAGCAGGTTCTCGGTGCTGCGACACGCCAAAATTAATTCCACACCGTGTGTTTACCCGATTCCGCGAGGGCCGACATTTATTTCTTTCAATGCGGTGGATATCATTAATTATTCAACGTGCGTGCGTGACGCAAGTCGATCGCGACACACGTTGTCGTCCAGTGTCTAGCAAGGCCTAAGCATGCCATTATCGCTCGTGATCATTGTGTCACGAGCAAGCGGCAATTACCCCCGCGTTCTCGATTGTCACGTCGTGATAATCTCTTAATCCGATGACATTTTGTCACTGCGAAATTCAATGGGCCTTAAGCCGTGATAATCGTTTATTTGAACTTTTATTCCGTTAAAATTGGCAAAAACTCCTGTACCTTTTCGATGTTAAAACAAAAGTTTTATTATTTGTTTTGTATTTTGGTTTTAGTTGAAAAATTGTAGACATTCGAAATTATTACATATTTATTGAGAATCTTTTATATTCTATAGTTTGCCGAAATTTCGGGAGAGGAAGTACCCTAAGAATTAATTTTTTTTTCTCAGATATACTAATCGTCTACGTTGGTATAAATTACTTGTAGGATCCTGTGAAATTCAGAGAATATTTTTTATATTCTGCATTCGTCTGAACTTTTAGAATATGCACGTGTAAAAAGAATAAAATACATGAGAAATAAAATAATAATAGAATAGAATAAAGAGAAGAATAACAATAAATAAATACACGAATAGAATAATAATAGAATATTAAAGAAATAAAAAGAGAGAAATAAAATTCTTTTATGTTTTCTATATTCTGCGTTCATCGTCTCTCTATCGCGATCTTCAAAGCTGTCAAAGAGAAACTCAAAACCTCGGCAGCGGAATCAAAAGCGTGTAATACCCACACAATCACAATTCGTGGCGAGTCACACGCACGTTGTAACGCGTGCACGGTTACATAAGATCACGCGGGTGTTCGCAGTTATCTGATTGTCTCCGTGGACCTGGCCAGAAGTCGTTTCACGAGAGTTATGCGACCGTCATTACGACGTGGCATGGAAGGGAGTGAAAGAAGGAAAAAAAGAAAAAAGAGGAGGAAACGAAAAGAAACAATCAGGAGGAAGAATCGCTGTAATTGCGCAAAAGGGGTGCCACGAAACCTTTTTTCTCTCCATTTTCTTTTCACTGTGTATCGTCGACCGTTTCACTCGTATCTTCATAAAACGAAGGCCCCGACATTCCACGTTCGTCTCGAGTTAATTATCTCGGCTAAAAGTCAAGCTATTTAATATCGTCACGCGAACGCGACGCCTCCGTAGTCGAAGTTCGCATTGCGCAACATATAAAATTAATAACAGAAAGTCGCGGCGGTTCTTGCACTTGCGCCACGTTATAAATCTTCTCGCGCCGCACCGTCTCGAATACCTCGCGATCTGTTTGCGTGCTGCGTTCCAAGTGCCAACTCGGATTTGGCATGTCTTTACGACGAATTTACAACGAATAAATCGACCTGTTCGTCATTTGTTTGTTTCTACATCTCAGTACGAATAATTTACCGAATTTCATTATTTAATTATTAATCTGTCGCGTTGCAAGTTGGAGAGATGGATTTTACAAAAGACGCATCTTCGTGGTAGAATACACATATTCTTTAATGTCACTCTGACAGAAATATTCGTAAAATTATTTGGTTTAATCCAGTTTAATTTATTCCTTGGTTAATATTCAGATACGTGTTTTCGTGGCAAACAGGCACTTTGTCATTTGTAAATAATGCGAACATTTTCTTCGAAGGATACAAAACTATTTATTTCTGTTTATTTTTA
Organism: Bombus huntii; assembly: GCF_024542735.1. Taxonomy (NCBI): domain Eukaryota; kingdom Metazoa; phylum Arthropoda; class Insecta; order Hymenoptera; family Apidae; genus Bombus; species Bombus huntii. Next base: position 8,020,217 of record NC_066250.1, on the reverse strand, counting down.
TATCAATTTGTGTATTTTATTTTTGTCATAAATATAAGAATCCTGAGAGTTATCAACAATCGATGAGGCCCATTACGTGACTTCACCTAGGTGTGTTAAGGACTAAAATATACAAACTCCTGTACATAAAGATCTCTGAAAATGATTCTTGGTACATGAAAATTTCACGTTATCGCGTAGGAACCTATGATTCTGGAGATTCGAACTCGCGTAACGAATTTCATTCGCGTAGTATATTAATCTGACGAATGATCTGTTTTTGCCAACGCCTGCCATCGCACGTTTGAATCAGGTCCAGTTGCAACGAATCTAGGAACCGGCTCGTAGATCTGTCGGCTTTATGAACGATAAATATTCTCGGATTGTCTAGTCAGGACGTGTCCATTAGCTGAAAATGCATCTTACTAATGCAGCTGTGTTTTTCATTTTGCAAAAATTTTGGAATCTGGCAACGAGAGCCTCGTAATTTCAGCTCAATGAAATTCATTCGTCCGCTTTCGAGCTGTTTATGCCGAATAAATTTTGTTTATCTCGCAGTTAGGGAAGGGAAAACGACGCGATTGTGTCTGCCGGTGGACACGTTAGTCAACGATGGAGATTTCCCAACCTTGCTTCCCTAGAATTTGTAAATCAACACGAAGTGTCTGGTGCGTGTGAGGTAAACGCGTCGCGCGACCTATTCACGCCCACGCTCGTGACCATAGCTGCCACCTATAATTGACTTTGTATTGAGATTTATTTGGTTCGCGGCGATCCCTTAACAAAGATTTCCCCAGGCTTTATTGGCTCATGTTGCGACAGAAACGTACATAGTGACCACCACGGTATGTGTAATTAAACCAACGTCGTACTTTATTACAGCCTTCGCATAAAAGGATCTTTCACTCAGAACCGTGTCAGTGAATTGTTGATTTCGGTGCATGGCCTTTGTTGGAGGAATTATGATTGCAATATCGGTATCAACGGGTTGTAAGGTACAATCGAATAAATGACTTTGTTATCAGCGATCTTAAACGTGTTTTCTTTCATAATCAAATGTTCGGGTTTTCTCGAGTCTTTCCTTTTATTTCTTTTTATTTCTTTTTCGCCAACTATTTCTGAAAATACTTTTAATTCGCCTATATTCCGTTATATTCAAATGTACTCTTAGTATAAAAAAGATATAGGCATTGTATCAAAATTGGGACAGACGAAATTAAATAAAACATCGTGTTCGATTTAACGTAGTCGTGACGAATTCAAGAATCGTTGGGAGCGAATAACGCGCCCTCAAAATTCTCCACGCGTAATTTCCAATTTCCTAGTTTCTTCGAATTATCTTTATCTCCTCGCGAATGTTCGCGTTGGAAGGAAAAGAAAGGAGGCAGAGTGAGGGAAAATAGAGGAACAGACACGGTCTATTAGAAGATGTGGAATTAGTTCTGCACGTAAGGCAAAGATAATGCAACGTAAAGAGACGAGGTGAACGAAGAGCAAAGAGAGCAAAGCGAGCGACCGGAGGTCGCGGATTTATGACCGGCCGGGTTTTATGCCCTGTTTGTAGAAGAAGCGAATAGATAGAAGATCCCTTGATTATTTCCTAGTTCGCCTTTACGTTTCAATTTAGCTTCTTCGTCTGTGCTTTCGTTTGATATCTCCGACTAGGGAACTAAGAAACAGGGTTTCGTAAATTCGTCGAGTAATCCAACATCGAATTTTTTAGTTTTAGAGATCGATTATGTAATTATCATAATATCGTGTTCTTTATGAAGTTGAAATTATCATTAATAATTTATTAGCGTGTATTTATTATTCGACTACTTGGCAAACAATGCAATCTACCTGCTTAATATCTAGTTAAGTATGTTTGTAAATGTGTTATACTTCGTTCTAAAGGTGAAACACGATTTTCTCCGATAGTTATTACGTATAAAGTGATAAAATGGATTTCAGCAATGTACGATTCTTTGCAAATTCTTTCAGAAATATCCGCACAAACAGACAAATACAACAATTTATACGATTAACGATATCTTTCATATTGCTAAATATTTTGAGAAACTTTCAATCTATCGCTTGTCTACGTCGTAAATAAAATATCTCATTCTCGTACGTATTTATTTCACCGAATGCTCTATACTTGTCAAACGCTTCGTCTTAATAAATATTTTTCCGCGCTTCTAATTTAATTATTCCGTAAGTGCAACGAACGCTGATAAAAGTTTCGCGTTGCTCAATCCCTCAAAACAGCCAAGTGTCCGCTTAACCACTCACGATTGTCGCTGCATGAAAAGGAAGAAGAACGAACGTGCAGAGCGCCTCCCCCTCCCGCCACTTGCTTTCATCCTGGCAATTTTTCCAAATTTTTCAGCGTTGTGATCGTGTGGACGCGTGGGCGTCGATGCTTTCTCTTCCGTTTGTAGAACGCTCTCGGCAGAAGAGGCTCACGGGTGTGCACGGTGCGCCGCCGTGGCGACCGATATAAACGGGAGACAAAACTAATTAGCCAGGATTATTAGAGACAATATGGCAAATTGCGCTTACTCACGGCCCCGCAGCACGATCGTGCGCCGCGATAGACAACACTCGGAGCGTCAGCACGATTCAGTTCATTAATTATACCCGGCTTACGATTACAAGATCGCTTTAATTGCAATTACGCAATCGGCCTCCCGATCGATATATATTGCTCCACGTCGAGCCATGTATCGCTGCAGGCTCCTTTTGTGCCACACGGCCAGTACACACGTACACGCATACACTCGTGCAAATCCTTTTCTTTCGTTCTTCTTTTCCACTGTACCCAAACCACGTGGATACATTATACACGAAGCTTATTAAAACAACGGATAAAAGGTTCACGTAGGTGAACTCGATGAACGTTGCTAAATGATTCATTAAACGATGCAAGGAACGAGTTTCGATTTTGCACTATGTCTTGTATTAGCTGCACGGACCTTTTGGTTTTAGTGGTTTCACTCGTAAATCACACGTGTCGAAACGTTTCTGTTGTGACGTTTATTTTGCTAGTCGATTTACCGTGAAATGTCGTAAAATACATAATGAGTATCGACAACGATGATTATTATTTATCGCGTACCGTGTGAATTTGTTGAATCAAGAAACAGATCATTAGTTTCACAAATGGTTACATGTTTATATTTTGATATGCGAGACGACGATGTGTGTTGCTGACTGTCCGTTCTGGGAGTAGTGGTTCTTGACGAAACACAGTCAGCGAAACATAGCGAGACGTGCAGCATCAAATATCAAATGCAATTACAATTCCAACAAATATTTTAAACGTGAATGTCATTTTTTTTTTATAGCAGACGTTCTATTACGATAATTTAGATTTAGATTTAGTTCTTCTCTACTTTTTATTTCTGTTCATTTTATTTCATTTTACTTGTGGTTCTCGAATATCGAAAGATCCTGAACTTCAATGAAACTGAATATTTTAAGAGAAACGTTGAAACAAGAAATCAAATATGCTTGCCTCAAACTTAACAAAACCTCGTACGACAGAGAAACATAGTTAAATTGGAAATTACTCGAAAGATATTGCAGGATTAAAATTACCCCGTATCGTAATTCTTTTTTTTCGGAAAATGTTCAATCTTAAACGAATATATCTACTTTCTTCCCTCCGTTCCTTTCAAATCCAAACTTTTCAATATTCTTCAACCACATAAACGTTACTTTCTCATATCCACGTTCATATCGTTACGATGTACGCTTACATAATCTCGAGTGCAACGTTAACGTTGTCGCAGGACAATACGTCACGTTGGTGGCTCAAATGAGTCAGAATGACCTCTCACCGGCGTGGCGCGGCGTCGAGATCCAGTACCGTGGATCGAATGTCCGCCACCCACGGCCGTCGATCGCCGATAGATCACACCTGATCGTAAATAGATCACTCGCGCCTGTTCTAAGCCTGTAGGCGTACCTTCCGACTCGAACGTTTGGCCAAAGTGATTTTCAACTTTGTCTCGAATCAATGCCACCGATCTCATTATAGATATCCTGTGGAAACGTTGTCTTGTCAGTCGTTTTTCTCGTTTCGTTCTATTTTTCGGTTCGTTTCGATCGAACAATCATTTGCCACACGCACGAACGAGTTATTATACCGAGTGAAGGATTTGCTAATAAAACAGACTAATTAACTTATTCGTCGCTCGTCCGCTCGATGAATTTCAATGGCTCGAGAGCCTGACGTTATCCTTGACGTATCAGAGCCCGAGCAAACTGCTCCAATTAAATCGCAACGAGCATTGATACGATTCGATCGATATAATTGTCCGTGCTTATGGAATGAAACGAAGCGAATTGGTTATTAGAGTACGATTACGAGTTATTAATTCTGCACAGGATAGATAATTTGTCGAGACACTGAGATTTATCTGTTACTCTGTTGCGAAATCAAACCGAGGTAAACGTAGAAAGCTAACCTAACGCTTTGTATCTTGAATTCAAAATTTTATTTCAATTATGGTTACGATTTTCTTATCCTAGAAATTCTAATGTGTATGCGAGAAAATTTAGAAGTATTTATTTATTGGCAATTTGTTATCCGTTATTCCTAGCATTTCATTACTAATACTAGTGTAGAGTTCAGTCAAAGGATTTAGGACGTATAAGAAATTTGTTAAAAATGAATAAAAATTCTGATTCTAACAGGAAGAACCCTTAGACAGAATATCAAAAACAATGTAGCTATTATCACTTCACTCGTCACAATGTAATCAAATTGGTCGATTAGATTTTAACGATTGTCCAGCGTGTATGTCGATCGCTGTTCCCATTGATCCCTCGCGAAATAATGTTTAGTGACACGGTGGGAGTTAGTGAAAATTATTATGCAGCGTTAACGACCTGCGGATAAGGGAATTGTTTATGATCGCCGTAAGTTAGCCATTGTTTGCTCAGGAGAGAATATTGTCTCTCTATCGTTTGCTTTATGGCCGTTCTCCTGGTTACCCTCTCTGTGTATTGTGGCACGCCACGAGAAGCCAACCAAGGGAAGAAACAACTGAAGGGAAAAGGGAAGTAGAGGGAGGAGAGGTGAAATCGTGGAGGCAAGAAGTCTGTGCTTCTTCGGGATATCGAGAAATCTCGTATCCAGGAACGACGAATAATTCTCTCTTCCTCTCTAGACCTGTGCTCTATCGTTGCAATCGATCGACAGAAACGTACACGCGAATTTTTATGCGACACTACGTCGTCGAATTTTGGTTTTCGTTTTTTCTGTCATGTCGTGGTCGTTGAGTGAACTGGCAACAAACGGGTAGTTTTCGACGCGATGAATATATCCTGAAATAATCGAAAGAATTTTATTACCTGGGACAAGGTTGCAATTTGTTGGATTATCGGCGTGATTTATTGAGAATTTTTCTTTGAGAATATCTCGTTTTCGTGCGACTTCAAAGTAGCGTTCAATTTCATACATTGCTGATGTTGAACAACTGGCAAGAAAATTTTGATTCGTAGTCAAAACGGAGATTCTGAAACCTGAGATTGGTTGTGAATTCGTGGTTTGCAACTCTAATCAAATATTTCAGAGGAAGGTGTCGATTACAAGGTTTGTAGGTAGATTCTTTTGCGAAGATATGTAGTTTCTATAAAGATCAGCAAAGACTGGCAACTTTTATTTCGAAACTAGCAAAGTGGTGACTTCTCCTATTTTCGTATGGATTACAACATAGTCCAATTCGAACAACATGCTAGATCAATTTAAATAAAACATACAATATACAGATTAAATCACAACAGACATGTGTAAGTGGGTCGATTTGGCCAAAAATGATCTCTACTCAGGAAATAAATAATGAGAATCGTGTCTTGTATTCTAATTTTTATATTTTCAGCGTGATTTCAAGCTTTTTAAGCATTTTCTTAATCCTGCTCTTGAAATTCTTTACCGTTAGCATAAATTTTCTTTTAAACTGTAAATCACTGATCGACGAAACACTTCGTTTTACCGCGTGTAAATGTCTATCAATCCCTCGACAAGTTCACGAAGAGGCAAGTAGCTCATTAAGCTTCCTAATTATACGACACAATTACGGAAGTGCTCCTCCTGCGCAAAGAATCTCGAGATTTTTCCTTTCCACAGAAGATCGAGACGTGCATCGGCCTAGAAACTCGGGTTCGCCATCGTCTTCGTTTGAATCCCGGTTTTACCGGTAGATACCAGCGAAAAATCTTGTCACGAACACAAGGGAAGCATTAACGACGCATTGTTTTAACGCGCGGAGCATTGTTCGACGTTTGTTCAGCAGTTGCAAGTGTGTGACGCATTGTCTGGACTAACTGAGGCGCCAGGAAGCAGTAAAACCGGACTTTTCTATGTTTTGCTTCTTGATTTACGAATTCCTGGGCGAACGATTCAATTCTACGTGATAGTTCTGTTGTTCCTAAATGGGGCATCGATCATCACTCAACAAACGTTTTCTGGCAGACGAACTCGCGTTGCGAATAAATATTTTTCAGAAGATGTTTTGTCTCTTTAATTAGATTGTGAGAAGTCTTATAGCTTAAAACTGATGTCTTTGGTATTTTGCGTCTAGATGATCCCAGAGATGAAGAGTAAATTAAAAAAGTGATTGATGTAAATAATTTTGATCAGGAGTAACCGTCACAAATGGATAAAAGCGTTTCAGTTGCCCCTAACTATTAACGATGATGGAAATTGTCTCTGGTTTCTTTAAATTGGACCATCAGCATAATCCTTTTATAGATGAGAATTTTCCCATATATTAAAGCAGAATTTCTTTCTTTCTATCCTATCAGTAATTTCTCTTTTTGCTTCTTAACGAATGAAAATCTAAATTTTAGGAAATATCGCATTTTATCACATTTTAGGAAAAACTGTGACCAAAATTATTAGCGAAAGGACCTAAAATTGAGATAAATTGTATGTCACGGAGGATATCGCGTTTCGTATTAAATTATGTATGCGGACACGACGATGTCGTGATAATAAAAATGTTAATCAACGATTCAAACGTCACGATAATGGCATACCATGTAGCTTACGATACTGTCGTATCTCGTTTGATCGATTAATTTTGCTTTTCCTCCGCAATCAACCGTTCTTTTCCCTGTTAACAGTCCTCACGATGACAAAATGCGCGCGCGACTCGCTTACAGTATTGCAAGGCGTGACTCATTCGACGTCTCTTGCTCGACCACGCGTGATTATTTCACGTTTGAAACCACCTCCGCGGTGGTAGACATACGCCACACTGTCGACATTGCCACCTCTCCTTTTATACCGGCATTCTAAGTACTTACTACTTACACGTTATTATTGATCGCGTTGTCTTAGATCGCTGACAGTTTCTTCGATCCAATGGAGATCGCATTCTGGGTGATTTACATTGATCTTCCTTTCGATCTACTCAAAATGGGAAAAGAAAATAAGGAGAAAGCACGAATGGAAATAATCTTAAACGTTTTAAATAAATTTATTTGTAAATCGATTTAATAAATGCAGTGCAGTAAACGTCACAGAAATGTATTACACACATATATATCTTCAGTAATTATATCTTTATTTGTCCATCGAAGCTGGAATTCATGTGAAATAACTATCCTTCGTACGAATCATCAACTAAAATTTCAAGAAAATATTCAAGAATGATATTCCTACCGTATATTCAAATTATAAAAAAAGAAAAAAATACAATAATACGATGCTAATATTCCTGCAAAAACAAGTCACAAGACTTATTTCTCTATGAATTACAAATACAAAAAGGATTAAAATAAACGATAAACCGGGCGAGCAGAGCAGATCAAAGAAAACTCGCGAAATAGCGTACCAGAGACGAATAAAGCACAGCTTATCTCCGATAACGTGCCAGTTTTACCATTGAATTTGGCGAAGTCAGTCGTAAATTTGCAATTAGCGAATCCGATCCTGCCCTATCGGATCGTATGGTATATGCATTCTAAATTTCTTCGCGAAGACAGGATCCTTGGTCCTTCGTATACACGAACGTGGGTGTTCCCATTAAGATTACCGATCTTCATGAGCATCGATCGCGACAAGTGTCCCGCGGAACGATTCGAGAACGCGAAACGATTGTCCCCGCAGTTAGTTCGAAGAGATTAGATTGCGAGCTCGCCGATCCAGGCGGTTCACGATCATGAAATACCTTTATTTCCACGGGGATCCACGACTTTTGCCTCGATTGTATAAGCTCGATCGGATCGCATAAGCCGATCCTGTCCGGGAGTCGCTCATAAACGAGATCGTTATCGATCCCGAGTTATCGTAATCGTTTATTCGCGATACACGTATAGCTACCGATCGTGATACCGCAGATAGACCCTGATGACATCCTCCATGGGGGATAACAATAGTGATAAGTATATGTCTAGTATCGAATCACGATCCGCAATTGTGCTCCACGGCGGCTTGGCCATAACTCCTTATTAATATATACAATCCGGCGAATAGACTTTAATGTTGATGAGTAACATTGACGTCTGACATTTCCCACGTGTATGCTCTGCTAGACGTTGTAATTCGGTGATCTTTACGACGATAATCTCGAAATGTCATTCTCATTAACCACTGTCTGATCATAGGATCGTAGAAGTCGCTTTTTTTTCATCTTCAATCAATTTTTTGTGGATTCTTCCCAAAGGTACAGTAAGTTATATTTAGTTTTCACCTGATTGATTCGTGAGTTGAATCAGGTTTCCGTTTTAGCAATTTCTCTTGAAAGGTTGAGAGAAAGAAATTTTGTTCTTCGCGAACTAAAACAAATAGGTGCAATGTTTAGCTTCGATTTTTATGTTCAGTTTTACGATGATCGTTTATACATACGTATATATCAAGGGATAGTCGAAAATTTAGTCTTTGAAAAGATTTGATTAATTCTGACTTTTAAGAATCACGAAACTTTTGTCTTCGAAATCAAATTTAGATTTTGTGACCAATGAACGAGGAAATTTCTTAATGCATTGCTAAATTTCTTCTTTTTTTCTAATCTTCGCTATATCGAGAACTTTGTTAGAAAAATTATATCAACGTCAGAGTGAATCATTTTTAATTATACAGAATTAGACGTTGAGTCGTGATCTCTTCACGGATCATTGTTCAAGAAAATTCGTGTGAGATCGTTGGCACGTTGATTCTATGGCTGTACCGTACGCTGAAGTATATCTGGTAAGGTGTTCGTGCGGGACTACCACTCTTTGACTCCGGACCACGCCGTCATTTTCATAATGACAATGGCTCGACAACCTACACGGAGTAACTATGATGAGTAGTTTACAGAGTACGGTTTACGGTGTGACTCCCGCCACCTTCGCAAATCTCGAGCCGGTCGAGTCATGAATTTCTACCGATCTCCGACCGATTTACACGCCGATCCATGACATACCGTGACGATTATATTAGCGATTTCACGATAGATTTATTCAATAGTATTTCTATTTCTTTCGTTCATTTGATTAAATTTCAAACAGTTTACTTTATATTGAGAAAACGTGAAGGTTTTTCTGTTTGAATTGCCCGCTATGATTATTTTGAAATTCGAAGAAACTACTCCAAAATTGTCCGTAGAACAAAACTATATTAAATCATTCGATTCAACTTGGAACCACGTATGTTGGTTATGAGCATGTGATTTTCAATCCAATCATCAACGATGGCTTCCAATCACTTGTACACTTTCATAACACCTCCTAAAACCAAACTAATACACTTCCAAATTTACCTTTATAAAATTTCATTCCTGGAAATTGCTCTTGAGCAAAGTTACTATTTATCGTCGGACATCTACTCTGCATCTGAAACAGTTGAGTTGAATTATTTTCCATCAAAGTCACATGTATTAACCCAAACATGAACATTGAAAAGAATCGTTTACTATCAAATGACTATTCTCCGAATTACTAATCAAAATTTCAAAAGGAGTTCCTAAACTCTCCAAATAGAATACCCCAAACAATCTATTCACTAGAAATAAATTTACAGAACTGCATTTCTCGTTTCTCGACAAGACATTTGACCCCCTTCGTCGTTTCCGACGATTTCGAGGTCGATAAGGGCAAAGTGGAGAAGCACAAGGCAGAAAAAGACGCTCTCGGCTTTCTCGATTTGCATTCTGAGTTCGAGGTGGCACGTGGGCCACGGTGAGGCCGCAATAATGAATCGCGCTTATGCATACAAGCAGTGACACCTTCCTCGACTGGAGAAGTGTGAATCATCGGTTGGCTCGGCCACGAGAGTTTCTCTCTTCTATTCTGTCTTTCTCCGTGGCTCACCTACCTGGCCGCTTTGCCCTCGCCTCTCTGTCGCGGTGCACAATGCACGTGCATCACGCGGCGCCCCGGCAACTAGTTATTATAACGTTAAATTATAGGTATCCACGTAGGTGACACGCAACGGCATCGATGCGTGAGCCAGCCGCGATTTATTCCACGCGTTTTGTCCCTCGGCGCCGAACGCAACAAGTGGGCTGGTTCGATTCACGCTCGACGACATCCTGGTAATTAATTAATGAGTGCTGCGTTTAACTGACTGGCGACTGACGATCGAATAGGCGAAGTGCTTAATTAAACTACGGTTCTTCGTTTTGACAACTGGATTTGCTTTTTTTCGCCACGTTAAAATTTTTAAGAATAATTTGAAACGTGATAAGGGTAAATGTAGGTTTTTGAAGATTTGCGTTTTTTTGGAGTTTTTATTGTAATTAATTGGAGAGGTAGAATATTTCAATTTCTGTTTGACCGTGAGGGTAAACTTAAAATTTTTTAGTGAAGATAGTTTCTTTTTTTTTTCTTTGAGGTTTATGTAGTTCTTGTCGTGATCGCTTAAAGAGCTGCAAATTGAAAATATTCGCTGTTCTTTTTCTTAAACTCTAGAATGCATCCTGCATCATCCGAAATTATTCTCAAGCACATCGTTCGAAAAGTAGTACATGGTTAACAACATCTCGTATACAAAGGAGCATTACAGCGCGATCAATTACCCAAAGCTTCTTAATCTGCAACCAAATCTCGGTTAACAAGACACGACCAATTTGCTGAAAACCCCGGGACTAATCGAACGAAATCTCGAATTCGATTCGTTAGAGGGAACTTGCCCTTGGGCCTCGTTGTACTGCGGAATATTCCTATCACCGCGGTACCATCCGGCGAACAAAGCACCTGCGTTCAAATAATAAGGATCTCGAAAGGAAAGGTCGTCGATAGCCGTTAGTGTCCGGGTGCGCGAGGTTATCCGTGCCATGGATCGGGCGCACTGGCGTTCTGAATTCCCTTGCGAGCACTGATCCAGTAGAAAAGGAGGATAAAACTGCGAGGAAAACAGGGATATGTCGCCTCTAAGGAACGTTAGTGGAAAAGAGAGGAGAAAGTGACGCAGAAAGAAACGGAGACGGTTGACACCCACTTGCGTTTCATGTGACCGTGGCCCGGGTAAACGTGTAATAATACACACGAGCAACCGGATCGTCGCGCTGTACCGGGGCGCAAGGATGCATATAAATCGAGGTGACATAATTTGCTTAATTCACCGACAGGGAAAGGGAGACGGCGCTGGGTAACGCGTTCAGCAGGCTCCGTTTTACAGGCGTCAACTTCTGCGTGATAAGGAATTAGACTGGTCATACCTGAAGCATTTCAAGCATTATGCGAGCTCCCGGCTCGGTTAATTGATAATGCCAGCCGGATAAGGCTATTGAAATAGACCTCTAAGCTTGATGTACGAGTTACGCGAGACGGAGGAGTTTAATGGAATTATACGGACGATATCAAGCCGCGGATTGTAGGATAAAGTGACTCACGTTCGTCTTTTTCTCTTGACTTTACGAACTTTTTTTTTAGAGACTGAACTAAGTAGCTCGGAAGTAGGAGAAAAAGATAATGATATATAGTATTATAAAACAGGATATTATAATATAGTATAGAACACTACACGGTACATAAAATGACAATTGTATAAATAGTGCTCGATACGATAATCCTACACTAGAATTCCATTTATCTCAATCATATTAATTGAAACAAAATCGTAATTAGTACCCGATTGATTTCATTTATTTGGACATAAAATTCTCTTATATAGACGAAAAGTTATATACAATAGAACCTCTGACAGTCCTACGAACTGTTTGTTTCTCGATGAATTTGGATAAATGGAGTTCCAACATACTTTTTCATCTGCATACCTCTATAAATAGCAAAAAGGATAGTATCCAAGGAAACAATTAGTAAACTTATAAATTATATTATAGTATAATGTCGTACAATAAAGTTAGCAATTGCACAAATTATCAAATATGTATTGCAATGTTACCTTGGGATACGATACTAATAATATTAATAGTATCTCATATCTCTAACATTTACTTACCCTTATTTAACACCTTGTCGCTACATTTTAACGACACAAATTTCTACAAGCTGCGATGTTAGATAATTAAATACTTGCACAGTGTTATGATTAAGTGTCCCTGTTCCAACTAAGTGGGAGAGCATGTTGCATTAGCCAGGCGTTGAATCGCGGCAAGTACTCACCGCTGCTACGCAATCAGCTATCAGAGACAAGAATAAAGCCCGCAATTCCGGTAGCGATCGTGACATATACATACATACGCATTGTCAATCGACGATCATTACGTCGACGACGTAATGTCGCGGCCAGTTCGTCGAACGATATCCACGGTTGCTCTAGCCATGAATGAATGTGGCGCCAAGTGAATGGAGTGCGTCTGTTTCAACGTGCCTACGCACCACACAACGAGGTCCTGAGTTCAGTCGCGTGCACGCGTATTTACGCTACTCTTCGAAAGAATACGGGCACTTGCTTATTTTTGACAGAATGTAATTTAGAAAGACCCAGAGCTACTTTATTTTTCATTACAGCTGCCGTAGAATATTGCGCCAGGATAAAATTTATTTTTAAAAGTTACTATGCGACAAAAAGATATTTATAAGTATCAAGCGTTGTGAAATCATTTTATTATTTAAAGACACTGATTCGCAGCTTGTTTGATTCTCAAGCTACAGTGGTGGATAAAAGAAAGTTTATAAAATAAGAAGCATGAAAAGATATGATAACTTTACAAAATGGATTTATTTCTAGTAAGAACAACGAATAAATATAATATATGTCGAGCGTCAACCAAGATGGTAAAAATTTTTAGTACTAAATTTTAGATGGTAAATTTTAGTAGTAGTAATGTTATCAGTCACGATATAGCATAGAGGTTCCTTTAAATCGATAGAGAAATGATTCGTGATTAATTCTAGTAATAATATTTAAAACCAATTAATGCTTCGACGAATCGTTTATTTTGATATACCCCTGAAAAGATTCTAAATAAACAATTTAAATTTCGTATAATATGTATATGGATTTGTTGATTTCTTTTTCTCAATTTCACTGATTTTGTTTTTTGAGAGAGTAATACGAATAGTACTTTTAATCATCCCTTTATTACCAATTCATATATTTTACTAACATTCGTGTTAATACAAATCGACCAAATTGTCTACATACTTATGAGCGACAGTGTACTTATGGCCAGCGATCCAGGCGAGGATCGTTGATTAATTTGCACGCACTTTAACAGTACGCCTCCGTTGTCGCTCATTAATCCACCTCGGCGTACCTACATCGAAGCTTGTTAATAATTCTCTCAATAAATTCCGTCGTGTTCAAATATTTCTCCGGCTGGTCGATCTTTTCGTTATTCAATTCCAAAGTTATTTCTTCTTATCCCATATGCGAATACAAATTCGATATTGGCTATTCGTTTGGACCCTACGACTTATCGACGCGATTATCGGTTATTAAATCCGTTCGATTCCCTGGCGAACGCGTTCGACGACTCCTTAATCGTGATAGTCGATCGCTGCAAGAGACAACCACGGTATCGTAGCAGGCGAAATGCCAACCGGTCGATATCTACGGCACCAAAGCGGTCGAGCAACTTTGATGTGACGTGACCAAATTGATTCATGGCTCATTGTCACGCACGGTTCGCGAACGATCGCGAGCTAATTATCCGCGACGGTGTTCCGAGACTCTCCGTGCTGGGCTTGTTACACATGGATTATACATGGGGGTGTGTATGGTTTCGTTCGTGATTCCCTGTTTGCCTAATCCCACTCTCGACTGTTTTTCACGATAGCTGTTCCTTGTAAATCGCCACGATTAAAGCGTTATCGAGCGTACCGTATATTAGTGGCGATAGTAATGACAGCGTTAGGTGTGTTGCGTTGCTATTAGCGGGAATACTAATGATAGCGTTTGTACTAGTGGTTAAGGGACTATCAGGTGTACTTGCTGATTGATTAGATATTGACATGATCGAGTGGTAGGTAATAATTGAGTCTCGGATGAAAAGGAATGATATTGGGAAAAAATGCTTGAGACAAGTGGAGTAGGCTTAAGTATGTATGATAGGGCATTTTCTTACCGTTCTTGATTATAAAGTCTCTATTTGTGTAGCTGTGATTTTCTATCGCGAATGACGTCGAGATCTGCATAATTCGATAAATAACCTGCACTGGTCATTATGCGAGGAACAGTTGTATGGTAAGAATTATAACCTATCCTGTCCGCTAATGAACGTCGCTATAAATAAATAGACTACATAAAGTCATCAAGAGGAGACAGGAAAATTTATCAGATCGATGAATACAACAAATGTATCAACTAATCTCATATGCTGTTTCTTATATACTACCTTTTTCATACGAAGGCTAAGCTAATATAATGTTAAATTTTATCTGGGAAAAATAAGTATCGATAATTAATAAGAAGATTCGTTTAACGCTACTACTCTAAAATCTCCTGTATTTCTTAATAATTAAAAACAAATAAGTATCTTTGATAAATTTCATGTAGAATTTCATTAGCCTGTCAACCGGATCATTCTCTAATCAGAAAATTCTATACTCATGAAGTTGAACTGTGACATTTCTGCGTAACAAAAATTGCAAAATCCACAAGAATAGTTAATCAGTTTATCATCTGAGATGCTTGCATGTACGTATATCGTTCCTCAAGAACAAGATAAATATATCTCAAAAACTAATCTTCTTCAAAGACCAATAAACAGCATGAGGGACGATATCGACCAACCATCACTCGGTCGGTGGTGTTTCAAAAAATAAAACTCAGCTACCTGCTGAAGTAGGTAGTAGCCCCAGAGAGGGGGAGGGGGGCGGTGAAATCGACCAGCCAGATATACATATACACATTTAACGATTGCCCGGAGGAGGCTGGTCGGCGATCTTATCGACGACGAGCCCGTGGTCGGATGACGGGCAGGAATTAGGCAATTACGCGCCGCTTAATTGCTAATTACTCAAGGGCGCAACAGGCCCGGACACTAATTACTCCCGCTGACAATTTATATCGTGGACACACGATTGGAACGCGCGCGTGATAATTGTCGTTGTTACACACACTAGCCGACGTACATAATTATTCGAGAGGGGTTGTCTCGTGATCGTCGAAAGAAAAGGTTGCTTCCCCCGTCTGAAAGAATTCCGGGTTAAAATTCCGAAAGGATGATGACGAGCCCGTGCACGGATTACTGGGAATCATCGAAAATCGTAATTCATCGATCACGATCACGGGATGAAACGAGAGCCCCTATAATCTCTGTGATTACCGGTTTTTTGGAAGGCAAGCGCGCACCGAGGGTCAACGAACCCCGATGAAATGGGGCCCGCGAGCCAACGCGGATGGAATCCAGCCAACGAGACTTCCTACTTCTCTCCCGCCACCAATTGCTCTTTTCGGACACCGTTTATCTCGAAATTGTTTTAACAACGACTGCTGAGCGTTCCCGGCATTCGACTGATTCACAGACGAGGTATGCTATGGTTCTTTTTATCTGAAAGGTGTATCGTAGATTTCACGCGAGACGTTTGAGTGTTGCGTGTTGTTTGATCGGGCGTGTAGCTCATTCTGCAGAAACCTGTGGTTCATTCTGGGAATTTTCTTTAGGAAGTCAAACTTAGAGGTAGGTGTTGATTTGAAGTAGCTTATTCTGCGAAGAATTTTTAAATTACGGTGATTGCACGTTCTGACAAACTCGAGACATCGAAGCAATCCGATATATGTACATACAAATTCTTAGGATTGTATGTATTTCAACTAATAGAATAACTTGTAGAAACTAAGTAATATATACGCGTTATTAATTTACGATAATTGCAACTGAGAATATTGGACGTCAATTAAAGAATTTTTTTTCTTTCGACAAGTAGAAGCTATATCCTCGTGGAGAACTATAACCGTGAAGGTGTCGGTGTACGATATATTTTACTGTTTCTCACGTCACTAATGTCGAGTTAATTAATTTGTTTTCAAATATACATTACTGGAAAATTATCCATAATCGATTTTAGCGAATTACAAAACAAATTACGTATGTTACTTTGACTTAGATATTCTACTGACTCGAATAAGCCTGCACTAAATCTGCTAGGGCCTTACTCTACGCTAAATTTTCGAGTGAAAAGGAAGAACGGACACGCAGGACGATTACTGTGAGCCACTGTCACGGTCGGTGTGATTGGAAAGCGTCCTGGTGGACGGAAATGGAAACGCCCACGCGATATTAGCACGGTCGCCCCGTGAATTGAACTCCATGAACGCGTGCTACATTGCGAATTCGTGTACATACATATATGTATGGGCACGGAGTACGCGTGTATTCCATTAACGTGATCCAAACGCATCCCTCGCCTCCCTAGCTCCGTTGCACCGCGTTATTTATGTGACGTGTCATTATAAACTCTTAATTGTTTGACTAATGTGCAGCTAAGTGTACGCCGCTGCAATACCCTGTACGGCTACCGTGGCACTCTCAGCCTTTTTTTTTTTATTAATTTTCGCCAACACGATTTCTGGTTAAGAGCGGCGCCTCTTCGTTGACCAATTAAAGAAGAGATCCTTTTGGGGACGCAATATCGAGTCGAACGAAATTGCATGGCCACCGACCAAAGCAAGAATTCATCAACTTTGTTTAATGAACGATTAACATATTTATGGGACACGTACACGAGACGCGATTTCTAATTACGTTCTGTGAGACGTGTCTAACGGTATGAAGATACTTTTGTTATGCTGATTGGCTCGAGAGGGTAGTACGGAAGCCGATGTTGCAGATGAGAAATTTGAGGAAAGAATTCGAAGAAGTTAGTAAGTTGGATTATGATAATTTGAAATTGGAATTCTTGAATAGGAACTTGCAGCGATGGACCAGTAATTTATCTATTTATTGTTGTTTGTTCATGGAATTTGTATTAGATGAAGATTTAATTTACCTAAATATACCTCTAATGTTTCCAAATACTCCTATAATGTTCCGATATCATCTTGGACCATCTTTTAGAAAATCAATGGATAGTAATCAATTATATTCAATCAATACATGCAATTCAGAGACCAAGTAAAAAAAAAAAATGGTATTATTTTGAAGAACGTTAGAAGAACATTCGAACATATCCTATTTACAATAACATCTCGGAAAAAGTGTTAATTCTCCAAAGTTAAGACTAGCCTAAAATCAATGTTTCAACCATTCCCCGTGCGTTTGTTTAAAGATAAAAATATACAGCGAATAATACGTCAAAAAGGCTATAGCGTGACAATAATCTTTCTAGATTCTTCGCATAAAAATTCCATCAACTCCCAAAGATCCACCTTAATTGCGGGAGAGTATCTTAAGGGTGCGAAAAAAGGGAGGCGCCGAATTTCAGGAAGTCAACGTGTTCCAGATCCCCGGAAGATACACAGCCAATTACCTGTATCCTCGTTCTTCCAACGTGATCGTTATCCAACTCGATCCTAAAAATATCCAACGTGAAAAGACGGGACAAAAGAAGAGTAAGATACCCCATGGCGGAGAATCATTATATCCATCGTATCGGTTAAAACAATGCTCGGTGATTTTCGCACCTGGCTGACAGGTATGAGCTGGCTGGAAGCCCGATTAAATATTGATTTTAGCTAGAACAGTGGAATCCAAGGGGAGGCGAAGAGGGGAAGGGTAACAGCGGGATCCTGAAGAGAGAAGACGCTTGGAGGCACCTGCCAATTTCGGAAGATGACTTTGCGGCCGATTTCAAGGGCTATTGTTTTTGCGAGTCGACCGGCTCCGGCGCCCCGTCGTCTCTGCAGGTTATACGCTTATCGATATATCGATAATGGAGTGTGGGTGCCCCGTCTTCTTTGGCCTCTATACTCGAACCGTGACCTCGGTTCGTCTGTCTTTCGCGCGCAGCTAATAGACCATTGAATATGTTGATGGAACGTGTGCGCTCGTCGATAGTCGGTGGTTCAACGTATGTGCGAAGAACGAGAGAGGAGAGGCAGAGAGAGAGAGAGAGAGAGAAAGAATTCGAATTAAATTGCATAACGTTGCTCCGGTGGAAGTGGGCAGTGAAAATAATTGAAAGACTAATGGGCTTCTTCGAGGCGTAGCGAGTGGCAAAAATTCGCCGGTCCATTAGAATTTCAAGAACCTGGACCACAGATTTATGGTCGTATGGTGGAAAATGTGACGGAGGTGTAAAGTCTCCTCACGGCGCTTTATGATGTCAGAATGATTGGCGAATTGTCACTCTGACAGGACCATCTTTCAGGATTCTTAGTGTTTTGCATGTTCAATTGATGTTTTAATTATTTTTTAAGGCTCCTCTGAAAGTAAACTTTAATTATTTCTTTAAATTCTTCCACAGATAAATTCTGAAAATTTGAATAAATATTTATAATTGAATAGTAGCCTCTTTTCCCATTTTTATTTGTGAAAACGATACAAGAAATAATTTTCACGCTACCAATATTATTGTAGCGATGCTAGTGAGGTGGATGCCAGGATTAAATATTTTCTCAGAGGCGACTCGAGTCGTTTTTAGCAATCAAATTTCAATTATGTAAAAATTCTCCCATGAAAAGGCTAATCGGTCTCAAGCAGCGCTCTTTCGAAATTCGCGCGAGCATTAACAGCAGCAATAAAATAACTATAAGACGTGTAAATTATTCCAATTTAGAACGGTGATGGAATAGTCAGACGTCGAAGTAAATTAAATTAACGAGCTCGTTGACTTTTCGCTCTTAACTGTACTCGTATCCGTTATGCTAGAGCGCGAGAACAATGGAAAAAAGGCAAATGATTCAGGTGTAACGAAGAAACCTTAGAACGTGGCGCGCTGGTGTCCGTAGAAGAAAGCCTTGCCTCGCTCGCCTTTCGTTTTCAATTTTTGTCGGGCTTCAGGGCCGGCTATTTTGCAACTGATCTTCGATCGCCCTCGGCACTGGGTCTCCTCGACAGGTGGGGACGTGTAGGACGATCATAGTTTATGGCAATAGCACGCGAGCCTCGCCCATTACGCGCCATGATGCATTCATTCGTTGAACACAACACCGATTTTATATACAAGGAGGCTAGCGACTGTCTAGCTGCTCTTTGACTACTGGAGAAGGCCTCCACGATGATGATGATGATGATGATGATGATGATGATGATGATGATGATGATGATGATATCACTGAATATTTACTTTTGACTTCTTAAATCTATTTTTTAAATGCTAACGTTAAATTGGAGGATTATACAAAATATCCGAAGAAGAAAATATGTCTCTTTAAAGAGAAAAGAATTTTCTTTCCAATGTCATATTTTATAAGATTTTTAAATTTTCTGTACCAAAGATTAAATTTGTGTAGCTTTTTTAAAGAAAAATTAAAGAAAGTTGGAGAACTATAGAGAGAAAATATTAGCAATAAAAAATCTTGTTAATTCAATAGTGTAAGATTTAGATACTAAACTGAATTCAAAGATCACGAAGAAACTTTCTGAAGATGAATGTATAGAAGTATCTTGAAAGGAATCTTATTGCAATAAAGATTTTTTCTTCGAACGTTATTGATGTTTTATAAACTTCTAAATTTCTTTCTCCAAAGAAATTAAGAAGGAGAATCATCGCCAACAAGAAATCTTGTTAGCTCATGGCTGCAGCATTGTTTTTGCTTGTTGCTCCAACTAATTTGTTACACGACAGGGTTTAGAAGCTGGAAATTGATAATTTCGACGAGTCACGCGTGAACTGCGCATTCATTTCCTTCCTGTTTCATGATCTCGAAGATGTGGTAGGTTATCCCGCAGGACCGACGAGACATGCGTGAAATCCTTCTGTCAAGGACCGATCTTCTCATCCTGTTGCAAAGGATAACCGATTTCAAGGTTCGTTTTTACGTGAAATTCAAGTTCCTCGTCGAGATGATAGAGCAACCTTTATGTCTCGACCCTCGACTTGCAAACTTGTTTCACAATCGCTAGTTAGCTTTTGTTCAGACGCAACAATTGTGTGATAATAATAACAGAGTTGCAGCATTGCGTTCGAGCCTGTCCAAGGTCTCCAAGTGTAGATCCTTGATAGAACACTGTACCTCTTCTTTATAAATTTTCACATTTGAGAAAATTCTCAGGAAACTATCAGATTGGTGCATATGAAATTTTAAATCTGTAGAATTTGAATCCTTGAATTTTAAAAGTAAATATTTCTATAGACTTGAAGATAACGAAGTTGGTTAATTTTATTTGGAAACTACATGTGTTCATGTAAAGATTATTTTCGTTAGATACGTGATAAATATCATGTGATATTTCAAAGAAATTAAATGTAACTAAAATTTTACGTAAGAAAATTGTGTTTCGTACAATCTAATAACTTGCGAGATCGCCGCAATTTTTCTCAATTATATCCACAAGAAAAGAAAGAAAAAGGAGAAAAAATATCTTTCAGAATGGTAGCAAACAAATCGTTAAATTTTTCAATCAATATTCTAGAGCAAAGTTCTCTGTACCCAATACTTTCAATTAAAAGTTTTAAGAAGAACCTTTAAGAAGGATCTGATTATAAATTTTGGAGTCAGTACATAAGTGAAACGCTATTTTTGGAGCAGAGGACCTTGTCCTGCGGGCAGTGCCCGTCGCACCGAATAATACGAAATACGACGACTGCGATATCTTGCCGATCGTGTGCGGTTCGGGTTCGGGTTTCCGGGTAGCGTGTCAACCTTGACTCCGGTCCGATAAGGCACGAAAACAGGAAGGGATTGAAGCACCGTTGACCCAGACCCGATTCCACCATATCTTTTTAAAGGGAACAACGCGTTTTAAACGCGCCGTCACCATTGTCGTGACTGTACTATTGTTTTCGATTGGTCGACGATAATATTGCTTTGAAACAGCTTTGAAGAGATCGATCATAATTTTCCACGTGCTACGTAGTTACACACGCGGTCGCAACAGAGAAAAGAATGCGAAGGATACGGTCGAACGATCCCGACAATATGGCTGTTATTACATCGTTTTGTTATCTATCGATCGTTGCATAGAAATCAGCCGTTGAGTGTGGTTCCAGAAGCTATATAAACGCGGTTGATACGCGCGCCCGTGTGTCGACCGATCGTTTTACACGATCGACCAATTCAACCTGGATGAAATTGAATTTCTAATAAACTAAGGCGCAATGAAGAGTGCGATTTATGCTTTACGCGCCGGTCTTTTCTTCGGCTGTGAGCCGATTTAAATGCATTGTCGAACCCGGTCACCCGGCTCGGAACTTTCGAAATTCTTCTTTTTACCGGTGTCGTAAATTTGTTCGTAAAAACAGCCGGTAACGAGTAGCGATCGCCGTGTTACCGATACCGTTTCCTATTATGATATTATCGTATATAATTCGCTGCATAGGATCGTTATCAGCTGTGGTTTCGTAAGACCATCTCGATTGGCGAGTTTTCTTGCTTCTGATTTTCTAAGGTTCATAGATTAAAATATTTATTCAGTTTCTCTCTTATTTGAGATTTTGAAGACAATTAGGTGTATTTGAGAAGTTTGGATCCATAGTTTTATTTATTTACTTATCTTCTTCAAGTTTTGCTCAAAATCTTTCATAAAATAAGAATTGATCTGAATCTTACGTTTTGCTTAAAAATATAAAGCTTTGAAGTTTCTACTTTGTACGATTATGATTAAGGATCGCT
This sequence comes from Bombus huntii, assembly GCF_024542735.1. NCBI lineage: Eukaryota > Metazoa > Arthropoda > Insecta > Hymenoptera > Apidae > Bombus > Bombus huntii. Next base: position 7,998,196 of record NC_066250.1, on the reverse strand, counting down.
TGAGACTTATGTCAAGTATCAGATGATCGATTAGGTTATTCGGATTGTGCAGGTGAATGATGAACGATACGTGTTGTTTGTCGTAAGCCAACAGTCTATCAGGATATTAGTCAAAGACGAAGAACGTCACTGGAACGATCTCCTGAAACTGATGTCCAGCAACGTTGAAGATTCCCGAGGAATTTAATCTGCTGATATGCGTAAGTACGTGCTCGGGCGATCCCTTCTCGATTTCACGGCGTCCTCGACGTCATCGTCGCCGTCTCGACGATATGCAAACTTGCAAAGTTGCACGCAGAGCTGGTTGCATATTCTCGTGATTGCATCGTAGTACCCGTCTCATTTCGTTAAGGTAAGATGCAAAAAGAAAGAGGAATGCGAAAGATAGATTAGAAGGATATACAGTAGTAACATTTAGAATATTATTCTAAACGAGAAGAATAAGTATCTCCGTTCGTATTTCATAAGGATATTCGCCTCATAATTTCAAATCAGTTTCAAACTTGATACAAAACGTGCGAGTTGTAGAATCCTGGTTCATATTCTGGTTCATATGTTGGTTCATATTTTGGTTCAAGCTAATTCACACTTCGTTCATATCCTGATTCAGACTTAAGGAAACTTGGCTCATGCCTTGATTCAAACTCGTATCATAATCTGGTTCAAACGCAGCTCAAATTTCACTAACAATGAACCTGTCCCAATGAAGTTCAAACGTTCGTCAAATACTTCGTACTTCCTTAAAGTTGATTTAGATCGAATCTCAAGCACCGTAACGATATTCGAACTGAGACTTCCTACAACGTTGCCTTAATTCTATCCCTGTCGTGAGATAACCATCGTGTAGCATGCAACATCTAAAGGAACGTTGTCTCAACTTTATCTCAAATATCCCGCATCTAACGATCTAGTTTCAAAATCTTGCACCGTGCGACAGACACGCGACCGTTCAGCCCCGTTCTTCGTTCGAGTCCCACGTCCATTATGCTTTTCCTTCCGAGAGATAATTGAACCAAAGCTGCCCGGATAGGATACACGCATCGAACGAATAGCGATGCATGTTCTCGAACGGTGTACATTGTAATTGATCCGATATAACGATCTAGTCCTGTCAGAGTGGCGGGTGGATCGGTGGATGCGGTGCATGTGCGCATAAATGCATCTGAAATGCACTGATACAGCCCTGGACTGCAGGTAGAAAGAGCTCCAGATAAGAGGAGCGGGAATCGCGCGTACCGAGAATGCTTCGTCGAGGACATTCGATCCAATCTTCAATGCCTCGTCGGATACATTCCCGCTGGAGGGAAAAACGGTGCCAGGAAGGTGGCGATAATCTGCACGTGTCGCGAATATTTCGCGGGTTGGAGCACGCGCGAACGTAACCCGAGACGATGCACCAAGGCGCAAACCAGAGGTGTCGTCGCCGTTGTAAACACAGTGCAGTAGAAAGAGAAAAAAGGGAGATGGTGGAGAGAGGAAGGTGAGAGAGAGGATGGTCCCGCGGACACCGACGAATACCGGCTCGAATGACACCTGGACCTGGACCTGGACCCGTAGCCGTCGCGCTTTTAACACGTATGCACACCACCAGCTTATCTACCCTATGTATCGGTGGAAGCGCGCATTATCATTCGAATTTATGCTGATCTATGCGTTGATCAGTTTTCTCTGTTGTTTATTCGTATCCCGTCGCTACGTGCCGCGTGAAATTCGGATAAACCCATGGATACGTCGATGCATGGATACGGTGATTTTTAGTGATCCATGTACCGATCGGATTCTCCAGGTTCCTTTAACTTCTCTTAACGTTTGCGGCTGAAATATTCTTTGTTACGTGTTGAGGTGTATTTTTAGTTTATTTCGTAGGTTCGATAATTGTTACTCGTTATTTGGACGACTACAGATTTAAAACGTGGCTTATAACAAATTTTGGAATCGATGTAGAACGTGGATATTTGCTGAGAAGTGGGAAGATTAAGTGATTTTTGTCACTGATAATTAATTCAAATAAGAAACTTTGGATATATTAAACTTTGAATCAAACTAACACCTTTCCAAATCTAAGATTCTTCTGCCGAGAAGAGAACTACATCTACCATCCATGCTGTAAAAAGCTCTAAAAACTTTTCTTATAACATCTTCTTCATCATCTTAGCACGACTTTATATAAATCTGTGTAACGACTTTTTCCAGCCAAATTCGTGCTTATCGATCAGTATAACAATTATTATCAAACAATGAAGCGGGAAGTGTTGTTGTAGTTATTTAGACAATTTTACACGCTATTGTTCAAGGGCATTGCTTCAAAAAGGGATCTCCTATTCTCGAACTTTCGACGCGCTTCGTTTTCATCTTTTACGCTGTTTTGCGAGTAATACTTACGTTTCGAAAGCGGAGAGCATCGTGGTCAATTCGTAATATATAGATTAGATTACCGTCATAGGAAACACCAACGTTGTTAGTCACTCTTCGTGTATCTCTCTGTTCCTCTTTCTCTGCCTACCAACGCGCCTTCTAATGTATGCGCGCTTACTGGTTACTTGCATTCAGATGCGAGCACGCGGTGCGCGCGGAATATCTCGCGTGGCTGGTTTCGTCGCAGGCGAATCCTACACTCTCCAGTGTGTAAACGTTGGATATCGTGGATTCCATACTCATAAGTAAGCGCTGTTAACACCTGACCGAACGACGATCAGCTGGTTATTGAATTTATCGCGATGCCACGTGTTTTGTTTGCCGAATCGTTGCCAAATTTTTCTACCACGAACGGAAATATTTATGGAAATATTCGGAATTTTTAAAGGAAAAGTCACTTACTATTGTTATTAATTGATTTAATTCGAGAATCGATGATTGAGTCAAATTTTTCTGAATTTGCTTTTAATAGTTGTACTTTAATCATGCTGTTTCTGCTAGCTTTTTGAAAAATTCCCTTATGATTCATGTTGATAGTCTGATACTATTAATTGATTTGATACCGTTAATTGAAACCGAGAATTAGTGAATTTTTCTAGTATGCAGGGAAAATTATTACTTGGTAATATACTCGCAACAAGCAATTTAAGCCTGGAACATCGTATTAATATCCTTATCTAAAGTTATCACGACCGTTGAACAAGGGGGACGTAGATAACGATTAGAAATTGATTTCCCGCATAGAAACTGCAGCGAGGCAATCACAGTTCGCGGAAGCACGTTATTTTCCACGATAAACCATTAGTTTACTCGTGTTTTTGTGAAGCTTGAAGTAAAGCGGCAAGTAGCCATCGAGGAGGTTACTTTACAGCCCTTGGAACACGGTGAATGAAGCAATTTCCTCGAACGGCGGAAGCTCGGAGCCAGCGATAAATAATGAAATTATTGATCAATTAATTAAACCGGGAGCCTCTCGCGTTTAGAGCGAGGGAGAAGTAACGTGTATACAGGTTTTACGGCCCCGTAGAAAGGCCGTTTCACCGCGCGGTTTTAATATTGTCCACCGTGTTCCCTCATCGCAAATTACCTCCCGTATTATCCGGCTTTTTCTTGTCCGCCGACAGCGCGGACGGACATTCTCCGGCTCCGGTATCGTTTTCCAGGCGGCGTGCGCTGGGATTTACCGTTACGAAAGCACGTGTGACTGCATTAAATCTCGCGGTCGCGCGAGCTCATGGAGTCTGTACAAGGAGGGTAGGAGAAGGAAGACGGATCGTAAGGTGCAGCCATATAGCGCAGCGTGCTTGCCCACGCCTCGTGATCCTTCACTGTTCTTCAACGTCGATATTCAAATCAGCGCCTCCTCCACCCTGTCCTTTCCTTCCCGCCACTATACGTCCTCTTTTTACCACCTTTTCGTGCGGTAATTTACCGTTACAAAAGCCGTCGCCCACGCGTCTCTCCTCCCTCCGCGGATCTCCTCGTTTCTCTTCTATCTCTTCCCGCTCTTTACATCCTTGTCCTTTCCAAGGTACGATCGAGGATCGATCCGTCGATTCACCGTTGCCATTGTACTTGCTCGAGCCTCGATCATCCTCTTTCAATCCCGATCGCGTGCAACGAGACGATCCTCCTCGAGTCGACGTGGCAGGTGCCAGTGACCAAGACGAGCATAGGTGAAAAATGTTCAAAGTCACGATCGGTGAATACCACGGCAGCAGGTATATATCCCTTTGCCTGGTGAAGGGACACTGATTAGCACCGGTTCGAAACCGGTGAACCGAACCGATTGGCCGGCCTTATACTTTTAATCCTCGCCGCTATCGCGTCAAGAATGAAGTCGCGACGCGTGAAAGCCTTCAGGGCTACCTGTTTCGTGGGGCATATTTTGACCGCTGCTCGTCTCTTTAGCGTCGGATTAATTCACCGTGATGAGTGTGATCTGAGAGGAGGAGGTAAGAGGGTAGTTTTCTTCTTTTTTAATCGGTTAGGCTATTTGGTATGGTCAATTGGTAGTGAATAGGTCGGATTAGACGGCTGATGCAGCTTCTTGTGTTATTAGCTTCCTATCTTGTAGAACGAAGAGGTATTGGAAATTATTAACGCGATATATATTCAATTTAAATTTATGTAATTCTTCTGCAGTTCAGTCAAATATGCGTTTGAAAATGTTTTCATCTGGTATCCTCTTATACTTTGAACTTTCAATTTAAATTATTCCTAAGTGTTTTCTTGTTGTATTTCAACTCCTCAGTATGTAACGCATCTTTAGCAAATTCTGTAATCAGGTAGGTGGAAGTAAATGCATCATTTAATAATGCATAATACATGAATCTCTCTCACTGTCTTCTCTTTAACGACTGATATCTATTTATACATTTCGATTCAGTTTCTTCACAAAACATGTAAATATTCATAAATCCCCAGAATCTCTAAATAAAATTATGGCACCATTACGGGTTAATAATACTGAAAGAAAATTCGTACCGATGTAAAATCAAGAAACAAATTAATTTTTCCGAGAATCCCTCGTAATCTCTTCCCAGCTCTTCTTCCAAAATCCATCCCCGTTAAGTCATCTTCTCTAAACCGAGAAGATTCTATGTACTCATGACTGAAAATTGCTTGGGCCGATTCAATTTCACGGATACGGTCGTAAAGCCATGCTATGGCTAATAAGAAACACAGGTCGAGGTTCCTACCAAGTTCGCTATGAACGTTCTCACCGGCGACACACACAGGCCACCCTCGTCCGTCACTTAACGACCGACAGCCACACCTGTACACGCGGAGAGACGGAAGACTTCCGGTAGTGGCGGCAAACGATACAAGCGAAACTCGTCGCGGTCGTTAAACGCCACGCAAATCCATTCACTCCGCGTGGTGCAAGGGTTCATTCAAGCTCGTACGCCGCCCGCCCACGTGTCGTTATTTGCATAGATCCGCGCCATATGAACGCTCTCGTGCGGTCTCGCGCACAAGCCAACCCGAGTTTACGTGTAGCCTAACATTTACCATTCGGCCGGTCGATCGGACGACACGAGCAGGCGAAAAGCCGAGCCTCGCGGATATTTACATACTAGATTCGCTATCGAGAACGCTCGCTACGAGCACAGGGATAGGGAACAGGGACGGTCCTCCAATCTTCCTTGGGGAATCTACGAGTTTTCGAGTATCTTCCTAGAGTAAATTTTGTGGTTGTTTGTTGTTAACATGTGGCTCTTGGGATGGCTGTTTCTCGGAGTAAATGTAGCTTATGTTTGGCGGCGAATGTTTGCTATGCTTTGTTAAGTTAGTTGGTTTAGGTCTCGGGTTGATAAGGATAAGGAGATATGCCGCCGATTAGGTCCAGTTTAGGATTTGGAATCGCTATGTGTTTTGTAGAATCTATGAGTTTTCAGAAACAGCGTATTCGGAACTCTGATATCTTGGGGAAGTCTTTAGTCAAAGATCTGTCAAAGCAAAGAAAACGTCTATTGGTATTTCCGGTATTAGTTTTGAAGAAATGATAAAGTTAGAGTCGAAGATTTGGTAATAAGGTAAAATTGGGGAAAGATTTCGATAACGTAGATGTATGTCCTGGAAAGAATTTTGGAGAAATTCTAACTTGACGAGAATGTACATCGTATTTTTTGCCGGTGGAAAGAATTCTATTTTCTCTTAATAAAAACGACCATCATTTTGAATATTAAAGATAGCGTTCGAATTGTCTAAGAATTAAATCTGACAGTCAAAAATTGTTAAACTAAGAACATTAAAACGTAATATTCATAGTGTTAGGAATATTAAAAACTTAGTTTTCAGTGATTTCATAAATAATCTAATAAGATACGGTAAGAAGAGTTTGAAGAAACGTGAAAGACGATGAAACCGGCCCTGAGCAGCGAGAATTCTCCCTCGTAATCTTGTCCTGAACATAAAACCGATTCCTCTGTCGCGAGAATCTCGAAGTTCGCTCGTGTGAATAGCTCGTTTAGATGTTAATAGAAAAGTACTGGTTATGTCATAGCTGGCGACGTCTGAGGCATAAGCCGGTGACTCGAAATTCCTATTGTGACATTAAACCATCGACGTTCCCTGTCCGCGACCAGATAGGACCTCATTGCAGTATAATGCATTATAATGCTCCTCTGGTTAACAGGAGAATCGAGTTAATTTCACCATGCAGATAAACGTTCAGGAGGAACGTCGATATTTTTATCGTCGATCCGGTCGATCCGCGAACAAGAATTTATATCCGATGCTTTTATCGTGAATTATTCATCTATTGAGATAATACAATGTAATTTGCATAGGAAGAATTTGCACGTTTGCAAAAGCATCTTCTTATCTGAACAGAATATTACGATAGAATTTTATTATTAATTCTTAATGGAAGTAACAGTAAATTAGAATTAACACTTACGCGATAAAAGTTAATTAGGCAGATTCTTTTGTAAATGGCAAATTTATGAGAACAATCAGAAACAATAGAAGTTTGCTCTTTTTCGTATGTAATACAGTGGCCTAAATAAATTTCGAAAATTTATTATCGATTTTACCTAAAGTTTTGTGACAACGTTTTTAAATTACTAGCTATGTTTTATTTACTCTATATAAGTGTTGGAATGTTGTTGGAATGGATCGAAGAATCTAGAATATAACGATATTTAATATTGCTGAAATTTAATCGTAATTGCAGAGACAACAAATTACTAGTTAAATAATAATTTTCCATTACTAAGAAATATTTCTAAGGAATCCCTCAAACGTTCCTTTGAAATCCATCAAATGATTCAGAAGATTCTAGAAAAGAATCTAATCATACCTTGCTCGTTCTAATTGTAGCCTAGTTGCACGATAGAAAAGTTCCTAAACCTCGTCAATTCCAACTGTAAACCAATAAGAGCACAAAGAGACCAAAAAATTAACAAAAAATTCAAAACACCCGCTCGAAGCTCAGGAAATTCCCTTTCACCTCGCCGATCCAATCCACATCACGCTGTCCTCCGGTTCACCTGCGAAATTGTCGCGGCACGCGTTGGTGACTTGCGTGCTAGCGGTAGATCCGCAGGGATCTCGATCGATTAATCGTCACGAATCGCTTAATCCTGTAGCATTGGATCGATACATCAATTTGAAACGTAACCACACGGGGGCGAGCGATTTACGGGGTTGGGTAAGGTGTCGCAATCGCGAGACGAGAGTCTTCGTCGGTGCACATTCTTGTCGGTCGGGCTCTCTGGTGACCCGCGACAGCTGGGAGGAGCGAACGGTGCTTGCTCGGTTGCTGATTGGTTAGCCAGGGTGCACCAGAGCCGGTAGACAGCGAGATAATTATCCAGGTGCGATAAATTAGCCCGGTGTGTCACCCATCGCGTGAAACCTGTCCCCGGACGGCTATCCGGTCTGCGGGATTTCGCGCCGACCAATCGAGGCGCTCCAATGGCTCGAACCGGTCGAGATACGTCGCACCGATCTGAACTTTATCGATTTATAACGTCGCCAGGACCCGGCACGGCGAGTGGCTGGCTACCGAGAAACCGTACACCCGAGGAATCTCGACGAAGGGAAAACGAAATGCCTCGCTCGATAGATCATTGCCTGGTTAGAATGGTGTCCATGGGGCAGTCGTACGAGATAAGTAGTTTTCGTTTCGGAGTAATTGGCGTGCCCTGCGTGCTGAGAACAAGTTGGTTTTGCACCAGCTTTCTCGATGGCTTTGTTAACTTAGGTTATCTACAGATATATCTACACTAGTGGCCATAAGTGTTTGGACACTTGGTTGATGCTAAACTTCAATTAATTGCTTCCTATTGCTTTTATTTTTTAATTATCCTGTTATAGATCTGTTAATTCATTCGTATCGTGTGCACCTTGTAATGTAAAGTACTAAATAAAGTAAGGTTCATTTGAGTTTTGCGATAATTGCGATGAATAATTGTAAACATATTTAATGATCGGCTCGTGTTATCTACGAAGTGGCTAGGATATGGAATAATTTTGACAGCATGATTTGTGGTAAGTTTCTGAATTCTTGGTGGGCAAAGGGGAATTAATATCGATTAAGGAATGAAAATGTTGCAGAGTAAATTATGAAATTATGTCAAGATGGTTGTTAATTATTAACGCATTAATTTCTGATAGAATTTAATGTCCATGTATCTAAATTTATCTTAATTTTCCATAATGGCAAAATTCAAGAGATAGAAGAGTCCTCTGCAAGTGTCAACGAAACCATGAAATTTGTGGAATCTTACTATAGCGTTGCACGATACAGGACAAACCAACCGGCCGGGTAATTTATTCAGTCAATTATTAAAACTTCTCAGCGATATTCCGTCATAAAACAAGAGCATTTCCTTTAAAATTTACATTATTTTAGAGTAACGTGAAGTAAAAGAAATACAAACACAATAGTAAGTGCATAACGAGGAGATTTCAAGGGAAGTCGTCCTCCTTGTTGATTCATACGGTGATTTTAGAAATGTTGCTCGAACCGTTATCGTCGAGCGTCATTGCACAAGGTGCATAACATGAACGGTTGTATATCGCGCATAATAATCCATGATGTATTCAACGAGCTGCGCAGTAACAACGGGATCGTAATCTTGCAACGTCGTTTGTATATTCGGCGGATTATATATTCAAATTGTTTTTATTCAAACTTCCTTCAGACACTATGATAAGTATTACGTGCGTTAATATTGGGGTACTAAAACGCTGAAATGGCTGTAGAAATTTTGTTTCGTTTGATGGTTAACAGTTTGGCAAAATGTCGATGGAAATGTTGGTATTTATAGCTACATGGGTATTGAAATCTGGAATCGGCTGCTCGTGGGTGGATTTGTTATACGATTGATCGTGTTGGAATTCGGAGTAGAAAATAATCAAAGAAAAATTATATCTATCGTCTCTGTTTTCGTAACATTTTAAAGATGGTATTTAGAAGCTTTCGAACGAAATTTTCTTTACAACCAAAAGTCACAGAAATATTATTGCATTAATCCTTTGAAATTATATTGTTGCACTGCAATTTCAAAGGATTCTTCTTAATTCTCTTTAGAACCTAATTAACGACGAAATCTGTTGATACTTAGCTAGTACTTTTGATGAAACCTATAATGTTTGAAATTGAAATTGATAGTAAAATTAATTTCTTTTAATTCGACCAAAATCTAGCAGAATACATTAATCGTTAATAAGAAAAAAAAAGTTATCCGAACAATTCAGTAGTCCTAATTGTTTGAAATTTTTTTAATACGTTTGTGGATGGAAGACAGATTTTTCAGCGATTTGTAAATATTAAGCCGGATACGAGATGAGAATCTAACGTATGCTCGAAAGGAATAAGGCCACCCTTTTGTGGAAGCGTATAATACCATAAAGGCCGATCAAATCTTGGATGTCAATTATTGACATCGATGGTTAACGGTTCGCTCCACCCATAACTGTCGATATCCTGCATTTAAGCACCCAGGAAGCTCGTCCCACACCATTTTTATTAATATTTCTTCCCCTCGTATAACGTATCTCGAATTTGACCGAGTTTTACGGAATACAAACTAAACGTAGGATCTTTTTTGCAGGCCGGATGAGCTCCTTAGCGGTACTCCTTACGGGATGATAGGCTTCCGGTCTTGGAGAAAAATAGAAAAAATAGGTCAGAATAAACGCGCTATAAATTTCGATAAAGACTTCTTTAGACAAGTGAATAATAAAGAAATCAGACAGCGAATAATATTGTTTGGATTATTTTCGAACTAATCGTGTTTTTTTATAATTAGAAGTTCTTTAAGTTGAAGAGAAATGTGGAAGAATCCTTGCTAATATGAATGATTTTGCATTTTAATTTGTACTAATTTTAATACAAATGTTGAGCTGAAAGATTTTTTTCGAATAATAGAAGTGGTTTATTAAAATAAGAACGAGATTGGGATAGAAAAATTCGGTCGTAGCAAAGTTAAAGGACAGGGTGGGTGGAAAAGTGATACACATGCATTTTTGTCCAAAGCGAACTGATTAGAAAATACAATTTTTTAATGAATTTTCAATCCTTTTAATGGTTGTGTGTACTAACATTATTCAATGTTTTCCTTAAACTCCAAATGTAATATGTTGCCCAAATCAGATCTGATACTTAACACATAATATATTGTGCTATATAAAATAGTTATTTTAACCTTATTATCTGTTACTGCCGCGTCGAACTCCATGGGTCATGTTAAATCGATAACAGTCGTAACACAGTTTCTGCATAAGCAGCAATGGTCTTTCGCTAGTCTGAACCAGTCCGAAAGCAGAGAAAGAAACGTCTTAACATAAAAGTAAAATACTTCGTAAACTCGTACACAAGTTGTACCCGTGTCCACGGGATAAAACAGCACCACCCTGATCTGGGTCGAAAAAGTCGGAGAATTGCAAATGAACCCATCAACGACGGCTCGTTGAAACAGCAGTCCGGCGAAACTACAGACATCACACGCGCGAAACACGAGTCAACTCGTCTCAGCCGGTTAAACGTGTCTTATTTATCTGAATACAAGGCCCGTGTACAGCCGCGACAACCGTGCAATATATCATACACATATTCGAATATCTTTTTCGATATCTCTGCGTATCGATACGACGTGGACCGAGTAGAAGCGTTTATGCGAGTCGCGTGTGTTTTATGCTGTACCGTGAATGCTCTGGCAAGTAATTCGTATGGCGAGCAAACGACACGATAATAATATCGTCGTGTTGGTTTTGTCGTTTTCAAGATCCTTTTATTGGAAGCGTTGTTTTCCCGAGAAATAGATTAAGAAGGATAATTAATCATTTTTGGATCGTCGTATGAAATTAATTATTGTAAAGAGTAAGTTTGCAGGTTGTATTCGTAAAGGAGGAAACTTGTTACTTTGAAAATATTCTACCAAAGAAAAATGTATATCAACAAAATCGCAATTTAACAAAATATTCTATGGAACAAAATTAAAACTTTGCATAACATCCAATCGAAGAAATTGCAAATTTGTGAAATATTCCACCGAATAAAATTCTAATGTATAAAATATTCACCAAGTAAAGCTTCAAGTCTTAAATATCACTCCTGGCCATTTATTCCAGAAATTGAGATTTCACCTCAATTTACTGTACGCACAATAAGATAATTTCCCACTGTAACGTCCTGGCAAAAAGATGGAAACATACAACAGTCTATAAAGAAAAGGTTGCTATATTCGTTTGACGAAGACTAGCAAGAAAGGGAAATGATATCAGATACAGTACTACAGTATAAATAGTGTTCAGCTAAAATCGGCCGCTGTCACCGGGTCATTGTGTCGTGTCGTGGCGATAAGCCGGCTTTTCTTTGTACGGCAGAAACAGGTACGGCGCCATAGAATTGATCGATCATTCGACATCTCGCGCACGAGTTCGCTTAGCCACCGAGTCGAGACTCGAGAGAGGCAGCTCTCTGAACGCTCCATTTAGCCCGGATCTATGTGCGAGCACGCGTGCCAATTTTTATGTAACTTTCTGTGATATTATAACTGTTATCAAGACTGCATATTAATAAAAATAAATTTACAGCCACATTTTCTGATTCTCAAATTGATGTAATAAGAAGATGAAATTACACGACAGGAACCTACCTGTCTGTCTATCACCAAAAATTTCTAAGAACTGAAAATAGTAAAAAGAACTACTTAAATTGCCTACAAAAATGTAACCAAACATATCTTTCCCGCAAAAGATAAAAATCGTAAAACCTGCAATAGACCAAAATCGTAAAACCAGCAAAAGAAATCAACGCGTGCCATCGAATACAAAATTATTACCATCGACGTTAATGAAACATTCTAAACACTTTTTAACTTCTCCCTACCCGCGATAGATCTGCGGAGGGTTAATCGATGCTCGGATCGATTTAGTCGAACCGTACAGGGTTGAACACACACGTTGTATGTGTTTGAATTTTCAATCGCCACCGGTGAAGTTGATCGATCGTGGTCTCGCCGGGTATCGATCGCCAGCGGATCTACCGAACGATCGAAAGCAACGATTGAAACGCACAGGCCGAGGCAACGCGCGTGTCTCGCGGCAATTGTTGCCACGTTGAACGGTCCACTTAACCCGAGCGTATTGGCATTGGAGATACCGGTGCCCGATACCGTCTCGCACATTGGTGTACGCGATTTAATTATCCAGCCTTGCTTGTCGACGTGCTACCACCAAAAAGGTCACAGTTGTTCCCCGTTCGATTTTCTTTTCCGCGGGTTTCATGGAAAGTCGATCGCCTCGCGATCGTAACACACCGCGTTGCGAAATTTTCCAGCGTAAGAAACCGGGGGGTACCTGGGGGTACACGGATTTGGAGATACCGGCTTGGCGTCTTAATTATGAAACAATGTTGCGTTACAGCGGAGAAAAGGTTTCTGGTTTTGAAGCCGGATCTGTTTCGCTGTCCGACCTATTGTTCTGTCAGTTGAACTGTTTAATATTCCTTCGCGCGATATCGATCCCGATCTTTCAAATTTCTCGATATTACTGTTGCTGGATTTGAATTTTTCGGGTTAGATTTTTATGGGAATTCAGATAGAGAAAGATGTAAGGGAAAGATGTGTTGTTCTCGTCGCTTGCGAAGAAAGAAATGAATCGCTTCAACTGAAATTGTTGTTATTGGCTAATATGCATTGTTATTTGTGATTGCATTTTGTTAGAGAAATATTTTTCTATCATCTCTGTAATTTGATTCTCGCTATTAAACATTTTTCCTGTTAATAAGTTCTACAAGTCTTATAAGTAACGATCGAGAATGGATGTGATCAGATGATACGATCCAACTGCAGGTATCTTTTAATGCATAGAATTTCCTGACCATGGGAATATTTTTCAATTAAATAATTCCTACATATATATGCTTGTCTACATATTTAATAACAATTCATTTATCTGACATAGTATTAATAGTACTGTAATTACAGGAACGAAATTTCGACATATGATCCTAATTCTATGATTAAGTGTTGTAGAAATAGACATAGATTTTTATTGGAATATTTTTTAAATGTTCTATCGTGTATCAACCACCTGGAGGTAGTTGCTAAAAAAGTAAAGCTGAAGAGGCAGTAGCGGCAATTCTACTAGTCGGAATTGCAATTCGTTTACCCTTCCTAGCCGCGACTAGAGGTGTATCCGAAGGGAGTTATGGTACTGGTCGGTGTTTTGCGGTAACTGGAAGGTGGGATTTTCAAGGGAAGTCGACATAGTGATTGACTGCTCGAAGGTGTAAGCGGGCCGAAACCACAAGGCGCTGGAATCAATTTACGCGGTTATAAACAGCCCTCGACCGTCATTAGGATAATTTCTGTCCCAAGGCGTGTGGGTGGCAGATGTACGGGGCACCGTTACGAAAGCGGATTGCGTAAATCGTGAATTAACTGCCAAGGGATTCGCGCCGACCGATGACCCCATAGGATAAGGGAAGGGTACCAATGATTTTCAATAAAATCGCCCTCAGGAGATCTCGCGCTCGAATAAAAATTCTCTCTCAAAGCGTCTGTGATTTTCAGTAAAAATAGCATCAGTCGAAATTGCAACTTTTTTTAAATATTATTTGAAATTAAAAATTATTGCATGTAAATTTTAGAATTATTTGGGAAAGATTCGGGATTATAATACTTCATTTTTGAGGGGTGGAAATTAATTATCGTAACTGCATGCAGTGTGGGTATTTGGCATGTGAAGATATTGAAACGTATGATTTCTTCTAATTGTAAAATTTTATGAAAAATTTCATAACATAGAAGGGAACAATTATAGATAGATTTTTACTTACATTTATCGAACTTTTTAAAAATGGGAAATTTACTAATTCTTCTGCTTTCTTTTTAATCAACTCCGTATACAATTTATAATTTCTGTTTACATAAAGCATTTAGTAAATTATTTTATCATTCCGATGTGCTTATCTTTCAACTGTCAATTTTGTCATTTTATTAAATTCTATTATGAGCTATCTGGCCATGCTAATTCGATGGTAATTCTAAAGTTTAGCGGTTCCGTGGCGCTAGTAACGAGTTAATTACGAGCACGTGCACGCGTGCTATTTAATGGAACGACGCGTAGGGTCGGTGGTTCTCCGTAATGAGAGGCATTTCTTACGTGTCGGCCGCGAGGCCTCTTTGTTCGTGCCGCTCACGACATCATCGTGCCCGACACAGGTTGTAATTATTACAAAGTTGAAGAAAACGCGGAGGATCGGCGAGAGAAAAAGAGGAAGGAACGTCGGTACGACTGGTTTTGATGATTGAGACATCGGTCTGGCGTCGACGTCGACCGATCTTTCTCAGGAATTTTAATATCTCTTGTTTCACAAATAACAAACGCTCCGTACATACCCATTCGTATCCATTGGAAATATATTTAAAATAAAGAACATGGAAGATAAAACGTACATCCTAGCTATTTTCATATTTTAGACAAATATATGCACATGGTTTATATTTTAATTATAATCCTATTTCATACGAATGAAATGAATATAATTATAATTATAATTCCAATGCCACTTCCACTTATATTTAATAAAAATTCCACTGCTTTGTATTTTAATTGCCATTTGTTAAACATTCGAAATTTGAATAACGCGATCGAATACTTAACACAATCAAAGTTACAAATAACACAAAAAATCCTTAATCCTTAAGAAAGCTTGAAAAATGATCGGAACATGCGAGAGTACAAAGACATCGAGCCACGCCAGGTGATTTGTCCAATGAGTAAGCTACTATTAATTTTACGAAACAAGCCGTTCTTTTCCTTTTAAATCGTTCCTCCAGACAGATCTACATCCTCGGGTCTATCAAACTCTCCTCTCTGTCCGGAGATTACGCGATGATCCAATGGAAGGAACATCGATTACACTAGCCGATTATTCGCACGGTCGAGTGGTCTTCCGTGGCGAGCTGATTGTCGACCGATTAGCGGCTCTAAGATGAGTGGAATCTCTCGCGTTTCATCCTCTTCAAGGTGTCCATTATGCGCGTGCTTACGCGACCGGATAGGAACGGTCCACCTGTCTGGCGCCCGATAATAAATCACACGGTTTTTAAAGCAGAAGACCAGGTAAAAAAGGAGAAGAAAAAAAAAAGAACTGGAGAACCGTAGGAGGCCTGCAGAACACGGACAAGGAAGAAACGCGATGATCAGGTTACGCGGAGCGAAGAGGAGAAAGAACGAGAAAGAAAGAGAGAGAGATTCTTGGAGCGTAACGTGGAGAAAAGGAGTGAAATCGTTCCTTCTCTTTCGCGAGAGACGATGATCACACGGCGATTCACGGCATGTGTATTCAACGATGATCATTAACCGACTATTATACGCTGTTCAGAGAACTGCGACTACTTTTTTTCGAACAGTCACTGTACGGCTGCTTCTAGCAGAGCCAGGCACGAGAAAGATGGACAGACGGACCTTATGGGGTATTCAGAAGACGCGTTACACTTGTTGGCCGCGCTTTGTCCAAGATCGCACGCCGCATTATGGCGGCCATTATTCATCCTAAGGGGTTGTCTACCCGGATACATCTTCGATATTCTCGCTTCTCTATTCCAGAACGAGAAATAATAAAGTAGGAGCAGGATTGGATTAGAATTCTAGAGGCATATGCGTCTTAGGACGTTTAGGTTGGAAGACGCCTTACGTAGTTGCTTTGCCACAGAGGATTAACACTGTACGACGCACATAATGTAATAAACAAACTCTGGACAAAGCAATTTCGCTGCTACGTGTAACCGACAACCGGCGACAAGTTCAAACCTCCTGGTTAAACCCCCCCCCCCCCTCGACCAGTATAAATAGACGACCATGTTCTCCATACATAGTCAGTCAGTCGCGCGAATCAATATCAGTATGGAGTCATCGAGATCATCAGTCGAGCGAATAAGTATAACGAATCGAATGCGATTAACTTTGTATTCTACATTTTAAAATATCTGTAAATATAGTTAACGAAATCAACTCGTCTCTTTATTAATTTAACCAACAAAACGTCTCACCGTCCACCACAGAATGTACACGCAAATTCATGGTATCTGCGGAATTTGAAACACTTTTGGAAGGTCTGACGTATTAATTTGAGTATGGTTTTCAATGGTTTGGGATGGTTGAGGAATATTTCAGAAAATTGAAATCGAGACGAAAGACGGTGTATTGTGAGTATGTATTGCAAAATTAATTTCCTCGTTGCAGTAATAAACTATTAATATTCATTGTTTCCCGAGAACAATAACTACTACGTCTTTCATTGGGATGTGATGTAGAATTATGTTGTTCCTTTATTCATTCATTCAATCAATGATACGCGTGTAACCTGTTGGCTACAAGAAATAGTGGAATTTTATATTCATCCGTTCATTCGCTAGCCTATTAATTTTCTCACGATTCCTTTCCATTTTTCGTTTTATTATATTTAAAATCCAATACAAATTTTTAACATCCATTTAATTATATTCATAATCATCGAAACCCAGATCTAAAAAGAGGGATGGAACAAAAGTGTATTATGATAAAATAACATGAAATGCGTTTAAATAAAAAATCTCAATAAAATCAAGATTGCATTTCCAGTTAACTAACTTGTAGATCAATATTATGATATTATCATATTAAGATATGTCTTAATCCATGATAATCAAATTTATTCTGAAAATATGCACATTTGCTGTTACTAAACAATCTGTCTACTATTTCTGTTTTTAAGAGATTTATCTAAAAAAATTCTTAAAAAGACGAGTCCGAGACAGAACAGAACCACGAAAACTAACGCGTGCATCTCGGCAACCTTTGAACATGCGTAGGTAATGACAGGGTGTGGAGAGCTGGCAAGGTCGTACATATAAATATCCTGGCCCGAGTCGAGGTAATGATTTCGGGCGCGTGTAGGCCAGACCATAAATTCTGAGCCCATTTACGGGACAGATGCGCCGATAACTCGAACGCGGCTTCGCGCCGCCAACCCCTTTCGAATTTGGATCTTCGAGAAGAAGGCCACGTTGCATCCGACACCGATAATTATTAACGATGGTTAAGACTTAAGAGAACGGTGGTTAAGACGCGTCTGTCGAAGGAAATAGCCTCGTAGTGTACGTGTATGTCTCAACCGTCGAGGAAGGTTCGAACGTTTTCATTATCGAGCAGTTCAATCTTCCGTTTTTTTTCTTTTCTTTTCTTTTTGTTCTATGAAAGTTTTTACCAAAGATGTAAGTATATAGCGATGTACAGAGTAATTTCTCAAATAGTACACGTGATGGTAATTGATTTCAGAGTGCAGTGTGCAGAAATTTAACTGTTTTTAAGCACTAGGTGTTTAAGTTAGATGAGGTTTACCATCAAGATCCCTATTATTTCCTTATCTTCAGTCAAGTATTCATTACAAGTTTGTGCATTGTGAGAAAAATTCAGAAAATAGGTAAAGAAGCTCGAAGCATAAACAAACAAACGCGAAACATAGACAAAATACACTCGGAATATAAATAAATAAATTTGAGAAACAAACAAAGGATCTCTAGAAGTAAACGATACTAATACATTCAATAAATTCTCTCAGCGCAAAAGATATTAGATAAATACAGTTATTAATCACTTTCGGTGATATAATCTCCACTTAATTGTACTGATAGAATAATCACACCTTAGGCAGAACTTTCTATCCAATATTTAATCGTAAACAGTAAAGCTTTACGACTTCCTCGTCTATTATTCTTATCTTTCCCCCTTCTGCAGCGAATCGACGACAAAATCTCGAGGCAGGAAAAAGGATAGCCACCGTCATTAATAAGCGCAACACCTTCGTCTGTTCGACCCACGTCTTCATTAGCCGCTCGCCGAGCGGAGTCCATTAGTTTTCTGGGTCCGCGACACGTGCATCATTAGGAATGATATTTAATTAAGCCGCGGAATAATTGGAAAATATTCGACGGATGCTTTCGTGTCGAACCACAGGGGCGCGTCCCTGGGCCTCGTTGGCGTAATTAAAACTGTGGGATCGTTACGCCTGCGTTTTACCTTTCTCCGGGATAACCACCGCGTGCACACGTGTGCACGTGCGGCGAAGCGGATTTTTCCGCGATGACTCGTCGCCCGCCGATGTTGCGTGGGACTCGCGCAGGTGCATCTTCGATCGGCCGTTCTTTGTTGGATTTTTTCACGACGACAACCGGAGGAAATCGTCGGTTCCAGGATTTCTTTCACGTTCTAACAGCGAAATGATTTGCATGTTAATTCAACCGTTCATCATCGTGTCGTTAGACACGTGATTAATATCATCGCGAAAGGCTATGTTCGTGGGTTGTACGGAATGATCGTGGCAGATCTTCTCAACAAATATGGAAAAAATGTTAAATTAGTTTAACAGACCTGTATTTTGCTCGATATATACATTGTGTGTGATTCTGTGATATATTTTGTATACACCGAACATTTCATATATCGAATCTATTTTTCATCATTGTAGCCCAGAAAATCCTAGATGTTTAAAATACGTGTTTTCTAACATTTATATCACCGTAGAATTAGATGTGCCATTTCCAATTCAAACGTCATATCACAAACATCGTACTTTGATAGTACTTGGATCATAGCATTTACTCCACGATTTTAGAATGGTTTTTATTTACACAGGTAATTCCATCGTCACTGTAAAAAACTTGAAAATCTTTCACTTATAATACATACGAGCTATCTTCTTCGATATTCTTTAAATTATTCCAAATTTATCTTTCGTAATTCAAACACCGTATCACAAATTCCTGCCGCATCTGGATCAACAACGGCAAGCCTAATTCGACTCATGAACCTTGGCGATGAATCGCGACGGTAGGTACGTTCGAACGGTTCACTGTAAAAGACCCGTTCGGTCCGTACGAAATCGATAAAAAGTCGAAGAGCCGTTACACCTACCGGTAAGCGGATTGGTATCTCGGTTCCCTGTCAGCTCCACCTTCCCTTCGTTTCCTTATTGTTTCACGGGAGGATCTTCCTGGCATGGCCGTGGTCACAGAGGCCCTGGCAAAGAACCGGAGGATTGCGTGCGCCGCAAAGGTGAAACTAATAACACCGGCACGCCGCTTGCCTCTCGGCAAACACGCAATTACGCCGGCACGGAGCGCCATGAATCCAGCTACCGCATTACGGGATCGACCGAACGAAATCTCGTTGCCTGATCGCACGCAGCCAAGAAAAAGCGATCGTTCGACTCTTCCGCCATCGTGCCGGGCCAAGACTTTTAAGTTTCCCGCGCCCCCGACCAAAGGCTAATAAAATTTTTGCGGCTCTTTCATTTTTCAGTTGTTTGCGGGCTTTCAGTTAATTAAAGTCGCACCGAGAATTGAACGTGCTTTAGATCTTGCGCGATCGTGTCTCGCTCTGTGGTTCGTTTTTGTTCCTTAAAGATGTTTTTATTTTTGAAAACGTCGAACTTTTTTGTTCTTCGATAATTTTGAATAATTTCTAGTTGAGTGTATTATTTTATAAAGTATTTTACATCTGTGTAATCATTGTAACACAAGTATATTAATTTCAAATCAGAAGTGTTTAGTACTAGTCCAACATCAACCATCCCTGTGTCAGGTGTGCAACATACGTATTATACTCAGATCTTCTTACAGACTTCCAGATAAAAATGTAAAAATACTAACGAACATTCTAATACAAATGCTTCTATTTAAAAATTAAACATTTCTCATCTCAATTCAGAATATTCCAACTGTCATTTGTGAAACTTTTAACGTATTCAAGTTCTTTAACAAACAGGTGATCCACGTTCTGTTCCATTAAAGAGATTTCAAACGAAGCTTCATCTTCCCACAATTACAGAAAGGGATTTCAATCGTAGTTCCGTTTTCCAAGAATCACAGACTCTCAGACTTCGATAGAAATTCAACTTGTTCGTTATACTTTCGTCCTTACGATACATCGTGAATCACGAATGTGGGTGATTTCCTCTTACGAAATGAACGTCCCACGTACAGTTATTCGCGGCATGCATTTAGCAGAGCGACATTTAATCCGGCCCCCGATCGGGTCAACCATAGTTATTGCATAATGTACAGGTGACATCGCGGTGCCCTCTCAGCGTGCTTGCGTTTAATACGTACGCATTTTCTTCTCGTCGCGTGCGTGTATGTCACGTCATTACCATGCTCACGAGAGGACCTCACACTCGCAGCTATGTCTCGCGATCACCGCGTGGGCTAAAACTATCTGCGATGCGATGTCGCATAATACGGGACTCGTAGCTCTTACAACGTCACGTGACTCTCGTTTCGAAACTACCGCCTTCCTTCCGGTTCACCTTTTCTTTGATAACGGTGTCCCCCGGAGCAATTTAATACGAACGCGATTTCAATATAGAACAAAGTGTCAATACGAGACTTGTTTTCACAAGTATTTGGAATTAGGAAGAAGTTCGGGAAGAAAGATGGTAAATTGAGGTGGAAGATAGAAAATTGGAATATGATAGATTGGAGATGGAGTTACGTAAATTTCACGTCGATCTTAATCCTTGAAAAATCGAAATTTGTCTTATTCGATATATTAGAATGTAAGGCAATTTAATACCAAGGAAGGGAATACGGAAGTATAATAAGTCCATCTCTGTTGATTTTCTAATTTTCATATCAATTATGGTTGATGTGAACTTATATAAAAAAATATATAATGGAATATGTATATGTCGGAGATGTAGGGACATCGGGCCTTTCTTTTGGAATTTTGGGAAGATCCCCAATACTTTGGTCTAAACTATTTATTATAGCTGTACTTAAATAATAGAACTTAGATGTAGTTGTTGTGATACGATCTGATTATGTTTGTCCGACATTTCTGACAGTGGGCTTGGACTCGAGGTGACACAACTGATCGCCGAACGTAGCCACGGTCACGGGATGAACGTTTTACATAACAGTAGAAGTATCAATATTGAGGGACACACGCTGTATTAACAAACAAGCCCTGGAGCAATGACGGCTCTATGCGGGTCTGCCTAGTAACGGCACCTGGAATTTTGTTGATATCCCCGGTCAATATGCAATTGACAAATGTGATCGTATCAGTCTTTTATTCTCGTGGTCACCTTGGAGAGTTTACACACAACGTCTTGTAGGTCAATCAGAACGATATCGTGCGCCACAGCTAACGTCACTTTGAGTTTCAAAACATATTCAATTGTACAAAGAGTTTTCCTCTTGACCGTGGATTCGTTTGAACCTAAGAACATTGTCTTTTACTTTAAGAGTGTCTAATTACCACGTTAAACTGTTAAACCCTGTTAAATCAACACTTGTACATATAATTGTAAATATAAACCCCATTGAACGACTACGATGGCTTGTCCTAATGAAGATACGCAACACGCCCCCAAGATTAACGCCAACCCGACAAACTCGACATATATAATAAAATCTATATAAAATGTGACGATTGATGATAAATTTATCAAGTTTTGTACAAAATCAATCATACATGTGTATATGTATTTTAATAAGAACCAAGTTTGAAGATATAGTCTAATATAAGGAACACGATGTGAAAATGAAAGAACCAGAAATGCTACAAATATTCCATTAGGATTTTATTATCTAATTTTTGGTATTCATTGGCGATCCGGGGCAAGGTAGATCGCAGCGCAAGGCATCGTCTGATGCGTTTCCAGAGCCAGGGCTTATCTGTCGTGGTTCGATAAATCGAGGCAGAAAGCGAGTTTGAATAAACGAGACAGCCTCGTAATACACGCTGCACCATCGTGCTCGTGGATATGCGAAATAAACGATCCGCGAGTCAGGCATCGCCAACATCGGCGTGTAGGCGACTTACGTGGATTAAGTTATGGTGGACCTTGCTGCGTGCATGGTGCAACACCCATGATCTTTTGCACTGTGTTGCTAGTCGATACCTCGGATGCTCGTAGATCGAACGTTCGCGATAGTTCTTTTCCTCTCTCGTCTCTTCTCGCCAAAGAGAGGGAAGGAAAACAAGAATGAAATTTCACTGAATGAACCGTATGAATGCAAAGCTGTTCGTTCAAGATTCTGAGGCCTACGGGTATTTCGAGGAGAAAACGGAATAGCTTTAGATTCGTAGAGTAATACCTAGAAAGTACTTCGGAATTAAGTTAGAATTGTATTAGCTGGGATTATTTTGCAAATACGTTAGGATTATTTTTTAAAGATATACTATCAAAGATATACCATATACTAGCTTTTATAAATTAGAGAGCTTAGGCAATACTTTAAAACTAAATAAGTTAGGATTGTATTAACTAGAATTATTTTACAAAACCAATAAATTCTAATTTTGATAAATAGAAACTTAGCTCAGAACGACTTCAGATTCAAATCGAATGTAGCTCATTTGGATTGAACAATGTTCTCAGAAGTTTCGTTAATCTTTCAAATATGATTGTATATACCTCATAGAATCTTAATAACCGGAAACGACGCTGAATATACACCTTTCGCAATCTATTCAGCAAGTTACAGTGTGGAAAATCCTATGATTACCTTCTTTTTAATAAGCCAACGTCCAGTTCGTTCCGCCACAAGGGGTCGTCTATCGAACGAAACGAAGATTCCTGGGACACTGCTGATATTTCGCTTTGTTCCCCACTGGTGGAACACCATGCGTTTTGAAAGCTTCACCTTTCGCACCGGCGAATAAATTACCGGCAAATCGCTGGCTTAAACGTTTGCCGCGAAGCGAGGAAAAGCGTTTCGTACACCGTTCACTCCGTAACGCCTCTATCTGTTCGTTCTGCCTCGTAAAGTCTACGATGGAAGTCAATTGCGCGCTGTCAGTTATTTTGCCTAGTCATATACAATTAAAATAAACAACAGGGTAAACTGATAGAGGGTTGCACATCGTATTAACCACGCATTATGTACGCTAAGTGTCTTCTTAAGTAGAAATTTCTATCACGGAATTAAAGGTTGATAGAGACGTATCAATTTCAGTTAAATCAGTGTCGGTCTTTGCAAACGTGATACGATTCATTTTTAAAAGAAATGAAACGACGAACGATATTCCAGTAAAGAAATGTTTATGCTCAAGAAATTGACAGTCTAAGCGACGAGTTATGTCGTCTACAGTTAACAGATCAAGAAACAAATCATCTGAACAGGTCTTTGCAAACATGATTTTTGTAAATTATTAAATAATCCAATAAATTTATTTCGCGATGAGTTTGTATCCGTTATGGCATATCTTATGAACGCAGAGCGTTGGACGACTAAAATGATTAAACCTATACAATCGAGTTCATTCCAGAGAAATTTTGATTTTGAAGATCAACTACCTTCCAAATAACTTCGTCAGATATACAAGGACAGAATCCGTGATGTATTGAATGAAACAAGATGATTATCGATTTCAGAGGAACGTTTAATGTTTCGAATATTCGAAAATCAACTATCCAAAGGTGTTCAATGATAATTGCTGAATGAACGAAGCTTCTAAATTCTAAATATCAGAACAATAAAGACAGGAACTGCTTAAACGTTCAAATAGATAAGATAGATAATTGCACTTTCTATTATAGTTATCGATTTCATTCAAGAACTTCGAACGATGATAATAATCGTGAATAACGCGCATAGAATTCCCTATTAATTATCACATTATCCAATCATCGGGATAGTTGGCAGGTCAAAACGGCGATCGTTTCGCAGGTTTATTTGCACAGCATTCCCTCGCTTCGCTCAGGTCGCAGGTGTGATCGAGAAAGTCATCGATCGGGTCGATAGGCATCTCGTGGAAAAGTTCAATTCTCTGGCGCCACGTTACATGCATCGCGGCTAAAGGTGGGAGTAAAACGGTGAACACGCACGTTTCACGCACGGTAATTCCACCTCGGATATACTACATTGTAGCATGCTACGTTGTTGCGAGTGTGTGTTGCACACGAGGAGACACCTGGGGTCACGAAGCTATGGCGCTTTGGAAAGGTAACTCGCGAACGATGATAATATATGCCGGCGCAAAAGTTGACCGCCCAGACACCACGAGACGCCTTTTAAAAAGAATACCGGCGATCAAGAGACACGATGTATTCTCTGTGTTTCTCTATCGTAGATATCGTCTCTCTGAATGAACAGAACGCGTGGGACGATTGTTGGGTCTGCCCAGTCGTTTACCGTTGGTGGTGACTTAATTTCGATGCTTTGTTGCTGAGAAGTTGATTGTAGAGTATAGAGCGAGATATTCTTAAATAATTGGCCAAAGTCGAATAAAGCGAATAGAGTTTGTACGATATCTTAGATATAGAATTAAGGGTAGTACGAAGATTTGAAGATTCAAAGATCTGAATGGTGTAAGTGTTGTCCGTGATACTTGTAGCTGCTGGCCGTAGATGTCGCTGCTGGGGGGTGTACTGCTATTCTTCTAATTTAGATGCGTGAAAGAAAAATAGGACTACGGGCGCCTGGATTCGAACCCGGGTCCCAAACACGTTCGCAACCTAAGACGATAACCACTGCGCTACCGTCGTTCGGTCGTTTTTTTTTTTACGATTCAAAGTTGTTTATTGAGCCTAAGAATACAGTTTTAGGTACATATTCACAATAAACGGTGAATTTTTGTAATAGATATGTTAGGCAAAGGTACCGATACGCGGCGGTACGACGTAGCCATGCTGTATTATGTGTCGGCGCTTTACATTTTTCGTTGTATAATACAATTTTTGGGTTTAAGCCGCTGGGGAGCGGAGCTTTTTTATGTATTTTTTTTTTATTTTTTTTCTGTTCTGAAAACTTGGTCGCAAAACAGGACGCTTTGGTAGTCTGCTTTTTGGGTGCTGTGTAACTTTGGGGAGGGGGGGATGAGAGGGAGGGGGCGGGGGAGGGGATGTCAAATAGGTTTATTTACAAATATTTACAGTATTTACAGTTTACACCTGGCGTCGTTCGGTCGTATTTAGTGTCGAGTAACGGTATTTGTTGTCGAGTACCGCCACAGATATAACGAAGAATTTGAGCAACGAAAACTTTCGATACTTGAAAATTTAAATGTTAGAAGAAGATTTGATTAAACATATTTTTCCTCGTGTTTGCGGTTTGTAGCCAGCGAATGTCTGTGTAGAAAGAAGACACATCGTATAGAAGATAATAAGTTACGTATCGCGATCATGTATCTCTGCAGTACCGCAATGCCCTAGAGTCCTTAACCTTGGCGCGTTATGGGCTTGCGATTATCGGCACGAGTGGTAATGAGAGCACACCAGCATTGTGCTTCTATCATACATAGGCGGCAATACAATTTCTTCATGTAAAAGCACAACTGTCTTAATCTTCCAATTCATCTACTAAAAACAGTTCACTTAAATTGAACTTGAGATAAATATTTTCACAGCATCTCAAACATACTTTTGTTCTCATAATGTCTACCACTCGAGTAATATCAAAAATCTTCCTTGTTAAATCAACTACACAATTTCTTCGAACAAAAAACCAACTCTCCTCTAATCAACAAGGAATAGACCTAATACGTTTCTATTTTATTATAAATTTACAGGTTACCAGTACGCCGTGCTAAAACAATAAGGGGCAAACTCCCCAAAAAAGTATCTTACTCTGTCATAAATTTTCCAATTTACAAAATTTCCACTCTACCAAATTTTCTATTTTACCAAAGCCACAAAGAAGACAATACCTGAGAATTAGATTTAAGAACTTTCTGCCTATTATACTTTATCATAAATTATCAAATGTTCGCTTCCATTCCGTTTTATTAAAACAATAAAGGGCAGAGTCCCTAGCAGTCGGCGCCGATGGGAAAAGTCCTAACTTTACAAGGTCTGGCTAGAGGTCTGTTATCGGTGCTCTATCAGGCATGATAGATGGCGGGCGGTGGCGTGATAAATCACTTGATCGCGGCGCGAGGAGGATCTATGGACGATCCATTCCGCGGTCGAACTGTCGATCAGCGGTCGGCCATGGCCGGAACGCGGCCCTCGCCGATAACCATCGACGACGAAAGTATTAATTATTATTTGCCGGCCGTGCCTTTCAATTTGTTTTGCCGGGGACGCGGCCGGTACCGTTTCACTTTGCGCCGCGAAAGTGACGAAACCCCGCTGGAACGATTTCACTCGCCGCAGATAAATCACCGCTTCGGGATTCCGCTTTTACCGCGTCGGACTTTGCGGACCTACCGACGATGATGGACGATGCGGGCACAGGTGTTGAAAATGAAAGGAATTCTGATAAAAGGCCGAATAAATATTTTTATTGATATAAATTGTTGGAAAGTTCGATGGAATTGATGGGTTTCAATAAAGCTTCTGAGATGAGAATGACCTAATTGTGTTATTTTAGATGTTAAGCTGTCACGATGATCGATGAACGTCATGCGTTTAGTTTTTCGGGAAATCGTGTGATGAGCTGCACTTCTGCGTCAACTCACAAAGGATATAACCTAACAAACACGAAGATGGTACCCTGCTGGGGGTAGCCACCCACATGATAATCAAACAGCCAAAAAATTCTACCAAATGTCCAAATCGGGCAAATTGTGAATGTAAACAACTAAATAAAAAAAAACAAACTTCTGCGTCAACGTAGACATTATAGTTCGCTTGTTCAGGGCACAAATGAAACTGTTTCACTTTAAAAGCATGACGATTATGCCGTTGCTTACAAAAATCTTGATATTTTAACATGTTTCTTACTAGCGATTTACGAGTCTCTCAGAGGTCCTGTTGATCGATTCCATAAATTGAAATGCAAAGGAAAACGACGATTACAAATAATACTTTCTAAGATTTTTTATATCACTTCCTTGGGATAAATAAATTCATGAAAATAGATACGATGCTATAAAAGGAAATCGATTCAGAGTCCAGATACTTTTACGTTGCTTTGTCATTGTACATGGAAAGAACGTTTTATTGGTTTTATATGAGTGTGCATTTGTACATACATAAGGAGTACATATAAGGAATGTAGGGTAGACGTAGAGTGATCTTGTTATTTTTACGAGCTGTTATCTAGAAGGCCGCTTTAGAGCTTCATTTGTCGACAGGACTTTCCTGATCGCTACTTCTTTAGTTCGTGGAGCGTGAACGAGTATTCTAGAAATAACACTCGATGCCTGCAGCGACGTGTGAACACCTTGTAATTTTGCAACGGCCGATTTTTCAGCCTATATTTAATGAGGCCTCGTTTCGACGAACACTACGTCCGCGAGTTTAATTTAAGCGTCAACAATGAAAAAGAGAAGATAAAATTGTAACGTTAAAGACAGCACGAAAGACAGAAAAAGGGTGTAACACAGGTTAAGAAGTTAGCACTAATTAACACTTAACACTATAGAAGACGAGTCTAAAAAGAAGTTGAAGCTTCAGGCGTAGATGCGGCTTCCTAATTGGTCTCTAAAGTGCAGTCGCATTTTTGCCACCTGGCATCAGTTCACATGAGCGATTCTCTACCTTGTAATTTTCCTTCAACTGATATAACTCAATTCTCCTGTCAAGTGGGATGAAACTTCGCAGGGAACTTTATTTTACGGTTCTCACTCTCTGGCTGTTCAACCCTGCAATTAATAAAATCGAACTTCACAAGGATATCCAATTTTTATTTACTTGAAACGAGTTTATCGAAAACATTTTACATACAATGTCGTTGGTTTGTGAAGTAATAGAGAAAGGAGAGAAAATTGTCTACTTCCATGAAGTTTGTCCTAAGAATTTATGCTTTGAGCAGATATTGTTCTCTGATAAAATTTTACAACATACGGTGTTGCAAAAATTTGTAAAATCACAGAGAGATGAAAGAAAAATGTCAATCTTTACGAAGTTACCCGAGAATTTATCTTTCGAGCAGATGTTCGCCCGATAATCACTAACCCTTCAAGCGACATTTTTATTGCTGTCTTCGAAGCCGGCTTTACGATGTCGTCGGGGTGATTTTCGCTAATTGCACGTTTAAAATCCTCCATGCCCTAACGACATAATCGTCCGTGTAATGACAGGTTGAGCGGTTGCGTACAGGCACCGCTGTCACTGTTACGGTGTTTATTGAATTAGTTAATCATATAGAAGCAATAGCCACGATCCAGCAAGTGGAGCCAAGCCACTCGCTCGTGGCCGATATTTCGGTGTTCTACTTGTTCCTTTCCTTTTCTTGTGCAATCCAGGCTACGTCTCAATTTGTGAGTTATTTCCATTTTAATGACCTCGCATTAATATTATACACTTTTTTCCTTCTTCTATTTGAAAGTACATAGATTGATTTCTTTCTGTTTATTGGTTCTAAAATGTTTTTTAATTGGTTATGCACATTGCTCGCTGCTTAATTTCGGATTTAAAGTTTAATTTGTAAGAAAGATCCCTCTTCCAATAGAATATTGTAGTATCGTGGACGAGGAGCCTCGGGGTGTCGGACGAATTATAAACAAGCGGTTGCGGAACATGTGCGTGGTGGAGCTAAGACAAAAGAGGTGAGGCTAAGACAAAAGACAAGGGGTTGCTAAGGGATGATAAACGAATTGACAGTTAGTGTTAGTTGAGAAGTCAGAGAGTGCGAATTGCGTTGTCGAGAGAGTGTGGTCAGCGTGAGAGAGAGTGTTGGATCCGTGGTGATGAGAGTTGCAAATTAACTACTAGTTGTCTTAATTACAATACGTTATTGTGATAAGTTCACGTTAAACAATCATCGTTTCCTGTTTAATCAACATCTGTTTAATTCATTTATTGCAAATAAACTAATTGTAGTAAAGATCCTACAATATGTTGGAATATTTTTAAGAGACTGTGAAGCTTAACTTTCTGCACGATTATTGCAATGGGCTGTCCGAGAGTGCTTATCAAGTCATTAAGTTTCCATTATGTTCCGAGCAACGTTTGCTTAACCCGCTTCTGGTACTCTCGAATAGACAGGAGTTCTTCTCGAAAGGAAAACAATCGCAACTTGAGGAAAGAAACGTGGACCAATTTCCACTGGAGCGTAACAAACGAACCACCCACGCAATAATTAAAGGGTCAGGGGCTAATCATTAGACAGTGACTACTGAAAAAAATGGAGATTGATTTCTAACTACCTTGAAGAGACCTCCGATCTTATTCTCTATGACTCATAATCCCAACGAGAACAAAATCGGTATCTTGCGAACTATAATTTACAATGCTCAAGCTTCGATACTAAATTTAAAGAACAGGTTTCAATCGAAATATCCGATTGGATCTTATCTTATACAGACTATATCATTCTTTTTACAATTCATATGTCTAACAAAAAATAAATCAGACAAGCTCCTACAGAGCTAATATTTTGCGAATCATAATTTGCGGTGCTCAATCTTTGGCGCTAAATTTATAAGGTTTCCATAAAAATAGGTATCGATCAAAACGTTTGAAACACCGATGCTATCACGCTGTATAAAAGTACCCTTCTTCTTCAACATCGCACAATGAGCCTGACGAATCCACCTCGATAGACAGCCCCCAATCAAGAAACGTGCAGCAAAGGAATCGACTTTGAGAACACTGCCACCTTCGCTCGAACAAACGATTCGTGAAACCGTTCGTCACTCTAGTCGTTCCGTGAAAAACCGTGAAGAGTCGCACAATGGCCATTTCAGAATCGTGTCCAGGCATCCGGCCACGAAATCCACGCTTCACCGTTCGCGGAGAAGAGGAAAAAAAAAAGAAATCGACGCTGCACGGATAACGAGATATCAATACATCATCGATTCAACACGGTGCACCGAGCAGATCCCCCTGGATTTCTAATTCTTCCGTAGCGGCGACAACGGTGGATCGAGCGTTGTTGGAAACTCCTACGTTCGTAATCCCGTGTTCCACGATGGTGTTTCAGCGTCGTTCCGCACGAGCGACCTGTACACGATCCTGTTGTGCCGGGAAAAAGGTAGCCGGTGCGCGCACGTAGGAAGTAAACACGCTGCACTTCAACCGGACCACGGAAATCAACGACAGTCCGGTGCTCGAGTGGCAAAAAGTTCGACTAACGATCGATGCACCGAAACGATATAACCGGCAATCGGATGGACAAGTTGCAGCCAGTCGATTTCCAGTCGTGATAACGCGATCATGAATGTACGTATACGTTGAAAAGGATATCTAGTTCTGCAATGCGTGATGATGTCGTTAATTATATACGTTATGATGGATTCGTAGAAGAATTGTTGCGAAAAATTATTATCCGTTTCTTTGGTAGAGACATGGATTCTTGTTACTTTGTACGAAAGCTGAGAGGAGTTTCTTAATGTTCATTAGTCATTCGAAGCGTATCTTATCAGTTTATTTCCTTTAGGTGAATATAAATATGTGTATTTTGTCAGCAGGTGAATTTCTCGGAAGTCAGGCTGATCTGCTCCACATCTTGTAAATTTTTCAATTTTATCATTCGAGTACGTGATTAGTGTTCAACTTCTTAAAGACAAATAACTTACACTGCACAAGTTTGATCGTTGCAAGGAGATAACGTAAATAATTATGCATTTCAAGACAAATTCTTTGAAAAAAAGCTGATCTACTCTACATCTTGTAAATTTTCCAATTCTATTTATTATCCCAATAAATGATTAGTGTTCAACTTTTCAAAGATAACTAACGTACTTGTATAAGTTTAATCATAGCAAAAGGACAACATGTCTAAATAATCCTAAATTTCACAGTAAACTTAAACATCGTCACTTTCTATCCATTCATCAATTTATAAAAACACTGATAAATTATCAGCTTCTGAGCAGCTCATATACGAAACAGATAGATCAGTATGAAATATGATAAAGGATTCCTAAATAAATTACACCTTGTTTTACGCTACGCACATTTTAAAGACCCGCTTAAATAAAAATTCAACATCCTACTTGCACAGATTAAAATTTATCGAACATGTAATTCATTATCACCAACTTTCCATCACTTTGTTTTCCAATGTTGTGGATAGTAGGACCTTACGCAACGTGAGAGAACACCATTTGCGCAGGCCTTGAGGCGTTGAAATCTCTATTTTTGATACAGTCGCTACGAAATCGGTTCTTCTCGTTTAATCGTAGAAATCTCGACATCTCTTCGAAATCTCTTTAGAAATGATTCAACTACTCTTTCGCTAGTTTCATTTGCTCGTGCTCGTCTCCATCGCGTTTCTTCGCTGTGGTTACAATACGAAGCGGTGGTCGCGCACGCTCGAACGCGTACGGCGTGGAAAGACGCCCGGAGGTCTCCATTGTGCTCGTAATCTAGATCGGGGATTACTTTTATCATTGGCAGCCGGCCTGTTCGTTAGGTACGCGGTGCGCGTGTAACGATCGCCTTTATGTGGCGTGAAAAGCGCGTGACGGTGTGTGCCCCGATCGTTCCGCAATAATAATAAAGACTATGGGATTGGATTTAATAGCAGTGAAATTCTTTGCTAAATCATAGCCTTTTCGTCATTGTTTCGATACAATTTTCTTAACTTCTTTCTATTTCTCTTTTGTTATCCTGATAGTATATTTTAGAATCTTCTTTGTCTTCTTTTTACAATTGCTGCTAAGTCGTGTTAGAAATATTTTACATATAATTTTCCTTCTTTTTCTTGTATAATTACTAGGTTGTTCTAGAAAATATTACGCAACTTTAAGTTAGCTAGTTGAAAGAAAATGTGGACAATTAAAGATATATCCTTTTGTAATAATTAGCTATGCAGAGTAATCCTGCACTTACGAAAACTAGATTAACCTAAATTCATTTTTTTCTGTAGGCACATTAGAAATGGAAAAAATGCAATACTTGGTTCGATAGACTGAAAAATTGAATTGCTTCGGTATCTAAAAATTCATAAGAAACTTCGAACTAGATTAGATGTTTTGATTGACTTTTCGATAAATGAGATTTACAATCGAATAGTAAAATAAGATATAAAAATTCTATCTCACAGGAATGTACAGCTACGATTCGTTTGATTTCGCGGCCAAGAAATTTCGCCACCCCTTCGACCGATACGATCTCTATTGCTAAGTGGATCTAATATCGGTTCTAAGTCTAAGTCAATTTGCTTATTTGCAATCCAATGATAATAGCCAACGAAATGATGGAATCTGAAATAGACACACTCATGATTGTGATCGCGTTGATTTTGATCGAAGGGTATCATGGGAACTTAAAAATTGAATACCAACACGTATTGTATTTTATGGGATAATCGGTGGAATGCCGTTCAGTTTCTGAGACAGGTGAATTGTTCGCATTTGTTAGTAATAGTGATTGTCCGGGTAATTTACTCGAGATATTTTCGCAGTGTAATAATAATTTGCAACTGATTATTACGGACTGAAATAGATAACCGGAGATTACGTTGCGTAATTGTAGTCTGATTTCTTTATTTTATAATTCTTTCATGCTCGGCGTTGCGTACATGTAACATTATATATGCCTGTTTTAACAAGTTACCAACGAATTAAACGACAAGTACTGTATTTATTTTCGGAAAAAGTGTCCGGTCCTAGTTTCGATGTATTCCAATAGAAAAATGTGAAAAGTGTGTTGCTATTATTAAAATTGTTTTCCTAAAAAGCATTCGTCGATTAAAAAGAGTTTTACTTTACTAAATTTTCTGCTATGATATCGTAATCTCTAACCTTACTAATAATTACTATATAGATCGTAATTTTTATCCTGGATCCTTCTCTTATCGGCAATTTATCCACCGATAAAACCGGCAAATTTTCGAATTAACGAGATCATTTACAAGGTTCCACTTTCCCCACTAAAACGTGATTTCTCAGAAATCGTAACGAGAACACAAAAATCAACTACGTGACCCAGAAGACCGTTGCCGGCAATTAAGGGCTAATTCACCTTCTAATCGCCGCCATCGATCTCTCCACTCTCCCCACTTAATAACCGTCCCGCCGTCCTGTAATTTTCATACGAAATTTTGCCGACTCCGGTCGAAAAACGGATCGTTTATGACCCATGCAAATAACGACACGTGACGGCCGCGTGTTCTACGACGCGTAGCCACAGATTTGCAGAATGTTGATCGATTATCAGCGCAGAGGGGAACGGTTGATTATCTCTGGCGGGGTTTAATTAATTTTCTAGGATCGCGGTAACTGTGTACAGCGATTGGTTTTCCACGGGGACAGGCGGCAGGAATGGTATACATGCGAGCGAACAGAAAAGCAACAGAGACAGACAGAGACAGAGAGGGAGGCGCCATGCGGAGGCGGAAAATATCGCCTTCTGGCGAAACGGGTTCCTCAGATTAACCCACACACGCACGCGTGCACGCAGATCGATCTTTTGCGAAACACGAGCAATAATAACGTCCACGCTGCACTGGACTCTGGTCGTGGTATACACATCCGTTGCGTGTACTAACTCTCTCGGTATCGCTTCGAAAATAATCGAAACGTCGGGTATCGAACGCACCTCGACTTTTCGTTGTCGATTAACTTTTAACCAATAGACGAGCGACCCGTGACAAATCAATTATAACAGAGCTGGCAGACATAGAAAGTCGGCCCAATCGTCGAATCGGACTCGATGCAGCTCACGAGTTGTTCGAATGTCATTGCTACTTAACGTTTGTTCCAGTGTCGTTGGATTTCCAAGCGAGATTGTTCCGCGTGCGTGGAATTTCTCGCTAAACCTGTCTGCGAAGGGGTCTTTGATGAAGACATTTAACGGGGGGCGTATTTTAAGTGTTTCTTTTCCATTGCCGGTAACCTTTGGAAAATTTATTCGACGTGCGCAACTAAATTGCAACGAAAGATAACATTTACATCGGCTAGAGGAAAGATTCGTTGATTTTTATCTTTTGTGGAATATAAAAGAGAATAGAAATTTTGCTTTACAATCTAGAGAAAGCTCCTCGTAAAGAGATATATAGATTTAAATTAGATTTACATAAGGTTGTTACATTAGAAATTTACTATTTTTACAGGTATCCGAGATTTTAAACGTCAATTGTGGAAAGCTTAAATCTAGAAATTACAACTTTCAAGAAAATAGTACCTATACATGAAAATATGCTCCGATATCTGTTTCATAAAGTTAAGATTTTATGTTGAGTGGTGGTCCAGTTGAGTGACCAGCTCTATGGAAATAAAACAAAGAACATTGTCAGATTGTATGATTTATATTCTGCCTCTCGAATTTACAACCACATTTTACATCACTTATAATTGCAACGAACGTGTAACTTTCAACGTCGAAGTAATTTTCAAATTTCGATTCTAACGTATTCTTCAAGGTGTCTTTCAACGAAAGGTATCGTATTTCGTAGTACTTAAGTTCCTTGTGCAAACAACATTTAACAGAATAATCAAGATCGCGTCACAGTTAATATCGGCGCCTGACATAATTTCCCGATGACGAAGATAACTGGGCGGATTACAATGATTATCGCATCATCGGCGTTTCGTCACGCGACTCGATTTTGCCCCGAGGCCGAGCGTGGGCGGTTTTCGATATCGATCGAAAATCGCGATCAGATTAATTATCGGTCTAATCGTATTATCGGCCGATTTGTCGAGCTGGCCCGTTTCAATGCCCGCAGTTGCAACGCCGACGCGTAGTGCACGTTTTCTGCGTGTGCCATGGCGCGCGTGTTGCGCTTTCTTGCGTAAACGCATTGCGTCGTGCGTACCACGATTTATGAGACTCGCCAAGCTCGGCCCGGTTAATCGACGTCCGATATTCCAAGAATCGCGAGACGAACGCGTGGTCGTACCGTGAGAGACCTTTCCAAGGAGGGGGAAACAAAAAAAAATGCGGTTGAAATGCCAGCCAGTCGAACAGACGCACTATCGAACCAAGCTGCTTGCTGGGAAATCGATCAAAGTTGATATTATATCAAAGTTGTCAAAGATAAGCGGTATCAAAATATAATAATAATATCGCGAGCGATTTTCAGCATCGATAGCGATGTTTCAACGCTTTTGGGATTGACGCGACACTATTTCACAAGAGTTGTTATAATTTTTCTTTCCTGTGTTCCGCCGCATAATTGATATAATAATTTTAATATTGCTAGTGAGAATTTACAAGTCGCAAGTTATACGTCATTGACACTCGGTAGTTGCAATTTTGAAAATTGTTAACCTTTTCCAAATTTATGAGGCGATCAGTGCCTCAGCTTCTTATAATCATTGCTGTCATTATTGTCAGGAAAACTTTACATATTTGATCCTGTATAATAATAGAACGACGAAATCTAACAGCGTTTAAAGTTTCAGTTTATTCGGCGGAGGTTTTGCTCTCTTAATCTATTCATTTTTTTTTTAGTTTAAGCGTGTTTCTCATTTGTATAATAAAATAGCTGTAAATACAGTTTAATAGAAAATTTTAATATATCTGACTTGGAAATATTCTTTGCTGCAATGCACTGCATTCGACACTGTTTCATGTCGAAATTATTTTTCGATTTGAAATTCTAAATAGTATCGACTATGAGTAGCCAGTTTGTAAGTTACAACGCCACTCTGCCTAATTAACTCTGAAGCTAAATAACCTTACTTATTCTCATTTCGTTAAACTCTAGTAGCAAATCACTCCTTAAAGCGGCAGATACAATATGTCTGTCAAATAACTTCAACGAAATTATCTACAGATAAACCAGAAGGGAAATAAAATCTAAACATAGTCTCTTTTATTAGACCAGTTCAAAGCTTTTCCAATTAATACGACTCGTAATGAATTACCCCATTCCTGATCTTTTATATGGTGTACACTAAAGGCATAGTCGAAATCCAACGACCCGCTCTCAATATTATGGTCGTTATTATTCATCTCTTGCGACACCTCGTGCGTGCGAGATATCGCTGAAAGATACCCTGGGCGGACTGTTGAACTCGAGAAAAATAATCGACCGAGCCAGCCACGGATTTCGTATTGTAATCTACCTAATGTCTCTATCGGCGCGACTTATCGTCGCAACATAGTAAAACAGAGGAATTTTCTGCTGTGCGCCGCGTTACCAGTGATTTTCTGGCACCGTTAAGATGCCAATCCTGGCCTAGTCGATGATAATAGACACCAGCTTGCCACTTATATGCTAAACAGGTGGCGATAAAAATACTAAGTTGGAAAGTTAATCTCCGAGGTGAGAGGGAGGTATCGAGAAGGCGACTTTTAAGAGCTGCAGGCGGAAAAGCCTTCGTAATCGACGCACGATACCTCGAGGCGGTCGAGTTCTTTGATGTGATGCGCGAATGCACCTGCAGCTATAATTTGTTGTCGAGGTTTCCGTTTTGCATACCGTAAGTTACTCCGATTACAGCTTTCATCTTCAAACATAGAAACTTTATTCGATTCTCTCGACTTTTACAAAATTCTTGCTTAATCATTTGTGGACAAACATATTTCTTCACAATTCATTGATTAAATGAGTCGTTTACGTTTAAGTTCAACTTTTGTTTTTATTACTCTAGGCTTCTAAAATATTCTAAAACACTCTTCTGAAATTTATAATTTTCGGACACTTGTCAACGTCTCTAGTGCATTATATAATCGTTCGTTCAATCAGATTTTTACATCGTTTTCCGATGAGGACAAAAATTCTGAGGAAAGAAATTGCACTTTGTGAAATCCTACTTTCTCTGTATCGTATAGAGGCTAATAAAAGTTGTGAAATTAGAACGAATTTAGAATTCTAAGGTATTCTACTATAACGATATTTTACAATACTCCATAGTATTTGTCAAACACAATCGTGTTTTCTTCTAATTTTCTCTACGATCCTTCACGATACTCTTTGGAAATTACAAAATTACGTTTTTGTGTATTCAAAACCCTCTGTGTCGATTCGCAAAGCCTCTTACAATTCTCCGACAATTGGCAACAAACGATCAGAGCGGGATCAATATCAGCGGCGAGCTAGAACAGTAGGAATAAAGGAATAATACTTCAAAAAGAAACTTGGACCACTCTCGTGGAGGAAATATTTTCTTATGTGGGTATCTGGGTTAATCGGTATCCACTGGTCACAGTTGCGACGGCGGCGGCTCGCCACCGAAGTGTGAAAGTAAAATAGTGATACAATAACGATAAATAAACCCTGTAAGCTTATCTCTGTTAATTTCGCCCGGACTACAAAGAGGGTAATCAGGGATTTTTGTCGGGCCACAATACGGGTGCACCATGGACAGGAACCGAGATGTATGGGTGCACGGTGAAAAAAGCGCCGGTCTTACTCAGCGTGCGGTATCATATCGAGACCGGCAAGCTTATATTTTCTCGTCATATTAAAGTACACTCACTGCCGGCAGATAGGGACCATTATTCTCTATCCGTTACGACACGATACGCGGATTACGTGGCAAAACCGTTTCCTCTGATACTTATGTTTGTCGGTTAAGAAGAGTTAAAAGAAAAGATGGCATGCGGAGAGGGAGGAGGAAATAGTCTTCTTAGAAGAGAACTTGATGAGTTTGTGTTTTGTTAGGAGTAGCTAGTGTGCTCGTTGTGAATTAGAAATAGAGACAAATAAGGATAACTTGATCAGAAAGTGTTTGATCTGCGAAGAATGATGAACGAAGAGAAGAATTTTATTTGGACGAGATGTTCCGAACGCTTAGAATTTCTTGCTGATAGACGTGGATAATAAAAGATTGTTTTGTTGCCATTTATGTGAATATAGAAAAAACGAGGAGGAGAACAATTCAGAAGCCACATTGATCAAATCGTGAAATCATGATTAATACAATTATTTAAAAAATATATTGAACAGTTTTTTGAAATTCTCTGCTTAATCGTCTTTAGAGAATTCTTCATCCTTGAGGAAGTGTCTATAGATTTCTCTTAAATTTCCAATCTACAAATCTACTTGATTTCCAATCGAGATTTCAAGACTTGCTTCTGGAATAACTTCAGTTCCTGAGATATTAAGTTATCCAAGTACGTTGACGGATATTCCATCCTCTTAAGTGTAACATCCCAAACGGCTGTCGCCTGCAGCAACCGGCTAAAGGAGACGAGTCAAGGAACAGCCAAAAACATATTCTGCCGGTCGAAGGGAAGGAACTGGCCGGAGAAATGCAGAGAAAGAGAGGAATAAACGAGAAAAAGAGAGGAATAAATGAGAAAAAGAAAGGAATAAACGAGAAAGAGCGTCCGTTGGTACGCGTAGCAGATCGTCCGACCTGATCTGGCCCTTTATTAAATTTCATTTCGAGAGAAATATTGCCCGGGGGAGGACGAATGAAAGAAGCAATCCGCGATTGTCCTGCAATATCTTACTCCGATCGGTATCCGGTAATACGTTCTTTCGCTACAACGAGGGCCGCCTCTCGGGGGCAAAAACGAGGGTAAAGAGAGGGGGACGAGTGAGTGGAGGGGGCGGGGGCGGCGAAAATAAGAGAAAAAAAGTTTGACAGTGCTCAGTGTGTGGTATCTGGCTCGGGACCTTATATTTTTTTACTATGCTGCAACGCCGGTGTACTGCTGCTGCAGATAGCGCCCATTATTCTGCCTCTTACGAACGACATGCGGACAATGAGAAACATGGGCCCACCCGCGGTTTAAGTGCCGCCACCCCCCGCCCCCTCCACCCACCCAATGAAACGTGCAAATTCTGTTGCGTTACGTTCTGACCGCACGTAGTAGTCATAGACGCTCCAATTATCCTGGCCTTGCTCCTCGATGTATAGATGAGCTAACATAGAACTTTTACTTTTTAATTGATATGTAGATACTGCGAAGAATTTTTAATTTCTAAGTAAAATGTTAAAGAATATTAAGCGTGTAGGAAATTGCGACGATATTCATAGATAGCGATAAAAGTCACTGTACAACGCATCAGATAAATCGAATAAATTTTGAAGATGTAACACTTATTACATAATAATTCGTTTCGTATTGAAGCGTATTGCATCTTTATTGAGAATTAGTTCAGCAAATAAGATAAAAAATTCTTAGTGGTCCCTTTAGTAATCTAAAAGATTGCCTAGGCAAGCGAAGAAGCATCTTAGATGATCCTTTTAATTTTCCATTATCTTTTAAATTAAAGGCGTCAATATCCTAGAAGTATAGTATCGATAAAACGTAGATAATAAAAGAAGTTAAACTGCGAACACGATTCGTAACGCGTTGGCAAACGGCGCGATCAATAGCGGGCGCATAAACGATTTTATTACGACGATGTGGAACATTTGTTTAGCGGGATATGTCGAAAGGCAGGCATTGGATTCGTTGAACAGGCTCGTTATGTAGCGTCTATGCACCCCGATGAGAATACTATGCAAGAACACAGCGCTCTTTGATACTCGAAAGTCCCTTGCCAGTATCGCCGTTCCAGAATGCCCCTTGAATGGACCCATTTCACTCCACGGGGGTTCACCGGTAATACGCGATCATCTTAACGGACGTACGAGCCGCAGACGCGTACAATCACCACGAGATATTACGTCCATTAGGTTATTTCGTGTCTCGGAACACGGGACGAAAGAGTTTCGTTTGGCCCGGACGATCGTCCTTGAGAAATATTAGACCGCCTCGTAATTCCCGATTATACTACTTCCATTTGCATAATTTTTCCATTTCTTACGTATTTCCATTAATTAATTTCGTGTATTTTATTGGACAGTCGTTTCAAAGCTCATCCACTGATGGAATTTTAAACGTCTTTCGTAACACGTAAACATCTTTAGACACTTGTAGCTAAGCTAAAGATGTTTACCGACGTCAATGAGAAGGGACAATTTAAAATTTTAAATAAATGGAGATATTAGTACCTTCTATTGGAGAGTTGTAGCTATTTGTCATAAGCCTTCCTCGTGTCAAATATTCTCCATTTATATCGAGTTATAATTCTTTCTTCTTTTTCTCAATATCAATGATACCATTTACGGTAGGAGACTAATTGACACACGTTTCGAAGGTTCGAGGGAGATATTATTAATTTAGAAAGCGGATAATCGAATTAGTATTCACGACTTAGATTCAGAAGGTATTTTTTCTTTGATCGTGAACAAAATTTTACTTTTATTTCATACATCCACGATATCTGTCTTCTGATTCTTACCTCTTCTACTACCTGTCCTATTCATAGAATGTCATTTTCTCTAACCTTTAAGCTGACCATAGCACGCCAAAAATCCGCGACGTATAATAGTAAGTAGAAATAATGTGACACGACTTCCAAGAGCTACGAATATGAATCATTATTACACATTTGTTACGTTGGCGAAATAGCCCCGACACGGGGATCGCGGTGCTGGAGCGTTCGTGGCCATGTTAACCAACTGGTTCTACGAGAAGAATCGATAATCTAGGATGGCCGTGGCCGGAGAAGGACGAAACGATATCGTTGCTCACGGTCTCGTAAATCACGAAGCCCG
The DNA here is from genome assembly GCF_024542735.1 of Bombus huntii. Taxonomy (NCBI): domain Eukaryota; kingdom Metazoa; phylum Arthropoda; class Insecta; order Hymenoptera; family Apidae; genus Bombus; species Bombus huntii. The sequence continues at coordinate 7,957,486 of NC_066250.1, read as the reverse complement.
GTTGACAGTCGCAATTAACCAATGAGATAGCGCTAAGCCAAGAATCCTCTATAAACCTTAACGCTTGCCTAACGTTGCCAGGAAAATCCAGGAAGAGTAGCTCGCATATATCTGGCCTGTAAATTCAAATCCACCACCGCTAAACCCGCTTCGAGCTAAAGGAAAAAGCAGAAAATTCTATTTACATCGTACTATTTCCTTTTCATTGCTTCTTTTATTTTTTTATTTTTTATTTGTAATATATTTTACGATCGTGGGTGTTTATCGAGTGCAGGCATTCGATTCGAGTGAGCCACGTGTAAAATTAAGTGCCGGGTATAATGATTGAACCGCAATTAATTAGTATGCCGGTGGATACCGGTAATCTTCGGCCCGTGCGAGGATTATCAATTTAACGCGTGAAATACTACCATCGTACTGGCCGGTAAATCATTGCGGGATATCGGCTGGCCGATTCTTAATGAGCTGGCGATATTCGTGTATCGGTTCAATATTATGTGAACGAAATTGGAGACGATTTTTTCTTTATCGAGCTGCTCGTTCCAGCGCCTCATTAAGGGCCATTGGATAACAGTTTCATTAACTCTTTCGCGCCCGTGCTAATTATTAAAATTTTTCGAAGCCCCCTTCCACACGAATTTTATAAATAGATTTATAACTTAATTCATTAATAGTAGTTATCGTAACATTCCTTTTATAATCATTTTCCAATTAATTTACTTTATTAAATCTTTTTCCATCGTTTTTGTTACAATAGGGAATTCCAAGGACTCGTTTAATAACTTTATCGTCATTATTTTTTTCCAAATCCAATTATTTAATAAAGTTTGAAGAACTTGAAATAATTATAGTACTATGATAAATCATCGTTCTTTTAACATTAGAACTACCAGTCAAATTGACCGGTTTTGTAATTTTATTTTCAAATTCCTATTTCATGTTATAGTTTTTTTTCGTAATGATGTAATGACTTTCGCAATGATAACTAAAAGAATAATATAATGAATTTTATTTTGTTTTTTATGTATTCAAACCTGAAATAATTTTGTATCAAGGCCACTTATACCAATATCAGTCAAAATGACTGGTACTTGTCAAAGTGTAAAAGGGTCTTGCAATCTGTTTATCGAACCTCAATTAACCAGTTTCCTCGTTTTGTACAACTTCCCACACGTTTTTACAATTTTTATTGCGTATCATTCAATATGATATCAGTTATCAGGAAAATTTCGGATCGATCGCTAAATCGTTAGATGCTAACACTAGAATTATCACAACTGTCAAAATGACTGATTCTACAATTTTATAAATGTGTCAACCCTCGTTTAGGGATCATGGTCCCAGATGAATTAATAATATCAAAAATGTACTACATAACATGGAATTGCTTCTATAAGAAAGTAATAAACCAATCAATATAAAAATATTCTATTATTACGTATTTTTAAGGACCGGTCATTTTGACTGGTTTTGGTAGAAATAGCTTCGTGTCAACTATCGGTAGTTCTAGTGTTAAATTATAGAAAATCTTTTCATTAACATTCTTCCTAACACGTTATTCTACTGCCGATTCTTAATCGTGTACTTATTCCTCTAAAAAATTGTATTTTTCCAATGAGACCGGCAGATACAGGATTCACATTAGCGAAAATTCGCGCGTTGTAATCGTAGGAACGATTTCTTCCGCGGTAGACACGTTCGCGGGGCAACCACGTTATCCTTGACTCCGCGGCTGGATCGTGTAATTAATTTAATAATAGAAATATCCGCGACACGTAAGCACGTAATGGTCAATGGCGGATACGAGCGGCACAATGGCGTGCACGATCGCCGTGAAATTGCATCGCTGGAATTTGGAACAGGTGAAAGAGACACCTGAGCCTCGAGAGAGGAGGATCGTTCCACGATCTTTGCAATAAGCACGCGTGCACGTTGGATCGCCGCCGGTGAAACACACAGGGAAAGAGAAAGACAGAGAGAGAGAGAGAGAAAGAGAGAAAGAGAGAAATCGTATACGTGCACACACGCCGGGGATACCGCCTACCGGTCCGCTTCCTCCGTCCTGGAATTATTTTCATACTTTCACGTAAAGTGATTGTTTGGTTCGGGCCACCGGGGTCTGCTCCCTCGAGCATGAACGGGTCCGGTAATTAAATTTATATCGTATCGATGTTGAAGCGTGGCTGTTCGTGGACAATCGACCGCGTGCTTGCTTCCTACGTCTTCTGATTTTTCATCGACGTGACTTTGACGAATCATACGACACGAGGGATTTATACTTATCAGCTTCGAAGAATTTCGTGCAAAGTGTTTTTAATAGCGAATTTTGGGGATACGATGTTGGGACCGGTGTGTTTAGAGAGATTGGTGAATATATAATTATTCTGGGTTGGAAGAAATTTAGGAAATGAAACTTAAAATGTAAATCTTCTTCCAGTTCATATAATAAGAGGAATTTCTAATTTGTTAACGAAAATATTTTATGAAGGGAATTTTCAATATGTAATTTCATATTTTATCCGATATAAGTTGCAAGTTTTTGTATAAAATTCACTTTCGTGTCTAATATTCCCTATAATCTCTGCTTAATCCGAAGAATAAAACTTTTCTTAAGAATATTTGTCTGTGCTTTTTCTCTAAGAAATCTCAAGCTTTGTAAACTCTCTATTTATATTCTATACATATTAGTGTATTATTGTATATTCTGTATCGTAAGGAGAAAATTTTTCGCAAAAATCTTCTATGAAATCTTAGTCTCTTTAAAATAGATCTTTCGATTTCCCTGAAATTATATTATACTAATACAATTATACCTATCCTCCATTCTAAGAAACAAGATTTCTTCCAAAGATAATTATTAATTTCCATAAGAGCTTAAACCATCTAAACGAAATCTCTCAACGTCTTTCTCGACATTTTACGTCCCCAATGGCCACGCAAACCACCACCCTCTTCCTTATCAAGATAATTTCAGCGTTCGAAAGATCGCCGTTACTCGCGCATGACGAATTGCCTCGTGGCAGCTCGTAGGCGTGGATAGTCCCCATGAACGCATCGTTGCGTCTCTTATCGCAAGCAGCGGAACGATAAAAGCGATCGTTTCTGAATAGAATCGATTGATCCAGCCCGGTCGATCATTGATCCTCCGGGATCCAGTCAGCTTCCGCGAAAGGCTCGTATAAAGCAGATGTAAACAAAGATAACAGACGACGATTTATCGACGATCGATTGGTAGTATCGTGAACGTGAAGCTTTAATGGACACGCGAGTAGCCGCGAGTAGAATAAATTAATTTGATCGGGGGGAGAAACAGGGAGGAAAATGGTAACGGAACAAAGTGTTTTATGCTCGATCGTCTACACGTGTTCTCTGTATATACCCGTTAGAATAGACGGCCGGAGAGGGCCGCGTGTCCTCGATGAAAAATATTATGAAACAATCAAGCCGCGCGGCGCGATAGTTACGGAGGGAATTGCGACTGATTTATCTTCGCCAGGGGAGAACACCGGTAATACGTTGCGCGCAGCGAGGCCCGAGAGCGGAACAGTAATGCCGTGTTTCACGGTAAGTGAATTCGAAAAATGATCGAGCCCCTCGGACCGAACCTTGATCGTTCGAATTAAAAAACCATCGTCGGCCTGCTAATGTACAATGCACGCGCCACAGGCGTTCGATCATTTTTTCTTCTTCTTTTCTTCCTTTTTTAACGTTGCTTACGTGCCGCTAGAAATATACTATGTGCTCTTGTACCTCGTAGATGACGATCGTAGGATAATATCACGTGGTGCGTGAAATTTGCGATTCAAGTATGCTCGGATATTTTAGATTGAAGTTTGAGAAGGGTGATGTCGAGGAAAAGTGTTGGTATGAAAGTGTTGCAAATCTTCATATGCCCGATGTACTGTCAGTAGCGGAAAGAAACTACTTTGTAAATAAACTTTAAATTGTTTTGGCAATTGCCTGTAATAATAACACTTACATACAGGTGGAGAAATATTTTACTTAGAGACTTTGATGCTATCTCTGATCATTTTCTATTGTGCGTCGATAATGGATAAATAATTAGATATCTATTAAAGTAATTTTGAAATACCCTGTATTTTGGGAATTTCTTCTAAATCTATTATTCCTAAGGAATAATGGTGGTTGTCAAAAATTTCCGATCAAACTGTGCCTTTATGTCCTTTTTTATATTTTGACAATACGATAAATTGATTAGAAACTGCTGGAAACCATTATTTTTCCACTCTAATTGTAGGAATCCTGCTATATCTGCCTTAATATCCTCATTAATATACTTAAGTAGATATAATCGTAATTAATTTACGGTTTTATATTATTCGATTTCGAGAACCTAATCGAACAAAACTTATATGCGATTTTGCCAATGCGTTAGCTTATATAATAAATAATTAAAATATCACGCAAGAAACGTATATAGTCTACAAGCAACGTGCCCTTTCCACAATGCAGGATAATTTTCCACGAATGTTCGTTGAGCAACATATTCACTCGTAACTTATAAATCCGTGTCACAGTTCTCATAATCCTCCACCGTGTGGTACAGAATTCTGTGTAAATAATTGCTCATTCGGACATCGTGGTAAAATTCCGAAATAGCTAGATGGATAAACTTTCTGCTCGTGCACCCGTTAAACAACAACGACCAACAGCAAATCACAATTCTTTAGCGTACCGCTTAACAGATTGTGTCAAATTGAGTATCTGTACGTGTGTTTGTATATGGTCGGGTGTGAGTACGCCAGGTAACGCTCTTATTTCTATCACGTGTAAATCACGTTCGCTCGGTAGTATCGACTATCTGAAAAGTCGATCGGCTATCGAATAAATTGCCACGCTCGCGGATACAGCTAATGATATCCAGCGTTGTGGGGAAACCTTTTCTGTTTACACGAGGCCCTTTACCCATTGTTACGCCAATGAAATCACTCGTTTCTGCATTTTTTCTATGGCTGTACGTTATTAAAAATTTGACGTCGTGAGTCATTTTGTATTTATAATTGACGTTCACGAGTGAAGTGATTTGTTGAATTATAGACAGTTTTAAATTTTGAATGTTTCGCAAAGATATGACAAGAAATTTTTGTTCCAATTATCGACTACTATACAGAAAAACTATACAATGAAATAAACTGAGGTCCCTGGATAAAAATAGTTACAATGTAGATTTTTTCTAATTTTGCAAATTTTTATACAGCAAGAAACTAACCACCAATGAACACGTATTCGATTTGATTCGAAGAAGACAATGAGAATTTCAATCAGGTTGTGAAGTTGTTAGTTGTTGTAAGTGGAAGATACAGAGACGAGATAGGATCGAACAAAATTTAGTGCAGTAGCAACGTTAAACTGCAAAGTTCTCTTGTTTCGCACGCTACAGTGACATTTTACGGCTTCCGTACGTTCTGACTCTATTCAGGTGCAAATTTTCTTACTTTTCATCTCATTCTTGCAGTAAGACAACAAAGAGAATCACAACCTCCGTTGGTCCTTTTATATGTATCTACCTCGAAGGTACAAATTTACATTTCTGTAAATTTCAGTCTAATAAGGTTACGTTTGAAATTTCAACAATCTAAGTCTCGATAAAACCCTGTTATACTAAACCAGCGTAGCTTTTGAATTAGCCATTTAACATAAGATTACGTTCGAAACTCCAATAGACGAAGTGTTACGTCGCGTAACACTCTAACTAGCCGAGGCCACACACCGCAGGCAATATGGCAACCAGATGTCTTCGGATACTCGCAGCGTATCCTCCATAGTTTCAAGGACCTTCCATAAATTTCATAGATTTCCTAGAAAAGGTCCTTCAAACAAAACAAACATCTGGTTCGGAGGAATTTCTAGAGACTATTGTCTACCACGGCGAAAAAGGGAAAGTTAGTTTTCTCACGTACGCTGCAACTTTCCTCCCACTAACCACTTTCTCTCGAGGGCGGTTAAGACCCTTCGTTTAACCAATTAAAAACGAAGCTTATTCCCCCACTCTCCTAAATAACATCGTCACGAACAAATCCGATGGTCCCGTGCGCTAGACACACCCATCCTTAGCTTTCCTCCGTCACAGCATCGTCTCAAGACAGTACTGTTTTTGCATCCTTCGAACGGTCAACATCCTTCGAGCGGGTATACACACCCGCAGATCACTCAGTCACTCATCTCGTACATACGCACCAGTGTAACTATCCTCGTTATAAGTTGTGGAATAAACAGTGAAATATAACTTACTACTGTGTCATATTCATATCAACCACCTCTGTTATCCTAACCGAAACAGGGGAACGACTACTTCGCGGCGTCGATTCACCGAATCGTAGCGAGAATTTACGCCTCTCGCTGACGCGTTTTCCTCGCGACCGCGTCTCTCCGCGAACGGTCGTAACACGAAGTCTCGATGGAATCGTGTCATTCTAAACCAAAGTAGTCTTTGGATCGATCATTGTACATGGAATGGATGAACAAACAAAATAGCCAATTTTTTTTAATCTCCCAACATTTATTCGAAAGCCCATAATCCTACTTTGCATCTTATAAGATTGCAATCTATAAGATTATAATTTATAAGATTGAATAATTTCAATAAACGAAGTCTCGATAATTATGCTGTTTTAAATCGTAGCAGCCATTGAATCATCCTTAATCGTTCGTATTGTGGCGGATCGGTACCAACAGGACGCCGACAGGTCGAGGCATCAACGCGGCGCTACACCTCCCGGGCGATCCGCGGGTATCAACCGCCAACACCAGAGGGCTACGACGACAACGAGTCTGTCTATCTCGCTAGCGGTCGAATATACGGGCGAACGATATAAATACCGCACCTAGCGATACTCCCTCTATGTCTAAGGCAGGAACTACCGGGCATAGCCTTACTGACGAGTCCACCGGTAGTCCAGGGACAAAACGCGAACTCTCTTTTCATCCGCCACATTGGTGACCCCGACGTGATCTTCAGTGAAAGAGGTGACCGTGCTCGTGAAACGTTAACAGCCTGAATTTAAGTCAGTCCGAAATGACCAATAACGCCTATTCCGAACGTACGACGGCCGGCGGGGACAACGTAGACTCGATAAATGCACTTCTCCGCGTGCCACCGTTCTGGCCTGACGATGTTAACTTGTGGTTCAAGATGCTGGAAGTGCAGTTCGAAACTGCCCGGATCACGAGCGATCAGGAAAAATACCAGACCGTTATCGCGCATCTCGACAAGTCGCACGCGAGATTAATCCGAGACGTATCCGACGCCTCACCGGCGACCGGGCGTTACGAGTACGTCAAAAAGGAGCTCATCAAGAGATTGGGAGAGTCGGACGCCAAGAGACTCCGACAGGTAGTCGAAAAGGAACAAATAGGGGACAGGAAGTCCTCCCAGTTTTACCGGGACCTAAGAAGCCTAGCCACCAACTCGTTAGCAGACGATGTCATCCTCACCGTCTGGGAAGGTCGACTTCCGTACGGAGCATCCTAGCCTCCGTACAGAGCAAAGATCCGGAAACCCACATCCAAATCGCCGATAGCATCTACGAAGCCACCCCGGAACCAGGGCAGATCGTCGCGGCCAGCGCAGTCCGACTACCTACGATAACCCACCTACCTGGTCAGAACAGCGAAATAGTCGACGCTGTGGCAGCCGCCCGGTCCCGGTAAAACTGGGAGGGCATCCTGTCCCCTATTTGTTCCTTTTCGATTACCTGTCGGAGTCTCTTGGCGTCCGACTCTCCCAATCTCTTGATGAGCTCCTTTTTGACGTACTCGTAACGCCCGGTCGCCGGTGAGGCGTTGAATACGTCTCGAATTAATCTCGCGTGCGATTTGTCGAGATGCGCGATAACGGCCTGGTATTTTTCCTGATCGTTCGTGATCCGGGCAGTTTCGAACTGCACTTCCAACATCTTAAATCATAAGTCAACATCGTCAGGCCAGAACGGGTGGCATGCGGAGAAGTGCATTTATCGAGTCTACGTTGTCCCCACCGGCCGTCGTACGTTCGGAATAGGCGTTATTGGTCATTTCGGACTGTCTTAAATTCACGGTGTTACGTTTCACGAGCACTATCACGGTCACCTCTTTCACTGAAGATCACGTCGGGGTCACCACTTTTTCCGCAGGTGTAGGGTCTTTGTGTCGTGCGTCACGCGACATAAACTGTTGGGAAGTTTACTGTCAAGTGCCGTTACAGTATGAACGAACAAACATAATCACCACTTTCTTTAATTTTCCTATATTTATTCCAAAGGATTTTACAAATTTGTATAATATAATATTACATTTATATATAGAGAGGACTTTAACAAATGAACATACAGTTTCGCAATTTTAAGTCATTGAGAATGATTTGATTTGAGAATGGTTTGCGCGATGAAATACAATCAGGACTTTCTTCGATCTCGTAACATTTATTCTATGCAATATCTATTACATTCAAAACTTCAACAAACAAAACCCCGGTACACTCTTGCCATTTTAAACTATGACAGTCATTGAATTACCTTTAATGCCATTTAATGCACCATTTAACATGAAATGGTCGAACAAACATAATCATGACTTTCTTTAGACCCCTCACCCTCTACCATTTATTCCAAAGGTTACAAAATTTCCATAATACAAGATTCTCGAAGCTTCAACACACGAAGAGTCATGCGTTTAACATATAATACTTCTATTGTTGCTCGCATATGATGCTACATTTAATATGTAATACTTTGAATAACGAAGTAATTGAGAGATCGACAATCTTTTTCTTGGTAAAGACCGCGTATAAGAGAGGAAGTATCTCGGTTGTAACATGGCTAAGATCGAACTGAAACAGGTTGAGTTTAATGTCCGCCGGCGGCGGTAGGAATCGAATGAAATGCCGTTTGGGCTTGGCGCGTTCGTCCGGCACTGAATCTTCTCGACGCCCACCACGTGTCGTCGATGCACTCGTGGCATCGCTTCTTTCCATCTCTTTTCAACCTAAATGGGACCTGGTGCAACGTTAGGCGCGCGCGTTGTCTATTCCACGAACGTCTTATAAGTCATTTTGACTCGTTCTAGGCGAGCCGCTAATTTCCTCCTCATTCACCTCAAGATACACCCTGTGAAACTTGCCCATTAACTTATTACCTCCTCTATTCTACTCTGTTTCTCTAGAGAGAAAGAGAGGGACCATTCACCGAGGAGCGTCTCGACGTTGATGCTTCTACGAGTGGTAAGTTAATCGATTGCTCCGATGCTACGTGTTTCAAGGTAAAAGGAATCCTTTGCATCCTTTAAGTTTAGCGATTAACTGTGCCAAATTTCTAACTTTGCCTTTTTGTGGAATTCTTTCGTACAGTCGAAGAGTTTCGGCCATTCCTATCAGATAAGTGCAAAGTTTCAACGAACATCGTAAGAAAGTTCAAGCCGATTTCGATGATATGCTTGGAAAATTCCAATCTAACACACAATTTAGAAATTGCAGTGTCGTAAAAAAGAATCTAATAATTTCCTCTCTACAAATAACAAATTTTACTCTTATTAACCCTATAAAAAAATGATTTCTAACGATCGCTCCAAAAATTCCAATTTACCCTTAAACCTGTAACAGGCAATTTTCGAGAATTTCTACCACCACGATTTCCTTCAAAGAAACGCTCTACACCCCCGCACGCGAAGACTTCACAAGAAACGCGACTTTCTAGCGCAAAGATCGCGCGATCCACGCCCACGCGCGCGGCGCGAGCGTGCCGCTAGACGCTCGATTTCCAAGTGTAACTCTAGTACTCCTTGTGTAACCGACCCTTAACCGTGGCGCCGTTTACACGTCGCCGATCGGAGGCCAACGAGAGCGACAAAGGATCACCGACGATCGTCGCGTGGAACGAGGACCGAGACAACCTGCGTGTGTCGGCAAGATTGGTGTGCCGATTCGAAGCCACGCGAGGAAAGGAAAAGGATAGGACATGCATTGCTCGCTTATCGTACTCAACTCGCGATCTGACACTCCTCCGAGAAAGTAATGAGCGCTGATAGAAATGCACTTAGCCGTTCTTCCTTATATGTTACGCTCTTATAATAACTACTAACATCCCACATTCAATATTCCCTGAAGGTGTCTCCAAAACCGTGGTAAAAAAGGAGAGAAGGCGATTGCTTATGTGCAAGTAACTCGAAAATAGAAAACAAAGTTTTTCCTGAGCTTCGTTTTAGAGAAAATCGAGATTGAGTATTCGTCAGGTAGCAGGCGTGTAGTCGACTTGCACTCGAACAATATCTTTTCTGTTTTGAATTAATCGATGATAATTAACGAACAAAATTGGCTCGTAGAATTGAATTGGAAGGAAGTGCGAATTTTGCCGAAGAATTCATGAACTCTTAGTAAATCCAAATATCGAAATTCCGAAAAAAGTCTCGGAGTAAAGACTGGATTATCGATGTTTAGAAAATTATGGAAATTTAAATTTTAATTTCCTTTACTGGACATTTAGATTCGAATATTTGAAGCACTGTTGATCTGGTTTATGATAAACCTTTGGCAAGCATTTGTTTTGCATACGAGGCGCCTATCGTTGTTAAGGGATTCCGGTCATGAGAGGAGCAAGACAAATTGTCGGCGCACGATCCCGTCGGCCGAGCGATCGAGATCGTGATCGTGACGGCACGGTGCCGACGACGTTTGTAAATCAATTAAGCCGTGCAGCCGATTACCACGTCGTTAATTAAGTACCACCAACAGGCCTGTCGAACTGTCCTCTAATTTCGTGCCTGCCTCTCCAACAGAGTCGATAATAAAGATCGTTACCTGCTAAGTACTGGCCACTTATCTCAACCAGATAACGAACCAACAAACCTATTTCGCGTGAGAAGAATAACGATCGTGCTACTGTGACATACTGACTCTAGAAATTTTGTCAATGGAAGCAGATACTAATTCTTACAAGTGACAAATGGACGAGGTTTCTTATCTGCTTCAGATGTAGACCAGAGTATCAAATTTTTGACAGTTCAATCAGGAGATTTGGATTTTATTAGTCTATTATGAGATAAATTCTTATTTCGTTTGATTATCCTACTGTTTATTCTACACTGGCTACGAAAAATATTGGCACATATCGTTATTTTCCAAGGAAGCATTTTTTGATCAAATTTTACTGTTAAATGATATGAAATTTAATATACTTGGAGTAGAATAAACAGAATGTGCCAATACTTTTTGTAGAAACCACTGTAAATGAAGATAATCTTACAATCCTTCTATAATTTCAAATACTTTTATTTTGTAATCTGCTCAAATGTTTGAGAAGAGGAAACTCATTCCTCTAAATCTCAGTCTCTTATCTGTAAACAAAGATCTGTTTCTTCATCTAAGAGAAGGTTCCACTCAATTTTGCCATTTATCGTCTTCGCATTCTGGAGATCTCAATTTTTCAGAGCCAGGATAAAAATCACGATAAAAGCAGTATTTGCATCCTCTGTTATGCTATTATTATTGCCTTTCGAACTCTTAAAATCATCGAAAACCCTAAAAATTTCAGTACCTTTCATCGCTATAGTCACGTTCGTGTACGTCCGACCACCGCATTCATTTCTACTGAACACAGTCCACGCCGAGCCTTACTACTTTCTCGTGAAAATTTCCATTTTGCAAGCATCTTCGTCGCTCGTCGTCGTGACCAACGCTGGCGATTATCGATGTCTTGTCATTAATTTATCGAGATGTGTCTGACAAACGCTGAAAGCTTTGTTTGACGGGCGCGCATACCACCGCCGCGCATGAGTTATGGAATTGCAACAGAAGCGGCGTTAAGCTTGACTTTTCAAATCGTTAATTTTGACGCTCAGTCCCCTCGTAACGAATAGCCATCGTATATCTTCTGAACGTACAGCGAACTCGTTTATGGGGAGCCGACAAGTGACACCGTAAGTACCGTTAATCCTATTAAAGGAGGACTAGCTCGGACACAGCTCGGTAGTCATCTGAAATCGATACCCATATCGAAAGATAATCGTACTTGGCCTTGAGAATGCGGTTATTATTCCTTTGTTTCACCTGTGCTCTCTGTGTTCGATAGAAAATTGAACATACTATCGAACGTCTATGTAGGTTACATGCATTTTGTATGTTAAAGCGCCTATCATCTTGGCATTCCTGGCACATCTTCCATAGAATCCCAAGGTGTATTAAAAATTGGATGATTTCTGTAATGTTCTCGTTTCGTATCGTTAATTCTGAATTCCATTTCATACCTTCTACTTTAATTGTATATAAATTTTAATGGTTTCGTTTTATATCTTGGAATTCAACGACAGGTTGCTTTGCATAGAAATTTCGTGATTTAGGTTAAGATTGCTTGGAATTATAGTAAAAATATTTTTCCCATGTTTTTATTTTACGTCCTAGAATCGGACGATAAATTTCATTCCACACCTCCGCAGCTTCGATTAGAACGTAGAAGTACGTGACTTACATAGAAGTTTCGTGATGTAGGTTAAGATTGCTTGGAATTACGGTAGAATTGTTCTTCCAATGTTTCCATTTCACATCCTGGAATTTAACAATGAATTCCATGTCATCTTCGATTTCCTTTTCGTAGCTTTCTACAGTGAGACACGGACGAAGATAAAAATCTTTTTACGGCATTTCTAATCCCAGAATTAATCTACTGTCACTGTATCGAAGAACGAGGTATGCCGATTATTAATTGTATTCGTGGTTAGGTTTGAAATTCATGGAGAGGAAGCTCCACGTACAGATAGTCGGTGACTTATATGACGGCCTTTGATCATTTCAGTAATTCTTGATCAATTATTTAACTTTCAAATAAGAAAGAGCAGATTAAAATTCTTAAGACATCCTCTTATCTCCATAAATATTATCAATTAAAGACTTTAATGTCGATAATAATACATAATGAACTGTATTGATTACGAGTAGCTGATTTACGAAAGCTTGAAACATACATAACTCTTGCACGGCTCGTAAGATTCAAACAATCATTCTTTTTACGCTACATGTGTATCGATTCGATCAGAAAACAATCGATCCCTTATGGTTCTTTCAACCGGCACCAAATAAGACAAAATGAAAGGAGAATACGAAGAAAAAGAGGAAGGGGACACATGGTTACAAAGAATTCTGCACATGTATACTGGGTCGTCCTTCGTTAAAAAATAATTACAGATCATGATTGATACCGAGACACATTTTATTCTTGCCGTTCTTTCATGTGCTCACGAGCAATAATAAAGACAATATCGTCGTTATTATTAGCTGGTCGTATTGTACGATTGTACCGTTACATCTGACAATCGTTAAATCGATGACAAAAGAATTTTATCTTTAATAATACACGTGTCTTCCACTGTCCTCTTAAGTGATGTATTTTTTTTCCCCCTCGTCCGGTCCAATCTTCGTTCGTTCATGGACACGTTGGTAACGTTCTACCGGTCCCAATAATTATCGTTGCAATTAAGTATTTCAGGTGAACCGGCGGTCATACCTACATGTTTTACCGCCGCTTCCAACGATATTTTTCTTCCGATATTACTGTGCACGACGCCGCGGCCGTATATCAACCGGCCATAAGCCGGTGTTGAAACACGTAATTAAGAACTCGCGCGAATATGGTGGCCTGCCAGTCGCGCGGTCTGCGCCGCCAACTTATTAGGGTACCCTGGACGCTATTGTGCATCGTGCTAGTACATACATGCGCGATGATACAATAGCCACGCGTTCGCCACGTTAATATTACGACAGAAAAATTGCCAGCATACATATAGCTTTATCTGTCGTAGGCTAGTGCAGTGATTTTAACTTTCTACCTTACAAAGTGAATCGACGATCATCTCTTGAAATTCATAAAAACAATTACGATAAGGCGTTCAGAATGTTGAAGCTTAACTGTGGCGAATTGCGAGCGCAAGAGAACATTTTAGTATATATTAGCAAGGAAAGAGTATTTTGATTCATTCCATTCTTTACTAAAATCCCCCAAAAAATCTCTTTGGATGTATATGATGAAAGCCATCAGAACTAATAGAAAGTTTTTCACAAAGCAATATAAAAGTGGTACAAAGCGGAGGATACAACAAGCCCGTAGTGCGTTAAAAGCTTCAGAGAAAACGAAATACCAGTGTCAATAAAAATCTTCATACAAGATAAGATTCATCTCCATCAAGCGTCCAATTAATCAAGCCCAAACCGCAACCATCAAACATCTCCATCAAACGTCAAAATAATCGCTCCACGTTCTTCCCTATCTTACATATGTATATAAGGTGAACTCTTTCCTGGTTTGACAATCGAGCAACGGCGTAGCTATACCGTGATGTCGAATGAACCGTTTCGAACGAATTCGTCGCGGCGTCATCGCGTTTAGAGAAGCCTGGAGCAGGAACGATGTGAAACGCTCGTCTGCTACCGACAATGATGAATCGAATGCACCCCGCTCGAGATGCACGCGTTTCGTGCGTGGGAGTGTTACATTAGAAAATACTGCGTGTATCCTGGATACACGTTATGGTTCATCTTTTTTTTTCTTTTCTTTTTTTCACACGATTGCAGGATAACACGAGTCATCGTAACAACGTCGTCAGGTGGAAAATTCCACGATTAACATACGGGTGGGATGCGCCGCGTTTATCGATTAAATTCTTTGAAACGGAATGAATAAAAGCCGCAATAAATTACAGAGTGCGATGTCAGAGGAAATTTACTCGGGAATGTTACGAACCACTAAATTAAACCGTCGACAACAATCGGCATGAAACAGCTGCGCTAAACGCGGCCGCAATTAATTGTTGTTAATTTTTGTTCAATTGCGCGTTTATTTTCTAAAGGGGTAGAGCTTAATGAAAGTCAAAAGGTGTCCTGATGAATGGGATAAATGGCTCCTCGTTACGGCGATTTTTCTCGGCCGATCGTTCGTTTCTTTAACGTCGAGGCTCCGACTTGTTTAATCGAATTTAAAAGAGCTTATTCGCATTAGCAGCCGCTGACGCAAGATCAAAGAAGAAGAGAGTGAAGCTGTATTCATACTGGCTGTCACTTTCGAACGTTCTACCGAAGAAGGATGGATCTATCAATCTTTATTCGATTTTTTTAAACATAAGATTTCCAGGATGATCCTGTGCGTGGGTAGTACTTATCTTTAAATCTCAGATACTTAAAGAATGGTATTTATTAGTTTGCAATCCTTCCATTCCTTTATTAATTTGTTAAGAGGAGAAGACAAATTAATTCGTCCTGTGAGTTCTCAAATTTCCAATTTTTTACAGTATGCATCTAGTTTCAAATACGTTGATACATTTTTGCCACGAATAAATTATAACATATTTACATTTACAGGGATTAAAAACAATCTAATTAAAAGTAATCTTTCTTTATTGGCTTCCAATCCTATTTCACAAAAGTTTCTAATTAAAAGCTGACCTGGTTATCAGATTAGATTAAGTAACTAACAAATATCTGATCTATCGAAAATAATTGGGACTTATTTAACTTCTAATTCTACTTAATTTTTAAATATGCAAAAAATAGATCTACAGGTGATCTAAAAGACAATAGCACTAATTAGTGGCCAAGCTCGATTCGATGGACATTTTCCTTCGTAGATCTCTGATCTTTGACCTCTAGATAATCTCCGATCATTTTTAATACCTTTGGCTTCATCTCGCGTTTAGCTTCGAAAGAGATGATCCTCGAAATGATCCTGGTCAACTAATTCCTTCGATTACCTTGTTACATAGCGTTTCACTCACCATGCCGAAGGAAGTGATGAAACGCCAGGATATAAACTATACTGTTTCGCAGATGGGATTCTTTCGCAAACTCCTCGAGCCACGATTTCCGCATCGCGAACTATTAATCATCGACCATCGCGGATGCGATTCTGAACTACTGATTGGTCCGAATCATTCACGCGTCATTAGTGCACCGCGGCTGTTCGTTCTAATTAATTGTCGTACGTCAAGATACCATCGTGCACATTTTTACTCCCATCAACCGGGTTCATTACACAAAGAACTTTTTCCTTGTTACATGAATCGCCGTTTCGAATGGCCTTAAGTCGTATTCTAATGAATTTTCGCGAGGCAAATATTCAAAAACAAATGTAATTTCAATCCTGATTGATTATCGATATAGGTGCGTTCAACTAGAAAAAATTCTACTAGTGAGAAGTACTGTCTTTGTTGCATTCAGAAATTTATATGAAGATATAAATCTCTCTGAAACAGTTGATTCTTGAATACCAAAACCGGTACCTTTGATTAACACAATCATTAGAACATGAAATTCTTTAATTACTATAATCAACATATTTCCAACGTAATCTACGTTTTATGGAATCTTCGAGATATCCAATGTAAGATCTGAAAACGAAACAGTCAGACATTCTAATGGTACAAAAACGTGGCTGGTTCTTAAATTCCATGAAATCCAAACGGTGTCCCGCCAAAGAAAGAACTTAAAATTCCTCGATTGCCCATTAATATCAATTGCGGTTAGTTGTGTTCCTGGAAGCTACCTTATCTCCCACATAATTGCACGCCCACTTCATTCACCTATATTAGTGAAGCGTTTCGGTCAATTTCATCCAATCAAACGATACGGGTCTACATCGATCGTTATCTTCTAATCTGTCGTTCAATATCGACTTAAACCGCGTCTGTGGATCACACCTGGACGTATGCGGGCCATTTCCATTCACACGAACTCGAGAGCGAATTAACTCGGTTACCGATGCTAACCTCAGGTAAATATGCAGGTAGTCTTGTAAGATATTTTTTAAACCTCATTTCATCTATTCTGAAGATTAATCTTCACCTTATTCGAAGCTATCGTGAACAGATTTTTATGCATTTTAACTAGAGATTTACTGAAAGAAGCAGAAGAATATAGATCTATGTTTATGCAAATTTATAGAAGTAATTAAATAGAGATTTGTCTCACCTGTCAAACATTGTAACGAGTATTCTGAACATTTTATATATGTATATTATGCTTTTAAATTTCCCGTAAATGCATTATCGTTTCTGATTTATCCGTTATTTTAAGGTTGCACGTTTTAATATTAATTTTTCTATGGATATAAGGTACGAATATTGAGAATCATGACAGAAAATCTGTCTATAGAAAATAATATAGACATATTTTACCGGCCATTCGAGGCATCGCTCCAAACAACTCAACGATCACGTCACACGAAGATGGATGAGTGTTTTCGAAAAATATTCACGAGCGTTTGACCCCTCGATCTTTCCCATGCGAATGCCGAGTAAAACGCGACTCGATAATACTTGTGGACCGGTTTTGGTGAAAACCTACCACCCTCCCCGTCGCCATCAGGGTGGAAACATCAACGGGGGCAAAAAAAGGGGGAGATCTTGTGCAATATGCCTCGTGCCAATATTATCGGTCGCCTCCCTCTCACGGTGGACCTTAACGACCATGCACGATGATGCACTAGTCCCACGCTCGTGAGGTCACGTGCCACTTTCAGGGACCTGCATCGTGCACCAGTCCGTGTGATTTTACGAAAAACCGTTTCCACCGACTCCAGCATCCCTCTTTGCACCACCAGTCACCCCTTCATTCGGCGAGATTTATTGCACCCCTATTTGCAACCGGTTCTAATGCCGCTTTGTTCGACTGATGACATAATAGAACACCGCCGTTTAGATCTCCCCAGTTATTCGCCATTGTGCGCGTTTGTTTCTACGACTGGCAAAAACATTTTTAATGCTGGCTCTTGGGAAACGTTAATCGTCGATCGTAGTAATAAGATT
Source organism: Bombus huntii (assembly GCF_024542735.1). Classification (NCBI taxonomy): domain Eukaryota; kingdom Metazoa; phylum Arthropoda; class Insecta; order Hymenoptera; family Apidae; genus Bombus; species Bombus huntii. The sequence goes on along the minus strand of NC_066250.1, from coordinate 7,939,711 downwards.
TATTAAAATTTCGTTTGTGGATTCAATTCTTATCGAAGTTTTATTGGAATGATTTCTGATATTTATAGAAAGAATTGAAGATACGAAGGGGAAGATTTGCATTGTTATTTATTTTATTTTGAGTATCTTCTTTAGAAATTTGATCTGAGATTTGATCATCTTATTCCAAGCGATATTCTTTTGTTACATAATTGTTAGTCAGCTATTATTGTTTGTTAGTAATGAAGTTAAGTAATGGAGAGTTAAGGCCTAACACTCTTCTAACATTCAACGGTAGTAAAAATGAAATGCTATGAAAGAGGTTTCAATTGTCATTCATTTTATCTTGTGCAACTGCTTCGAAACTCTCAATCAATGTATTTTATTCTGAGAACTCTAACCTAGGACTATAATCTTATTCTGGAATTTTGATCATTCAATTTCTATTAGTATTTTTGACCAAATAATATCTTTACTTATTATTATGAATTCTTAATAAAGTTCCTATGTATACTTATAACTAATATTTTCATAAAATACGAAAAACTACAAAAAAAAATTTCAGTTGACATTAATTGCATTTCATGCAACTTGTTGGAAATTCTAACCACCTTATCTAAATTTTTATCATCTTAAATATCTCTAAATATTTTATCGAGCAAGCGTACTTTCTACGAAACATTGAACCGACTGAACCCGGCTGCATCCTCCGAAGAAAAAACTGCACGGCCCGTTCGACGTAACGCAATCGCACAATAATTTATAACTGTGAGTGCCACTCGTAGCCGCGTATCGTACAAAAGGTATGCAACAAAACGTTTATTAAGCAGCCCAGTGGGTGGCTACCGGGAAAGGTCCATCGCATCAAAGGAATTGAATGAAACGACCTCACCAATATCGACTTCCGGCGTGTGATCGCGAGCCGTACGCGCGTACGTGCGAGCCTGCAAAGTGAATCGCAGTTAATCTATCAGCCACCCTGCAGTCCAGACTGAGCCTGGAGGGAAAGGGAGAGCCGGGGGTGAGGCGCAGAACAACCAGCTTCCGATTGGTACGAGTGGCTGGCTCTCTTCTTCTTTTACGGCCTCTGATTCTCTCTCACGTTCGATCAAAGAGAAACAGAGAGAAAGATTCGCGTAGATTCGTATGAGAGGCACGCTGTCATCTGATTCACCGGCGGATGTGCGTCATAGAGGATTTCTAGACGATTGAACTAAGTGCCTGTTCCACGACAGCCTCGCCCTTTTCCTACGAGAATTTATCTCGCCTCATTTGCCAGACACCGTTTTGATTTTTGTACTGGAGAAAGGATGTGTAGGATGATGAACGAATCGATTTTAGGTGCAACTGATTCGTTTCAATACGGCTGTCAGTGTGTATTGAACTAGGTCGACTTTATATTTTCGCAGGAATTTAGGTTGTAAGTCGTTCATCTGTATGTGAGGAATCGGTTAATGCATATAACGATATCTTGTGGAATATTTATTTGGATACGTACCTCTTGTTTATCGCTTCTCTAAGATGAAATTTCAATCGATTTTCTAAAAATCGTATCATTGTATAGAAGATTTCCTTCAGTTACTCCATCCATGATCCCTAAAACAAATTCATAAAAATTACCCTTTTTTCGTGTCTTTCGTAAACCACAAGATTACTTCACCGCGCTTCCACAAAAATTATATTTCAATTATCATATAGTAATTCTATTAGTCACAAGGCACTGTATATTAAAAATTCCAAACTAATAACAATTCCAACTAAGGAGTTATCCACTTTTCATCAAATTGTTTCTCCCTCAGAGCAGAAATCAACCTATGGTACCCGATCGATCTTACCACACGATACACCTCTGAACGCATTCTTAAATTTCAGCCAACATTACACATGAACCTCTCAGCTTCTTCCACAATTAATCCCATTGGGAACGAGCCACGAGAACTACTCACAACTGAAATCATCAAATACCAACTACGCAATATCAAATTGCCTTCTACGAGACGTAGGAACGTTCAATTAGAGCGCGTGTCGATGGCGACCACCTTTTTTTACTAGGAACATCGGTCGTTATCGTAGGAACAGCAGCCTCGAGATTAAAAGAACGTCCCCCAAGGGTCTGGTTTGGATTCGATTTCAGGGGCAGTTTGCAGAGAGGAGAGTGTCGCGCGGCATATGCGGTCGGTTGTGCTCATTGTGCGCCCGCCTTAAAAGCAATAATGAGCGCGGAAAACCGTGGTCGCGTGTGGGAAAGGTATACACGGTGTTCCCGTGGGGCGTTGGTTTGACCGACTGTCAAACTTTATTAGCCAAAGGATAGCTCGTGTTACGGGGGAGCTGCAGCCGCATCACGGTTCTCGTCTTCCTCAAATAGCTCACGGCTGATCGAGGGATCTCATCGTGGTGGCTCCTACGGAGATGAGTCAAGGGAACCTGTTCCCTATCCCCTTGCTCCGGAGAATCGAAATTTCATGGCGGACGTGGCGGTCCTTCTGTGTACACGATGAACCTCGAAGATCGGCGGCGGGGTATAATTCATTCTGGGTGCGAACGCACCGACAGAAGTCAAGAAACTGGTTTCAAGAGGAGTCTGTTTATTATTGTAATGCGAGGAATAGCGAGGCGATGCTTTGATACAGTTTGGACTGTGGTAATCTGTTGACCGAGGAAAGAATCTTTAACCAGTTTGGAAATAGGGGAGGGCTTTTTGATGCCGATGTATAGGTGATTTGTGTTTTTGAAAAACTTTGGTGGCGTAACATCGAGTATTTCAATATACTGGTTGCTATAAAGCTTTTTGTAAGAAGAGAATTAAATTAGAAGTAGTATTTTGTTACAAAGAATAAATATAAAGAAGTGCGTCTTGTTATAATTATTGATCAGTACATTCTTAGATTTCTTGGAAAATATCTATTTTTAAACAAGAGGTTCAGGAGAGAAGTACTAGGATAGTGACAAAATCTTTAATTTGAGAAAGCTGGAAATGAAATTTTAATAGAAGAACAATGTTTTTTTTTTTATTTGAGGCCTTCAAATCATTTATCTTAAAAAGAGTACGTTTCATTAATCTTTAACTCTCTTGATAGAATTAAGTTGACCACAAATAACAGAGAGCTTGTGACATAAATCTTTCTGAATCGTACGATCTGCAATTCAGAATGATGTTCGCAAAAATGGCCGGATGCATCGCACGGATGCACGTGCAGAATGGTCGCGTGTCTTTCGATAGCGGATGTACGGGTCGTTTCCGTGATTTTTCTCCAAGCCACGTTCCGGCGCGATAAAGGCAAACAATAACGTCGAAATATGGTTCTCAGAGGGATCTTTCACTTTGCTATTCTCATTTGCCTGCATTCTTTCTACTTGTGTTCACGTGATGCGCGGTCAGAATTGAATTATAGCGAATCCAGCCACTTCTTGCCACGTGCCGACGTGCGCGTGGTTTCTACCAGCCTATGATCTAGCAGCAAACAATGGGATAAAGATAAGAAACACCCTTTGCCGAATCGAGGAAGCTGAACGAAATGAAACGCGTGCAACATCCCCAGTGATGCGTACGCTCTTCATTTTCTACGCTTGTGCAGTACAGATTGTTCATTCGATTTAAGACAGGAATATTTATTCGTCAGGGTGACACGTTTTATTAATTTTTGAAAAATATTGTAAAATGTTTCTACTTTTCTCCAGTCTTCCGTCGAATGTGTTAGTATTTTTATATTTTGTCGGATTTTTAAATATTTTTCCCCCTACTCTGGCCTTTCTTAACAGCTTTTGAGATCATATTTTCATCTTTTCCGTAATAAAATGCAAATCGAACATTCTTCCTTATAGAATATCTATACTTTTATATCCCTACGTTAACGAAAATTCTACATAAGAAATTTCATCACGCGAAAGAAATTACCTCTTCATACACAATTACGTAATTTTCAGAGTCTTCAAAGTTTTAGAATCTCCCCTAAAAACTGGCAACTTCGTGACTCACACCACACTACGCAGATCATAAACCATGAATTTCGTATGCCATAACAATGCTTGAGAATTACCTTTCAATCGAGAACAACGAGTCTGCTCATTACCACATTTTTCCGTTGAATCCCAATTACGAGACACCCCTGAAACAAGAGACCATCGAAAATCGTTCACACGCAAGAATCAGAAGCTGTGCTTTCTGCTCGGTCACCAGGCAACGTAGCCACGTCACAATTACATAATTCGATGCACCCTTGGAGCATCGAGGACCTGTGGCACATGCAACCCCATGCACGCACGCGTACCCATGGGAACCGGTAATGAGATGGTGGTCACGGTTTCCCAGCCTGCGAAGGTGGACGACGGGAATGCACCCGATGATGCTGTCGGTGGGTGATTGCTCTTTAGCGTGGGGATGATACGGGCCCATCGGACCCCCTATGGCCTTTGTCAACAACGGCAATATGCTTCGCGTTCTATAGACAGACAATTTATGCGAACGGACCTGTGGGAACCGAAGTGTCCCGATGGGCTCGATGCTACTACCATCCTTGACACGAATTGAATTGACACATGTTTTTATTAAGTGGTATCGAAAGTGGGAAAGTGGAATTTGGAGCATCCTTCTTTCGGAAATTGAAATTTTTAGATATGGGCGGAGAACAACAACTTTTGAATCGTGAAAAAATATTTGTTAAAGAGGTTAGTGAAGGTTGATTCTTACAATTTAGGGTATGTATAATTGGTTTTCGAAATATTTTTGGAAACTTCAGTGTTTTTGTTTCCTCACAAGTAGTACCTTTTTATTTTTCTGTATTCGCCTTTAAGTTTTAAGAAAAAAGACGTCATGAGATTTAGATTGTCATCTACATTGGCTAAATGTTATTTTTGGTATCATTTACGCTACGGTGCTCACATATTTTCGCAAAATTTTTGGAATTCTAGAGCTTCGGATCGAAGCCTTTCTTCTCTACCATCGATTGGCGTACGAGAGGCAAAGACGGATGAAGGAAAGAGACAAGAGAAGGAGACGCGAAGCAGACATTAAATAATCGAAATGCCCCGCGGTGCTCCTATTATGACTTCTCGAAAAGCGGTTCTGCCAGAAGAGAATTCAATGAATATAAATTAATTCAGCTCGTTAGTGGCTGTCCGGCTCCACTGCCAGTTTCTATGTGCGCGTTACCATCGTTGATGGACCTCTACGAAACGAGCCAGGCTCTCGATGCACATATAAAGCCCCATATACGCTTACATTATAGTTTCATCAAATTACCTCAATTTTATCGTTCAACGTTCGAGCGTATTTTACATACTACAATATATATACAGGGTGGTTGGTAACTGGTGATACAAGCAGAAAGGGGGTGATTCCACGCGAAAGAAGAAGTCGAAAATATAGAATAAAAAACTTTGAATTTTCGCTCGGTACGCGTGCACTTTATCACGTCTCGTTATAACGGATCTCACTGTAGATCGTTGTCTCGATGGAAATATTTAAAAAAAAAAAATTAAAAAAATTTTTATTCTATATTTTCGACTTCTTTTTTCGCGTATAATCACCCCCTTTCCGCTTATATATATAACAATTTACGAAGCAAGAATTTTTTTTTGGAAATGCATCTACATAAATAATGAATATATTACTAAACGATGAATTAAATATACGACGAATTGCTAATTAATAAATGCCAATAATTATATCTTATCTTTTATCACGTCATTAATCAAACAAAAGAAAATTTTCGATAACCAACATTCTAATGAAATTAAAATAATGCAATAATAATACAATATAATGCTACGAACAACAACAACAACAATAACAACAACAATAATAATAATACAACAGCAATAGAATGCAAAATTTTTAATTGCAGAGGAAATGATAGAAAGAGATCATTTTGAGGAAAAATTTCGTTATCAATCGTATGCAAATTTGTACACGAGTTCGTAAGTGTAGACGCGGTTTTATGCAGGAGAGTGAACGCGTTAGTCGAGGCGCCGCACAACATGTTGGAAAAGGGCCGGTAACTAACTGGGTCATATTATCGGGTTAATTAGCCCGGATTACGTGTGTGCTACGATCGATCTTAGAACGATCGCCGTGCAACACGTATTGATACGCGATCGGAAAGTTCGCCGGCAGACAGCGTTGATCGGAGAGCATAGAATGCGACCCTGGTACTTGTGTGTCGATCAAGTCGAGTTAATTAGAAAACCTGAATCAAGAAAAATTGGAACATTGTTGCATAGCAATATAATCGTGCAAAAATTACGGCTAAGTGCGAGATAACATTACGGTAATATGTAAAACAAGGTTTTTCAAGTTTTTTACGCTCATTTCTGTCTGGTATTTTGTTCATAAATTACAACACCATCAAATACAATTTCATAAAACAGTAGGAATAAGTAGATTAACGTAGTCGCGCATAGACTCATAATTCTTATGTTCTTTGCCGATTTTTACAAATAATTTAATTCTTTCGATATGTGTCATAGCTGAAATGAACCTGGTGTTTCAAATATTTGATAAGCAACTGTGGTCTGGCTATTTAGATTTCAAATTCTTAGATTTTTTAATTCTTTTCTATATTGAAAATAATTTTCAATTCTTCCATTCCATTTTCACATTGTTCAATTCCATCGTGTTTTAAATCTCACTTCTGACTAATAGAAACGTTATTAAAAAAATTTTTTTAATTTGACAAGTGCCTTTGCTGTTACAAGTCGCTTCAACCTGCTCAAAATTATCCTACAAATAAATCACAGAAACACTTAACTCAGAATTTTCAATTAAATTAAACAAGGTGCCCGCACAAAGAGCCCACGATCTCTGAGCGTAACAGTACGAGTGGCAGAGCTCGATTGTGCGCCCACAGGAACTAGGTCATATCTCGGGATTAATTAAAGCCGGTTACGCGAGCGATCTCATAACGGCCGGCTAATGGAGTATCGATATTCGATCGTGAAATCTCGCGGTGATACCATTAACCGGTGCAACGCGTTGTAAGACAACGTGGCGCTAGTGTCACCGGTATATCGTCGAGGCGCTAATGAAGCCGTATTAATTAAAAACGCCAGGCGACGTGTTGGAACGCTCGAGGGACACGTTGTAAAACGACATCTTAATGGCTGACACCAGCCGTGTTCCTCCTCCGTACGACGATTCCTCGTGATAAGATGCAGAGAAGGTTTTTCGCGCCGAGGATCAATCGGTGCCACTCTTTCCATCGGAAGCGAAACCGTTATGGCGCCGCGCGTTTGCTCTCCGATAATTTATAGTAACGATCCGGCAGATCTTTATAGCGTCGTAAATCAAATTAGGCTATTTACGGGAAAATTCGAAAGTCACGCTCGTTGCACGAGATAGATACAATCTGAGCTCGTTGTGCTCGTATCGAGTGCAACGGAGGACGGCGGAAAATAAATTTGAAGAGATTTGCGATAGCATTAGAGAAACGTTCCGTGTTTTTATGGCAATTAGTAAGGTTGTTGTGCGTGAAGTTATTTTACATTTCTAATTTTTGGACGAATAAAATCATTAGAGGTTGACAGCTTTTTCGATAGTTTGATCTATCATTTTTCACCCTATTTATCTTTCTCACAATATGACCATTCTTTCAATTGTAGGTTGCATAAATCTCACAATCGCGTAAGTATCGCAAACAGAAATCTCTTTTCTACGATCATGCAAGCGATACATCCTCGCAAACGTTGCTGTTTCTGACGTTTCCATAGATATAATTTGCGTTCGAGAAAGCTCCGCGCTGCTCGATCCTCGTTTGTCCTGTCACGTGTCACGTGGAGTCAACTGCCATCCGCAGCACGCGATAGCCACGTGTCTATTGTCGCGGCACGAGACCAGTCATACCCTTTTCCACAACTATTGTCTGCAAATCAGCGCCAATCGGCCGCCATGAGACCGGCGAGAGCTCCTTGATTGTCTCTTCGGACGCTTCTCTGGATTCTCGTTAGTTGGTGCAACTATATATTTAAAAGACGAAAGCTACTTTGTATGAGTATAATCGTGAAGTGTCTGAATTCTATGAAAATAGAACACTATCTCGACATTTATATATTTCTATCAAATTAGATTACAACATGGACAAGAGTAGATAAATGGTACGTATTAAATCTGAAAAGAATCGGGCGAAATAGAATATTTCCTTTGACCTGGCAATAGTTACCAAACCAAATTCTCATGAAATAAAGCTCGTGATATTTCATAAGAATTATTTGTAACATATTCAAAACATCTCACTCTATACGAGCGTGATAATAAAGTACGCTTAATAATACATTACGTGCATCGTTAACTCATATTCAATTATCTCTCGCCAAGCAAACGCGCAAAGACAATATATTTGCCTTCTCGCGCTCGTCTCGGCTGATTACGAAACACAGCTTAAAACCCGTTAAACATACCTTCTATCCTACTCGAACCCGTAATCGAGCTGCATAATTATATTGTTCTGAATTCAATAAAATGCGCGTTATTTATTACAACGTGTGAGTCGTAACAAAATGTAATGACACGTTATCGCGCGAAAGATTCGTATCTATCCATGGTCTTATGGAGCGCACTACCTGCCCGCAAATTGCTCCATCACGTGTCTTCGAGAAGAAAATTATACGTGCCCCATTGCACCCAGAAAAATTGAATCTGGTAATGGGCATATACTGAAAAATACCAGCATAAGCACCGAGAACACGATAAAACCGATGAAAACTCGATTTTCCATTTGTGAGAATCAGAGGGGTGAAGTTTGGTTTCAAGGGTAGCATATGTTGTTGGTCCATGGGGGAGCGAACGTGGGGACGATCCACGTAGACTCACCTGTGGGAAATACTGAACTCTTGTCCAGATTCCTAGTACATTGTGGGAAAGGTCACCATCGATTTTCGCGATGTCTCGTTGAACAATAAAGTGTGGAACTTGGAAAATCCCCAAGCTGAATGAATCGTGAACGTTTCCAAGATACAGGACTCCCACGACGATCGTTCGATCATGGAGAGAACACACACCTGCCTTACTACGTGTCGAGAATGTTTCATGGTGATGACGTAGAGAGTTGACTCGAGGCGTGAAAAATTCTGCAGAACAATCGGCGACGACGCTGTGATCATCTCTCTACGCGCTCATTTTCTTCGCTTCATTTGCATAAATAACAGGTAGGAGCGGGAGGATGAAAAATGAACAGACAGAGTGGCTCCTCGTGATGGATGTCATTGCGAAGAGAGACTTATAACGCGTTACCGTGTTTGCGGTCTTGTGATGAATCGCACCCACTCGTCTGATACTTGGGCTGCCCACTCTTGCCAACCTCTGTCCACAACTTCGCGCTACCCACTTGGTCAAGTTTACGGTTTTCCTCGTTTTCTTCCTAGTTTGTGATTACGCAACTTAAAATCAGGAAGATTGAGACTAATCGCTGTGATAGTAGAATTTTGAGCTGCGTTAGACGAATCTTTTTTCTTCGGATGTTGGCTGTTTTTCTATTTGTAATTGTTATTGATGTAGGTGGCGTTTTCTTTTTATTCTCTTCTCTTCCCTCCTCTACTAAAAATTTGATATATCGAATCAAGTGGATAAAACAAGGTTACAAAGTTTAGTTTGGAGAGTTACATGTTAGAAATTTCTCTTTTGAGGCTCTTACAGAGGCAAATGTAATTCGACGAAACTTGTAAGACGATTGATTCTACAGCACAGTTTTGTGCTTTGGATAGAAACGAACAAGATGGAATTTCAAGATTATTTTTCTGTTCTATACACCATAGGTTTTAGATCTATTTTCTTGTAGATTTCTCGCTCAAAGTAGAGATGACAGAGTCTGACGTCATTTAATTAACGAATGGTCATTGTAATTTGCTAAAAATAGAATACACCGAGAGTTTGTCGGGTTATTAACGAGACGATCTGTAATTTTTTTCGTCTGTCTCCGCCTGGACGTTAGAAACGACCTAGCTCCGGGACCGTTGAATTATACGTCGCATCGTGCAGACGCACAAATCTCGGACGGAGAGCGGAAGGTTTCCGAGCCGGCCGAGTAATTTTAACCAACTAACCGGTAATTACCATGAAATTAATCATTTCTGTGCCTCGTTACACGAGTCACTCGACAAAGTCACTAAATCAAGCCTCTTGCCTTGTATTTCTTCCCTCGGTTGCCCTTACTTACTTCAAGAAATACAGAAATCTCGAGAAGCAAACGCGGATGTGAATCCTGTTCTTTACCCGATACAAATAAAAATGTATAGATTTCAATTTGTTGCTATTGATCCTTCATAAGCAAATTGAAGTATCGACGATTCTGGCGAAATTTCGCTCCTAAATTTGTTACTTGAAATTTTTATTCTTAGTGAAAAAATTTCAAACACTCGATTTAGCAAAGAATTGTCTAATGTAATAAACAACAAATAAATATATATACCAGGAAACGTTAGAGTAGTGAAACAAAGTTAAAACAAAGGATAAGTATCGAAAGTCTTACAATTTAAACTTCTACTAAGAAAGCATACTCGGTATCTCATAATCGTCAGCTGACACGTATAGTATCAATGACTATAGAAGCTCAACAGACGACAGGTAGATCAATAAATGCCAATAAATGCAAAATAACACTATTCTAAAGTTCACCCCCTAACGAGCAAAAGTCTTGAATCATTGAAATCCGTTTACTAAATCAGCAAATATCGTAAAGCACCCACGTGTAGGATCAGTAAAGTAAGTTTTACCAACGAACCGCTATCAAACGTTGACAAATATCGGCCATTGGAGAGTAGTTTTACCGTCATTTGCCTGAGCGAGATCGAAACGGAAGCTTTTCAATCTCCCTGCGGTGTTTCTCGACGACGTACGAGCTGATAAATCAGCATAAACTCACTTTCCACACTGGCTGTCAAGCGTCTCGACGCGTTTCTCGTTCGACATCGAGCGTCGTGCTCGAGGTTAGCAGCAACGTTTATCGATAACCGTCATGGATCGAGAGACTGGAGTTTGCCACGGGCCCTCACAATGGGTTCACCATGATATGCGAACATTACGACGCGATATTATTGTCTATATTATTATTCTCACGCAACAGTAAATTATTGGTTTTGCGGTGGATCGATGGTCAACGTGGCGCCAACATCCAGGGCCCACACGTGGCTGCGTAAACGCATAGGCGCCATTTCCCTGGCCCCTTTCAGCCGCGATAACTCACAAAGTATGTACTGCCTTTTATCCTGACAATACGCTCGACGCTGTTTCAAGCGGAATTGTGGCCGCGCGTAGAAAGTAGAATTGAGAATTCTTCGCGCAGCATTGATTGGAGATTATTTAGCTGCGTGGAGTGATTCCATGAGTTGGAAAAGATGCCTTTTACTAATCCTGTTGAAATGTTTTTATAGAAGCGTTTGATGGAGAATGTATTACAGAATATTGCGATAAGCCTGTAAGTTCTTCTAACGACGAAATTTGCAAACGATTCGATACAGGGCTTCAAGGGAATTTCCAATTAGTACTATTGAGAAATTGACAAATTAGTGAAATAGAATTTAGATAATCGGGTAACTTTTATTGTCAAATTGGCATAACTGTCCCCTAGGAAGTTTTCAAAAAGGATAAATGACAAAGTTGTATTACTTAGAAACAATTAAAAGAACACTGAACGACGAACGCAGTGCTCCATTAACATTTAACGTTTTATATGAAATTAAAAATCATAATGATTTAGAACACGGTACTTTATCAAAGGGAAGCTTGACAGTTGCAATTCGAACACGGACCCTAAAATTATATATAGCAGTTCTATTAGAGTATAACGCAATTACTACCGCACTTTGTAGCACGAAACTCGCCCCATAAACTATTTAAATCCTGCTGTCACAAGAAATCTAACGAACAGCCTGCGATTCCTCACGAAAGATCCACAAATCAATCTATCAACAATGACCAATAGCAAATCGAGATCGAGCATAGTTGTAGACTTGCGACACATGTTACAACTCGATCAGGAATCGTTCTATCTAAAGTCAGTGAATCACGGTCGACCTGTCGCGGGCAAGAAGTTTGCGGATCAAGAAAGAACAAGAGAAACTATACGAAGTAGTATGCAGACTAGCATGACGAAGTATAAGTTTATGGCGTGGGGGGTCTCGTGCGTGCCAGTAGGATCGATAATCGATAGCCGCGCGACGGATTTCGTCGAGCTTTCGCCATCGATAACTTTGGTTTCCCGTTTCTTGCGAGTCGACCAAGCGAGCGGATAAAGACGAGGAGAAGTAGAGATGAGAAGGTGAAAGAGGAAGAAGAAGAGGTTTTACGGGGTTCAGGGTCTTCCATCGACGGCCAGAGACCGCTCTTCTGACTGTAATAACTCGCTACACCCATCCAGATACTATCTCGACAAATAGCAATGCCTACCGATCGTCTACCGTCCCTCTCGCGTACACGTACACGCTTCCAAGGAGGGGATTTCGCATGCCGCTTCTTGGCAGTCACGTGTTGCTGCCTTATTCCTCTCTCATCGACGTGCCGTGGATGTACGTATTCCGCGATCTACTGCTTACGTAAAACCTGCGCGTCGATCAGTTTATGGTATGGAGGAAATACGCTTTAGAAGTAGCCTTCTTCAGGAGGAAGAGGCAGGTTATTTTGGGTAATTCATTTGTTGGATAAAGCATATGGATGTAACGATCAAGAGTTTTGTTTAAGTGTAAGCAATGAAATTTCGATTGATTGGAAATGTAAATTTTTTTTTTTTTGGAAATTTTGAGGTGAGAGGGTTTAAGATTGCACGATTTGAGAGGATGAAGTTTTCGACATTGGTAGAACTCCGTTTATATAGTTAATATCCGATTAAATACAGTTCTATTGGTTCCACTTATTTCAACTCGTCATCATCATCATTATCATAAATAGTTATATGAATTATTTGTTCTCTAACAGATGAATGTATTTTCACTGCGATATTTCAATTGTTTTATGACAACGACGAGCCCATGCTCGCTTTAACCCTGTAGATCCGGAAACATTCTCATAAAGCATTTTGTCTAAAGGTGGAAAAAAGATAAAGTTAAATTCAACATCATTATCAACACAATAGACATTGTCGCTCATTAACAACAGTCGTGTCTCATGAAATTTTCGTTTCGTTTTCGATTCTAAAGCGGCGAATGAATAGAAACTGCCTTTCATAAATTCCGTGTTCCTAAATCCCGAAGCGCATATATCTAACTACGAGACAATTATCTCTATTTTTCAACCGCCCCACCGCCATTCGATCAAAAACATCGGAACAACATGGAAATAGTAGAGATCGCTTGAGAATCAGAGTGTTCCTAGGCGAATATTAGAAAGTTATTGTGTCTTTATCTTTGACGATCGACCGTGTTAGGCTGGTACGCGTGTCTGTATTCGTATATAGACGCGTTTACAGATCGGTGGTGCTGTGGCCGTAGCTCGTTCGAGTTGAACGGTGCCGCGGCGGCCGCGCGCGCCACAGAGCTATCGACATTCCCGATTGGACAAAAATCCGAAGCCGGGCCCCGTGACTCAGAACTGGAAGCACTTTACGAGACGGAGAGCCCGGCGTCACGTTTCGCGAATAAGGAGCAATAAATTACGCGGTATCGGTAATCGGCGGTCCGCACAAAACCCCATACGCGGCCTGCTTCTCCCCCCAAGTGTTCCAGCCACTGCGATTTTCTTCCCATGTCCACGTGTGCGCCGCGCGCTCTCTGCGGCCGGCCGTGATTTCGCGCCAATCAGCCTCTCAAACTCTCCGCCATTCTATGGAAATAAATTGTCGTACGTTTATTCGTACGCGGAAACGCCGATGCAAGCAGCTCCCCGCTAAATGAAACGTTCCTCTGACGGATGAATTGGAGCGGGCAATGATTTAGAGATACACCGCCACGATAACATTGACGGTGTTAACGGCTGTTTGGTAGGAATTGGGTAATTAAGGCGATTTCTAGAGGTTAAAACTCCCTGGTTGTGTAAGCAGTCTTGATTTCCTGCTTTCGAAGAAAATTCAGGTTAACCCTGCTGCGCTCCTTGAACGATTTTTGACCCAATCGTATCTCTCTATCGTTACAACACTTTTTTAGTTTCTCGGTTCAACGCTATGCTGAATAGTTGCTTGGAATATTAACTCCTTTTCTTGGTTGAAACGAAAGGAAGATCGAGACTGACGCTCTTCTTCTTCTTCTTCTTCTTTTTCTTCTTCTTCTTTTTCTTCTTCTTCCTCTTCGCGAATATCTTTTTTCACGTTCGTTGACTTATTATTCAGATCGTCTTTTAGGCAGGAACTTTGGTAACCGCGGAATTAAAAGTTGGTAAGTATAGATCAATTTCTGTTAGTTTGGTTTTAGCCTGGCGCAAGTATAAATATGACGCATGTGATTTATCTTCAAAAGAGATGAAATGACTGAAATAAAGGAATTATCATGTCCAAGAAATTGACAATTCGAGTTAACACATCTCATTTCGTTAAAAGATTCTACATATTTTGCTAAGTAAACTATCCTACATTCCAACATTTAATATCTTTCCTATGCGGGCGTTGCGTTGAAATCTCCGTGAACTGCATCGCTATGACATTCTTTCTCGCTAGTTTATCCTTCACGTTATATCATATAACATCGCAAACTTCTACAATACTCATCCACGGAGTGTATCGTTAATTTCCAAGCGATCCAGCCTCGGTATAAATAGAAGGATAGCCACGAACACGTTCAAGATCGAAGAATAAAAATTGTTGGTCCGACAAAAATCTTCGTACACGGTTCGAAAGGGGATACAGTGTCGGGTGTTGATCTAATTAAAATTACAGGCAGCCTATTAGCTCCGCGAGTCCTGGAGCAGCTTCGATACCGGTAACAAAGTAACAACGCAACAGAGAACGCTAGAGCGAGCCGGCCGCGAGAGTCCCCGTCGCCGGTTAACTTATGGTGGCGTGCAACGGAGAAACGCCAGGCAACCAGAGAGTCGGCGGTGGCTAACGAAGCGGATTTAGTAATTGTTTTGTTGCATATCGCCCGCAGTGCGGTGCCCTGCTCGACGCACCATTACTGGTTCTACATTGTAAAACACTTCTCATTGATAGCACGAGCCTCTTTGAGCTTGCCTTGCCTGCTTGCCTGCCTGATGACGCTCGACGCTACCTTCCGCGCCACGATATGCACACCCTTGTACCTATATATGCTGATAGAGCGTACGAGTTTTCCGTATTCGATCGGCGATTCTGCCGATATTTTAATGGACCTTGTAGATTGACGAGCAGATTTTAATGGCGACCCGTTAAGAGGGTTGCGAATGTTTACTGTGCATAGAGGCTATCCATTTGATATTTTTTGATAATATTTTATGATAAAAAAAGACGTTAGATACTGATAATTCAACTAGTTCTAATTTTTACGTTCCTATACGATTCGTCCTATTTCTGATGGTCTGCTGGTATTCCATTGGATACTGTTGAAAGCCAATATCTTAGTCGTGTTTGTACATTTTCATAATTAATTGATATCAAACTGTAACGCGAACGCAGTATGCTGTTTATAATATGTTACAACTGAATGAGATTTTAATATCTCTAGAAAAAACTAGCGTAGGTAACCGGAACTGCAAATAATTTAATTTTAATAATTAATTTTTTAATAATTTTTAAAACTTCTATATAGCATTATTGCAAAAAATCGATTAACATAATCTTATGATATAATTTATATTATTTCATCTTTACGTTCGGCAGATTTCTAAATTCATTGATTGGCAACGCTTCTGCCCTTATATTATTTCACAAACACTATAGATATCTATCTATTAGTATCGGTGCCACGAATACTATTGAGCCTCATTCGAGATACCGCGTTTTCCATTGTGAATTGTGGCGCGTGCAGGTACTCTCGTGTCTTGGAGTTCGCTCGAGCCGTGCTTTGTTCCATGTTTATATCCGCCAGAGTATTTAATATGGGTACCTGTATGGTTATGAGACTTCTCCGCTCGCGAAACCAGTCGATCTCTGGATTTATTGCGCTATTAATTGAACCACTTTATCCGCTGAAACCGTTCACTGCGACGTTTGGTGTTCGGAGAGCGATCGAACATTAAGATCGTCGGTTTATCGACACTGTTAACTCGCCAATCGTTCATTACTGTGGAAGGTGTTTCCAGAAACCCGTACGCGGAACGATTCTGAATAAGCGTGATTCGTAATGTGAAAAAAATGCTGCAGTGTAATTATGTACGGCTTGTATAAAAATCTAATAAAAGACTATAAATACGTCATAAATTATAAAGCAATCGTGCAGATATGGTTTAGAAGGCAATCAAGCAAATACATTATATACTACAAGGAACTCATAGAAATGTGTAATATTATCGTTCATAAGAAGTTACAGAAGAAATACAAGTTACATATAATCTCTTTATTATCGCTATTATCGATGTTTCAGAAATTGTATTCCGATTTTCAATGAAAATTCTTTTCTACGTGTTACGTCTTGAAAAGAACTCTAAAGGATTTTGACATCTTCAAACAACTAAGATACGCAATAGTCTTAGAACTAACACTTTATAACTTCAATTATAGATATCCTGATCATATATTTTAAAATTAGCTTTAGATAGAGTAATCTGTGTACTGCAATTATTGGTTCCTCGTTTTCAAAATAAGAAATTGTGATACATACACACATTGAGGATTAATTCTTCTAACACTTCGCTTCAATTCACTGCAACGTTACTTTCCTCCCTGGAATATTATTATATTTCAAATTCAACATCCTTCTCCCTTTATACACTATTCGTACAAACGTACGTTTTACCGTGAATTCAAACTTGGACCAAGACAACGTCGGATACGACGCATAAATCAGCGGTTTAATTATCGATGGCTCGATACGATCTCGATTTCACCCCACTGGTGGTCCCCCACCCTGTTTTAATCACGCACATTTTATGCAGTCGATAATTTCCCGCTTAATATTTTTATCGGGGAACCTAATAATCGTACCAGCCAGTTTCCCCGCCGCGGCTAAATCGAAAAACAAAATCGATTCCGCCGGACACCCATGACCAACCCGCGATCGCGTTTAATCGATCTCCAGCAAGATTGATTTCAATTCTAACACTATGCAACAGCCGCGGGGGTAATAAGCCACCGACTCATTGGTTCGTAATTAAATACAGTCAGCGTTGGCGTATCTAAGAAAATGAGTTGGCCGATAAGGTACGAAGATCATCGATAAGAATCGGCATGAACCCGTTCCTCTCTGATCTTACGTGAAACGCCCATATCACCGCGGATAATTGCTCGCGCGATAATTACAGGTGTCAATGAGATTTTTCTATTCGGTTTATCCAGTTGGAAATGAATCCAGCGTCATGTCGTCGCTATTGCATTTAATTGAACCAGTCAACAGGCAAAAATAATATATCGATTTTGTTTCGTCGTACGTGTGTAATGGTGTCTCGTTGATGGGTTAAGTAATGTTTAAAAGAGATACTTATTAGTAGGCGTGGTTCCGGTATAATCTTTCGTAGGCAAGATGAGACTAATGAGAGAAATGCTCGCTTCCAAATAAGTTGATTGAACGTAAGTCGGAAATTAGATGGGAAGAAAAAGCTGTTTGAGAGGAAAGAACGTATGGTACGAGAAGAAGTGTGAACTCGCTGATTATCCATGAAATAGTTATATACATTCGCCGCTACCGACGGAATCTGGTGCATCAATTTCTAAGTATCGTGTTTTCGACTTTGTGCGTTTGGGGTAATAAAACCAAAGAAGAAATTAAACGAAGGAGCAAATTAAAGGAAGAAGAAACGTATGAAAATACATATTTCTGTTATTAAAATAGAGAACTTTCAGATAAAAATAATATTAGAAAGGGCCGTAGTCGTATTTCAATAGAATCGAGTAACAAGAAGAAATGGAACTATTAACATTTTATGACTGACGTGCTAATATCTTTGCGTTACCGAGGCGCGAATATTTCACGAATAAGCATAGAAAACACGATATTCGTTGCCTAGTATCTCGTAAATCGTTCAGCGTACAAGTCGTGTCATGCAAGTCAAAAGTTTCACAATTCTCCACGCAGTTACAATGCTTCATTGTACGCTTGATGCGTAACCACTTGACATTCAATTAGAAATATTCTCTCGCGAACGGCTCGCTTTCGACTTTAAACAAGACGTCAATTCTTTTTTCTTTTCTCCGAACAAATAATAATCGTATAATGTTCGAACACGTGGGAGCTTCGAAGATTAACACGTCCTAAGTTGTGGTCACGGGAGTGGCGAGGTTTTTCTTCGCGCGATCGGTGGCGCCCGACCAACCACGTAATTGGAATGTAATCGATGTAATTACCGAACGCGAACGATCGATCGGCCGATCCCGAACGAGGGGGCCGGAGAAACGTGTGTCAAGCGGCCTGCCTCATGATTTATCGATCTACCGATAGTCACGAGAGGAAAGGATGCGTTTTAACGCTCCAACGTGCCATATTAATGTATAATAAATTGGGAATTAAATGGATTTCATGCGTTGCTTTTCAAAAAAAGGATAAAAGAAATATTGGAAGTGACGTACAAAATATCTTCGCTTTTGCTAAATGATATTAATACATGCGATATATATTAATATTGGCTTCTTTTCCTCGCTATTTATATTAAGTACACTGTTTTGTTATATCTTAAAGTACAAATGCCGAAGAATTATTGTTATTATTAAAAAAAAACATAGAACACTTATCTTCTTTTATGCAGAATTTAAAGCCTCCAATTTTTAGAATTTTTAAAATTCAAGCTTTAAAAAATTTGTAATCTTCGAAAAATATCTTGGATTTAAGAAATAATACAATTTAATCCGAACTACTGTACTTCAAGCTCTAACATATCGAGGCGTCAGTCAATAGATGCTTCGCTTGTATTTTTACCTACTTAAAAATTATTTCCATGGATCGAACACCTGCATACTGATCAGACCTCACGTCAGCTTAATCGATCGTGTCAGAAACGCGATCTAATCCACTTAAGGCCAATTCACCGGCAATCCAGCCGTCGCGTCGTAACGAGGAAACAAGTGACAACAAACTAGCCCGATCGTCCTCGTTATCGTCAGCATACCCGGTCGTCCTCGGCGATCAGGATCTCCTCGAGCGGTGCTTTTCGCCCGCGCACCTATATTTAGAAATCACCGTGCTGGAATATCGGAGGAATCTAATAAATTCCTTGGTAAGACGTTAATGCACGTTCCTTCGATCCTACACGCATACATGTACACACACCAAAGAGATCCTACCTCAGAATTACCGAAAAACAAAATATCGAACACGAACAACCAACCACGACAGAGTAACATAGCTAAAGCATTAAAAAGAAAGAAGAAAAAAGGAAGAGGACGAAGAAAAGAGTGGACAAAAATAAAAGAGCCCCCTATCCTATTCCAGCGATATCCTCGCGACGAGACGAAGGACATCTAGCCACCGGTGGATACTGAAAACGAGATAGAAACCTGGATATCGAACAGTAGTGAAAGGGAGACGAAACGACCGTGGGGAAAAGAGGGAACGACAGGCTGGAAGAACACGAGGCCCGCTATCTCGCGGGGGAGTAGTCGAGTAGTACTTACTCAAAGAGCAAGTCAACAGCGGCAGCTCGTTGCTAACTTATGAGCGCCAGCAGATCCCTGGACCGACTAATGGGACTAGTACTACCAGTATAAACTCAGCATCGAGGGAGAGACAGACAGAGAGCAGGAAGAAACTTTACTCTACGCCGTATCTTCCACCTTTCTTTCTCCTTTACTTCCCTTCCTCTTTTCCCACCCTCGTCTATTTGCCGTCCCCCCCCCTTTTCCTTTCAATTTCCATCCTGCTCCCGCTTCTATCCGGTTGCCTATGGTTTCTTTGTTGTTCTTCCATCCACGCTTCTACCTGCGTCTACCTGCTATTTTAATAAATACGCGCAACGACGCGGTGCAACGCTCTACAGGCACTTTTAGGAACGTAACAAATGGTTACACGTCAGGCACAAGGTACTTAAGAAAGGCCCGAGCTGCCGCACTAAATCATAGAAATCGTACGGTATAAATTACGCGCTCGCGCGTGCATTGTGAGCGCGCGAGCGACCTCGTGCGAGCACCGCGAAATGCTTGCCGCCAGCCGGGGAAGTGGCTCCGGAAAGGTTTCGCGCTCCGATAATCCGTGACCACGAGCTGGCTCTGTCTTGTCCGCGTTTTTGGCTACGATAAAAATACGATTCTTGGAAATCTGGTGATTTCTGATTTTAAAGTGTACACGAATTTTTGCCTCTAGTAGATCTTTATCTGTGAATATAGTAAATCGAGGACTGTCAACCCCCTTTGTCATGGTAAAAATGACATGTATGATGTGGCGATGATTTGGGCGAGATTTTATGTTAATTTTATTAATAACAGAAATATTGCACGAGTCTTGAAAACGATACTTTACAATCTCCATATTTATCTGTGACTCGAATAAGGCTTTATTCTACTTTTATTAGCAACGGAAATATTTTACGATTCTTGGAACTGTGTGAAATTTTGAAATTTCCAAACAGATGTTTGTCACCAACATTAGGTTTGTAGGTGTATATATAGCGAATCGAAATTTTGTAGCTCCCTCACTCATTGAAAAAGTAATACCTATATTATAATCGTGACTTGAACGAGATTTTACATATTCAACTTTTATTAGTAATAGAAATTTTCTCTTTCGAGTATCTACAGAAATAAAGTACGAAACACATTTATACGTTTAAAAAATGTAGAATCCTTTTATACGTTACTTCAGTTGCTCATCAACCACCTGATCTTTTCCGCCGGATCTCAAGAGCAGCCATACGGTTTCCTCGATGGCTGTCGTGCAGCATGGATTGCGTGTACACGGAGCGCGCGTGCCTCGGGCGCGGGTGTGCCCTCTCGGCGCGTTAACGCTCACGCAGACTGCGGCAGGTCGCGCGTGTGCGTGGCTCGCTCGTGCCCGCTCCGGTCACCCACACGCAACGCCGAGGAATCGTGGCGTATTGCCACGTATGTATCGTCTACGTCGAGATATCGTGGCCGTGGTGCTATAATAATTTCAGTGGAACACGCTGCCTCCAGTGCTCTAGCACTCAACTCAACCGAACACACGTATTCCTCATTTCCGCGTGCATGTGTGATGTTGCATCGAGCTGCGATTTAATCAATGACGTGCTTGATTATGCTGGGATAATTATTTTCATTATTTCTGAGACTATAAATTTATTATTCGGCGGAGGAAATTTGAAAGTTTGCTGAAAATAAATTGGTACTATGATTTTTTATGGTAGTTCAATCAGATAAGTCTTTCGATATTTTAATGATTGTCTACACAACGTCCTGATTGGATTCTAATTTACTTCCATTTAGTGTCTATACGAACTGATTTAAATTATCTTTTCCATACGATATTTCTGGTTAATATAACTTTTTTGTAAGAAGTTGAAGCATTTTTCATGATGGAAGATTTAATATGCGTATTTGGACGAAACCAATCGGTGGTTTTCTCAATTCAAACCAAGTTCCATCGATTCTTTGATGATAGCATGTGATTGTGTTATAGCATTATATCAAATTATAAGGAAAATTTCTATTTACGTAAGTATAACAAACTGTAGCTTGTCGTTCGTAGTCGCCAGAATTAATTCGCCCTGAACATGTTTCTTCGTGAAAGCAATAATTAAGCAATTGCTCCGAGCACATGGAATGCACGGAACTACGAATTCGTAGAACTCTAAGATTTTTCTAAATCGTCGACTAAAAATGTCACCGGCAACCCAGATACCACCGAAGTGCATATTTTACAATCTATTTTTGCAATCTGTTTTCTCAGTCTACTAACATGATCTTCAGGTTGCAGGTAAATCTGTCGTACGCAAGATCCAAATGATAAAAATCTGCCGAATTTTTAAGTGCGTTTCGTTTCCAAGCACGAGGGGCTGGAACGGTGCGAAATAATTTACATAATCCGAAAGTCTTGGTATCAGGAGAGCGTGGCAGGTTCATATACCACCTTCGAACACAGCCTCTATCAGATCTTGTGTTAAACGACCGATACATTATTCGTTTTCGCTAGTCCTTGAAATTGATCAGTCTCCTTTCCTCAATTTCTCTCTCTTTCGCATTTTCTGTCTCCGTTTGTCCACATTAAGATCTCGACTTCCCGAGAGAACAAACGTGTAACTCGAAATGAACTCGTCACATGGCGCTCATTAGATCCACGAGAGAGAAAGTCAGGAGTTTAAACGTTTACTTCGAACTACACGGACCAAATTGATACTTTCTAACTATAAAACGTTGCGTATAAATCTGGAGGAACTTGCAAATCTATCCTCTGTCCATCATCTTTCGTACAAACTTATCCGACAGCCTGTTATTATCACCGGCATAGGTTTGGTTTAGGATAGTTTATGGCGATTGTGAAAACGTGAAATCGATAAGTAAGTGCACCGCATATTCGGGACACCTAACATTCCTCTAAAATCGCTTTCTCTTTTCTAATAGCAATTTTATCTGTTGATCGATTATACTTTCAGTCCTGGGATTCGTTATCTTTGGATTCATAAGAAATTTGGTGTCACTCTCGATACAGTTGTTTTTATAGCTCCGATGGAATTCTACTAAACAGGTATCACTGATTAATTACTCACCATTCAGTTGAAGAAGAAAAGTAATTGAAGTATTCAGAGATAAAATGTTAGGAATGAGAGAATTTTTAAACCATGGAAACTGTAGATAGAATTAAATTCTAGCACAGAAATTTCTATTCTTAGGTATTCTTCTAAATATTAAAACACATTCTCATTTATATATACATATTTATATTATATTTGTAAGAAAAATGGACGAACTATTTTTTATTAAAAAAATTTATTAATAAATATCCGTTAGGTAATCGCAATAAGCTACCAAATATTCATCTCAAGCATCAATAAATAAACTGTTACACAACAGTTTGCTATAAAAGTCTCGTATTTCCACATTCCAAATTCCATATTCTCTGGCAAAACAGATCTTCCAAACGATCGCGTTTCGGAATAAAAAAAATCTACATATGTAGATTGCTCTATCACTTATCACTTGGTCCATTTAACTCTTCCGTTTCGCATTTTCTTGAGTCGATCTTGCAGAAAGAAACCAGGGTCTAGAGAACATCGAGAGGAAGTCATGGACGGGCAGGCCCATAGATTTAATCGCGGCGCGTTATTCGTTTCCACGGCAAAACCATCTTGCCGGATGTCGAAGCACGGGAATAGATCGCACATACTTACGTCCGATCGTGGATATCCGCTCGTCGCTCAACATCCAACGCGCGCGATTGACTCTAGAACGAATGTAGCCGTCAGACCACGTCTTTCGACGTCTTTCTATCCATCTTTTGCCTCTCTGAGTCGTGATTCTCGATTTAAATCGACATCGTCTCTTAGCACAGATCACCGAGGCGACGATTAATCATTGAAAAATTGAATAATTGATAAATTGCAGGAATCAAGGGCAGAGACACGCGGATACGACGACTGTGACGGTTCTTTGTGGCTCTGTTCGACTCTGGTTAGCCGGATTATGAGCTCCTTGTATGGCAGGTATCGTGTTCGTCGATCTTTAACGCTGCTGTCGAAGCACCGGAGGCAACCGATCGACCAGAAGCGATACACGCCGATGAAATAGAATCTGCGGCGATAGGAACCGTTACACGGTGTGATCCTTAGAACGAACTAGGAAATCGGGATGCATCGATCGATGCGGAGGCTATTGTTCTTCGCGATCCCTCGCTAAAATATTGGCTGCATCGTCCGTAAACTTATGTAATTAGCGAAAGAATTAAAAGTGAATTAAAAGAGAACTTTTTTAATCGAGGTAAGACTGTTTAAGTGTGACTTGGAAGTCTAAGGAACTTTTACGGTTTTCTTTTGCTATTTAATAATGTTATGATTTAGGGATTAAGATCAACCTATTAACGATCAAACGGAATCATCAAAAAACATAATCATTTTTTTTAATAATACTTTACAGAAAGCCATTAAGTACACGGAAGAATTACTTTATGCTACATATTACAATACTTCGGCTTCTTCAAGTTTTATAAAGTTGTAAGATTTATGTGAAAAAAGATAGAGACGAAAGAAATATTCGGCAAGTCCTTGGAATCTTTTTTAATATTTGCATTCTTTAAAAACTAGAATTGAATGATCTAAATTGGTTAACAAAAATTGCAAATGTAATATTGCAGCAATACAAATTTGGTTCGTAGCGCATTAGGGATGTTTTGTATTTTATCGTTTAATGATGCAAGAATATTGATAGAAAAATACTTATGAAGTTAAGTACATTAAGTACCTTAGTCGATACTTACGAAGTTAAATACATTACGTAGTATTTTATACACAAACTTAACTCATTAATTTCAACCTATGTATCTCGATTTCTTTCACTCGAACGAGATCCACAAATTCTTCCTATCGCATCGAAGGAAAAATATCACTGACATCGCACTTAAAAATATGAGGAACGCGATCGAGTGCATTGAATTAGCAACTGGTTCGCGATTTCCACGCATTTCGATTCGATTCGATTTGGAAGCGTTTATCTCTGAAAAAATATTCTGGAACTGCTCGACTCGAACGGACATTTAGCGACATCGAGTCGCCGTTATTTTCGACCGATACGAAATAATTGTTGCGAGTGATTGTACGGTTCTTAAGGAGCGTTGACACGAGGGGGTGGGGCTGGATTTATCGTGATTTTAAAGCGGATTACGCCACGCCGCTTAATTACCATGCACGTCGCGCACCGTTTAACGAAGCCGCGTCGATTATAAGCCGAACGAGCCGGCCACGGTGTCGATTATCTTGATACTTTTTACCTCTCCGAGCACGAGCCTGCCGGTACTCGCTGCCGGGAGCCTTGAAAATCATTTAAATACAACTTTCTAATTCATTTATACCTAATATTTTCCACTTGGATCACATCCTTCTTTGTCACTTCTTTTTTTCAGTCGTATAAAAGTCAGGCACGTAGAAAATATATGACACAACTTTTCTTCCGATTTTTCTTATGCATCTTTTTCCTATATTTACTACCAGAACTACTACAGTGGATTTATCGGTTTATAATTTCTCATATAAATATATAGATTTGTAAAAGTGAATCTTTGAGAATTTCAATAAATTTTGTTAAAGTATGTAGATAAAGCGATTTTTTATTTCGTCGCTTCATGTATTTTTTCACATTCTTGATTTCTCTGAAACAAGTTTTATACTTTAGATGTCTGCAGTTCTAGTGTTAACGATGAAACTGCTTCCAGCAAATTGTTATACTGTCTATCTGAATACTTCAAATTCTTCACCTAGATTGTACCGAGAAGATGATTCACAAAAAATACAGTACTCATTCACGCATTTACCTTGCGTGTGTTTCTTACGAACGCATATTATGACGTAATAATTACGTTATACATGCAACGCAATGTATTCATTTATTTAATAGTCTTTCAATCGGCCGATAATTCAATCTCACACCAAATACGTAGAAAATAATATCACGCTTTATTTTTCACATCTTAATGGTGATCGTAATTTTCTAAAGATCTGGCTTGCTAAATGATTCGACTTGTTTCCATCGCATTTCTCATGCAAATGACAGAAAAAATGGAATCCTTCAATTAGCTCTCACACACACCAGCCACAGCTATCTAATTTCTGCCTTCATTTATCTCTCGGGCTTTCAATCACACGAGCACTCAATCTCAACGCAACAGCGTGGCAAAGTAGATCGATATAAAAATCCGTAGCAATTATGTTTAACCCCCCTAATGCTATTGCTCGTGTTCTCTGTAGTTCGCACTCGGCAATCACACTCTTTCCCACCATCCGTTTCTAATCCTAACGATCGAACACAATCGTATAAAACTCATTACACGTTTCAACATACGTATATCTCTTTACATAAAAAGCTTTGTTCCACATCATTCCAATTCTTTCGAATTTCGCCTTCGACATCGAAATGGTACGTACACTGGTTCACGATATATGTTTCAATTCAGCAGTTTCGTTTCGGATCACGAGCTTCCAGTTCTCCAGGTTACAAACGTTTGTGGACTTTCGATCGACCGCGTTCTCTGGCCCGCCAGTAGATACTGCGTTACGTTGTTGTTATCGGTGAAAATAAATGCCCGACAGGTCGGTATAATGGTCGAGAAAAGGACGGTACCGGTCGTTTGGGCGCGAGACTCCGCGGAATTTATCGGACGGATCATCGGCGTGGCAAGAAGGTCGGGATTAACGGTGGTCGCGTCCAGTTACGAAAATAAAACGCTCCTTAAAAAGCCACTTCTTCGCTGACCCGGTGTGTAAGCCTGCTACGTTGAAAAATGCTGCGAGCACCGCCAGCCTCGTGGCCTCTACAACCGTCTTATCGTCCCGTTTCGCTCCGCTTTCCTGTCTCATCATGTAATTAAAAACCGAATTACCACACGACCAACAATCATACGATAGATCAGAGAGATTTTACATACGAAAAACGTTGAACTGCTCTTTTCACGCGTTGCCTGGCATGCAATAAATCGAAATATACGACGACTTTTTCACGATGTTATGTAAACTTCTAAAATTCCAA
Source organism: Bombus huntii (assembly GCF_024542735.1). Classification (NCBI taxonomy): domain Eukaryota; kingdom Metazoa; phylum Arthropoda; class Insecta; order Hymenoptera; family Apidae; genus Bombus; species Bombus huntii. The sequence continues at coordinate 7,913,117 of NC_066250.1, read as the reverse complement.
AAAGAATTTAATGAAATGTAGGTCACGGATGACCACCGTAACAGTGAACGTATTAAACGATGGGTTTAACTTGTTGTTAAGGAGATATCATATCTGGATGGAATATAATTAAATTGGAAGACACTTGAAAATAAGCATCGTCGATTCCAGGAGATTAAGATTGGTTAGACCAATTTGTATTCCATAAAGATGAAGTTATTGCTACGGTGGAAGTGGTTCGTTAGTAAATTAGGATTAGCTTGCTCGTTACTGTTTTATAAGGTGTAGATTTATTGGATTTCGTAGAAATCTGTTGCACAGTAGTGGAAGATTATGAGTTCATTTGCATGTACTTTCGTTCGATTTACATGCGCTTAGGACAAGTAATAGGTGTTTCTACGAGTAAAACAACTTCTATTTAATTTCTGTAAAATATATGAATAGACCACGTGATTACATTATAATTTGTATTTCTAATCACATGAATATTAATGTAGCGTAAAGGAAGGCGTGGGTTATATATATCCTCCAAACTCAACGATCAATAGTCTCCAATTACATCCAATTACAATTTTTCCCAACTTGATGATTAATAAACTCCAATTACAACTAATTAGAATTTGCTTAGTTGTCGTAGTACTTACTTTACGTACATGGGATGAATCAAGGATCTGAGGTGTGCTGTGTTGTCCGTGATAATTGTTGCGCTGGCTGTAGATGTCGCTGTTGGGGGTAACTACTGCTGCTATTTTTCTTCTAATTTAGAGATGCGTCGAAGAAAAATCGGACTACGGACGCCAGGATTCGAAACCGGGTCCCGAACCTAAGGCGCTAACCACTGCGCTACCGTCGTCTAACCCTAGTTGGTGTCGAGTGGTGGTATTTGCTGTTAAGTGCCGCCACAAATGTAAATCAGAATAACAGATATTAGAAGAGTGTTAGAATCGAATGCTTCGAGTTATCGTGTAATCGAAGAGCGCGTGATTATCCAAAGTTTACAAGAAACAACCCGAAATCTATTTCCACCTACAATCTAACATTCCTATAAAATAAACAAAATGTTCGCAAAATCTGCTCCATGCCATTAAAAAAATACAAATATCGCAATATCCATCCTTCGATTCTACCTTTGCCTGCAGTGCAACATTCCTACGGAATAAAGAAAATCTGTTCCATTCTCAAGAATAGAACACGAACGTTTCTACCCTCGCCTTCTCTCAATTCCCATCTCACTTCCACCTGTGAAAACCGAGGACGTCCGATCTATAAATACAGACTGGAAAATAGCGATCGAATTGTCAGCCTACCGACAAAGATCCTTTTCCCGGGCGAGGCAGAGAGAGTTCGATCCGGACAACAGAGTTCGCGGTCTATCGCGCGGCGGCCGTCTCGAACGCATTGTTCGATAATGCAATGCCGCTTAAATCGCGCCGCGGAGGCCCGATTTCATGGGGGACACATTCCCAGACGGTCGGTGGTCTTGGCGCCCGCCTATCACCGGCCAGCAAACCGTGGCGAATAACTTATCGGGCGCGAAACCGCGCCGCCAGCAGCCGGGACATACTCGCGCCGCGTATCGAGATTCGAGATTCGAACGATCGTTGGGGAACGAGGGGGAGTCAGGGGCACCCTTAGTCACCCGAACGCAACGATAGCGTTTCCGTCTTCTATCTCGCCACTTCCATTCTACCGCGACTACCGCCCGCCTGCCAGGGCTCCTTCTCCGAGCGAGATTTGCGATACGAGGCCTCCTCAGATACGAGATTCGTACGCGCCGTCGCGCGTGCAAGGCGTGTCCGCAGGAAAAAAGTTATTGGCCGCCAGTTTCGAGAGAACCGGATCGATATCACGGCTGGATTATTAATTGACTGGTCGGATGGGAGATGGTAGGTGCGATTTTAGGGGATTAAGTCACAAGGAGCATGTTCTAGATAGGTACACGCGTTGTTAAGTGTTGGAGTTGGATTTTGGGATTTTTGGATGATTTGTATTCGTTAGTCCTGAAACTAAATGATAGTTATATCTTCGGTCAGTTCAAGATATATTGTTTGACAGTTTGTTGACTTTTATAAATACTAAAAACTGCGAACCTTCGTACTACGATGTATCAAGGTGCCACGTAATCCATTAGATACCTAACCGATCCGACTTTTCGTCAATTTTTTAATTTCGTTATACAGATACACGATTAATATTGAATTGTTCTAGGAACAAATGATGTACGTGTTTCGATAAGTTCGTTTATTCCAAAATAATACACAAGTAAATGTAATACACAAGACATAAGTAATGACAAATTTTAAGACGATTTTAAAAAACAGAGTTTGTAATCTCATTGTTCTCTGCCTTTCAATTTATGAAGTTGATCTGATTGTTGATTCTGGCTTTTAAACGGCTTATTTATAAGTAGCTATGTTATCTCTGCTTCTATGTGTATAATACAATCTTCTTGTGCAATTTGATATTCTATTACCTGTTCACAAAATCCTGAATACTATGAGAATTACTTTAAATTCATTCCGATGCACGTCAGATTCACTCCATTGGTACAATTTAATCATTCTAACGGAATTCTTTAATACCTAACCTTTTATTTATGGATTTAAATCACATATATGTATTTTATTGGTAAATTGCATCACAGGAATTCCATTTGCATACTTTCCAAGTCTCCATCCGGTTATCGGGTTCCCCAAACAACAACGTCGAAAACGTGCACGTAATCGCTTAACAGTATCTTCCTCGGAGACTGAAAATCGATGTCCATCGAAAAAGAAAAAGGACAGAGCATCGACAGACTGGACAAAAATACGAGGCGGTACTCGATTGGCCGGTCGCGGGACGCGCTCGAAGTCTCGAAGCCGGTTCTCGCGCACAATGGACGCGTTACGACACGCGCGCGATTATACGCACGGTCGTCGCGCGGATACGTTTAACTGCCACGTTAATTTATTCCCGTAGCTGCCTATCGAGGGCGGCCACGCGAGTCCGCCACGGGGATCGGTGAAAAATTCGCGCCGATCGGACGACACAATGGGCCATTGAGAACGAGCCGCGCGTCGCCGGGCGCCGATAGCGCTTGTGCAGGCGTTCAAGTCGCCTGGAAACCGCTCCCGGCCGCTCACGCCGCCTTTTTTCTATCGATACGCCACCATTCGGACGCGTAAAACACGCGGTAACGTATTAACCGGATCACCTTGGGTTAATCTGACCGTCTTCAATTTATTTGCGCTACTCCATCCGTAAGAAGATTTTTAACCCATTGGCGTATAGTAAAGCGAGGTTGTTCGAATCATCTAAACTATTATTATACAATCGTCTCATTGATCGTGGTCTTTGCAAAACTTATTCGAAAGCTGTAGATAAAAAGTTAAATAAAAGCCCGTCTCTAAAAGTCTCAAAGTCGTTACTCTTGCTACGAATTCCCAGCACAGTTCAATATTTTTTCTCTGACAACTTAAGAAGAATTCAGTTTTAAAAGCACTTGGAAGCGTTATACGCCAAGGATCAAATTAATAAGAAACGACCACTCTTAAACTATCTGCAATACTGGCGATGGTTACGAATGGTTAAACACAATCGCATCGGCCGATATAAACGCGATTTTTCGTAAACATAATTTTTATCGGCCTCGAGATCAGACAGGAATTTCGTTTTTGCTGCTCTGGAGAAGGTTAAGGAATTCACGTACGCATAAATGAGCGCGTGTACACGCGTCGAAGCTCGTTGGCCCCGCTAATAAAATAGCGTGTTTATACATCGAACGTACACTATAATTGGCGATATAAGGGGCCCGCGGACACGCAGTAGGCGATGCCTACAAGTGTAATCCATTAAGATGCGCCCACTTTGTTTCCTGTCTGCTGAACGGCCCCGTACCGCTGACAGCGTTACCGGTAACGTTGTTTCAGTGTACTAGGTTTCACTATAGTGAGCGGGTTTGTCCGCCAATGTTCACTGCTTCTAACGGGCATGGGAGGTGCAAGTGTGCCGGTAATTTCAGGGTAAACGAAAGGATGAGAAGTTTCTCGTGCGATTACATAACGAGTGAAGCACGTTACATACATGGAATTTTAAAAAATTGAATGATTTAAAGTTGTTATTCGCAACTTATCGCGATTAGACAACTAATCACGAGGATATTTCGAATGTTGAAATTATTACTGATTTTTGTACTTCTAAATATCTTGCTGATTCGTTAGATCGTTAGAGCAACTTTGCCGAGGATATTGTAAAACTTTGAGAATGTTGGCTCGCGAGTGGGCAACAATGTACGCTACCCGTTCATTGCATCTATGCACTAGCGAGTGCATAGGCGTGAGCAGGTCGCAGACGAAGCTATGTGTCAACGTTCATTGCGTTTCGCAAGTTTCTATTAGACTGTGTCTAGCACAGATCCCTCGTAATCGAATACCCGCGGCCGTTAGTCATCGGAAGAACAGATCGTTTCATTCATTAAACTCTCTGCAACTTGAGCGGAGCGAATGATTTTTCTGATCGAATGTTCTGGATAAGAAAATTCCACCACTAGTAATTTCACTTTTTAATCCTTATCAGCTTCATAATCTCTTAAAAATTGATACAGAATTCAGTGAACATGTCGTAAAACTTTACAATCTAATCTGTCATTTAATAGATTAGGCAGAATATTTGCGAATGTCTCTGTAATCTCTCTGAGAATTTTGTTATTTCTAACAGACATCACGAATAAATGTAAAATCATGTTTCTTCAGGTCATATTTGGCATAATTTGATAAGAAACTCATCAATGAAACCTCCCTTGGTAATTTATTTAATTTACCAAATATTTTTAAGCTATCGATATTATATATTCTAGCCTTGAAATAATTAAATTCCCAATTTTTTACCGAAACAGTGAAAGATACATTCATATTCTTGTCATAAAGAAGATAATATCAATGGAACGAACCTTTGTATACTTTATACATATAATACGCTTTTGCCAATCGAAAATCTACAAACGCAGAAATTCAACCCCTAGTAGAATCCACCCGCAATTAGGCACGTTTTCCTCGAGATCTCTTTGACAAACGTTCGCGACAAGGCTGCGAGTGCTTTTACAAGCTGGCCAACGTCCAGCCCCGATGAATAGTGGGTCCGTGTACGAGGCGTGTAAGCGCGCACGAGCGGTTCGAGACACGTATTACAGGCTGGTTTCGCGGTACGAGCAAAGAGCGGCACAGCTCACGATAAAGAGGATACCGTGTCGTGAAACGACGAGGCAGCCACAGTGGCCCATTTTCGTGGCTGTTACAACTCGGTTATTACCATTATTACCATGCTCCATTACCATAACGGAGATGTTATTTAAATAAGTCGCGAGCCACCCCGCGAGCGATGTCCTTGCGGAATAGAGTCGGTTACAGGCGGCTGCTGAACGCGCGCGAGCGCACACCGCCCTCAGGCCGAAGAAATGAAAACGAGAGAGAAGGAAAAGACGGAGGATTTATGTGTACCTCGCACCGGAATGGTAGGGAGGTTTTAATGAGACTCCTGCAACATGGATAGGGAAAAAATGATTGTAAGAGAGAGATTCTTGTTAATTGATATTGCTTTGTGGATTCGAGAACGCCTGGATACTGGATATACTTTTGAGGGATTTTAAAGCTCGTAAGCAAAGCTACGGAATGGAAATTATCCGGTGCTACTTTAAAATAATAACATAATTCAGAACTTTTTTTTAAATCTCATCTTCGATATTAATCCTTATATACTGATTGTGTTCTTTATGTTTGAGTATATTTCTTTGCTCTTTTGTTTAGTATTCTGGACTTTCAAAAAATTTGGAGAAAGGTTAAGATACATATCAATGTATCAATTATATCATACAGTTGTCCATTAAGTCGAACACTTGAAACTTTTTTCAATAAAAATAAGAATTCAGGTGAAAAGAAACTGAAGAGAAACATATCACTCGTTCACGAAAGATTGAAAAAGCTTCGCTGTTCACAAAGCACGCACTGACCGAAGAAAAAGAATGAAATATTACAAGATTTCCACGATTTTCTTTTCTATTCAACGTTGGTGTTGCTCGTTTTCTTCATTCGATCGAAGGCTCTCTCTTCTACGTCTATCGAATAGAAGATCTGCCGGGCGTTTTCGTTGAAAGTGAAGCGGCTTGGAAGACGCTTTGCCGCGTCTCGAAATGCTGCACAAGATGTCTATCGTGCGTACACGCGCACGCGGTTGCGCCGCACACGCCCCCGCAGACTCAAGATGTCAGATTGCAGGCCGACTTTGCTCACATGCAACCGAAAGATTTCGTCTTATTGCTGCTAGCTCGAGTCCACCGACTCGATTACGCTCGTTAGTTAGCAGAAGCAGCCGCGAAACGGTCGTTAATAAAATTTATGTGCTGCACGATCTGTCGTTCGGATACGTGGAAAACCAACTATCACGGATTTAGAAGGTGAGTCGTTGAAAAATTAGAAATCGAAATTAAGGATATCCCCATAAAGCGTGAATCTTTTAAATATGTTGGTATTCATTTTAAAGATTCACGCTTTATGGGGATATCCTTACACATAAATTTTATTAACGACGATTTTAAATATGTTGGTATTCATTTTAAACTAAATTGTCAGCGAGCAAATATTAGGACAAATATTATATTTCATTCTATAAATTTTAAAAGACTATTTCTCTTACAAAAACATTAATTCGAAAATTTTTTATTTTTACGAAACTATATACACGGTAATCCGTAATTCGTGGTACAAATGGGGTCAGAGCTAAGGAAGATTCTATGGCTTAAAGCAACACGAAAATCGGCAATATCAAAACTGCATAGGAACCTCATTTTTCACAAAATCGAGTTTCAAAGCTTAACAAATGTACGTGCATTTGTTTAGTTCCAAGCTGTCGCAGGATAACTGGGAATAACTAAAGATAGATAATCGAAGGTTATTGTAAATACATATGGAGATACGTCAAATATATAAAGAAATTATTCAACTTCCAATACTGATATTAATCATGACCTAAACGAGCCAATTGGAAAGTGATCAAGCAATCGTTTCATCAGCTTTCTCAACTCAGCCGATCGTCGAACGTGGAAAGAATAACGCGACCGGTACCTCGCGCGGAAGGCGGTAACCGTGAGGGCAAGGTTCGAGAGGAATGCATCGGAGATAAGGAGGAACCACGCGAGAGCTATTCCATTCGTCTTGGTCAGGCTGAGCGCCGGGAACTGTTGGTTTCTTTTCTCCGGGTCTTTCGAGATCGCGGCGATGCATAAAACGATTTATTTGAATTAATGAGCTCAGCACGGCGCGCGGTGGTGCGGTAGGCGAGCCATCGGGCCCGAAAGTCGTCGATCCGATCTACTGGTAGCGAGCGGGAGGGGATCGGTCGCCTCGTGACCATGGGGACCTTAATAAAACCGCTCGTGCACACGCCCTCTTCTTCGTCCTCTCTCGTGGTCGTCGTTACCGTACGGTTTCCACGGTTAGAAAATCTCATTACCAGCCACCTTTCCGCTCTCTTTTCACCGGGGTTCGATCGGTTCAGGTCGTGAGATCATATCCAATCTTTTTCTCTTCCCTTCTTTTTCTTCTCCATCCCGCCAATTAACTACGATGGCTTTCCTTTACAGCCGCCAGGTTCAAGTCTCTCTAGAAAGTCAATTTAGCGGCGTGAACGTCGAAAATACTGTAATATTATTGGACGAAATCGCGAGATGCCATCGTCGAGGTCGGCCTAGAACCTGCTCCATATCCAGCGCCACCGAAGAAAACGTTCTCTTGCGACACGCGTCGCGCGCCAACCGATGTAAACCGCTGATACAGGATTTATGTTTGCCTTGTGGTGCCCCGGGTAAATTACCGATAAATCAGCAGTGGAGGCGGCCGCGTGCAGCCTCGTTTCGAACGATAGAAATCCTCCAAATTTGGACGACGGCGAACTACGGCCAATCGTGCCGCACTGCGATTGCGCATGGGAAGTCGCCTTTGGACCTTTCCGCTTTCCTTTAATAAAGCTGTATACTCAGCACTTATGCGTTTCAAATAAAATCGTCTTCCGCTCGGCGAACTCTTTGAATTGCCGAGTTTATGGTAACATAAATTATGTAGCTTGGAAACTAGTAAATAGGGAAGAAGAATTGGTGAGTAAGATGATTGAACGTGATTCGGTGTTTCGTTCAATTTGTTTGACGATGAGTTATAAGAGATTTCAGACATTTCTTTTAAAGAAAATTATTTTTGTTTAATTCCTCCTTAATATACTCCATTTTTATTTCATAAGTCCTTGATGGCCGTTTAATTCCTAACGTATATGTAAAATATAATACAATAGAAGTAGAGAATTGTCTGAAACTTTTTAGTTTCAATCTTCGCGTAATTCAACTTATATACAATCCACTCAATACTCAATCCATGAAAATTTCTTTATTTAAAGGAATAAAAAAAGCAAAAGTTCAACTTTCCAGCCATGCCAATGTAAATCAGCATCCACGATTCTATGGTTTTTAAAAGAACACTGCAAGGAAATCTATAGCTACTTGAAAACAATTTATCACCGGGACAATTGAAATGGCGAGGATTCGCGGAGAATCGGGTCCGCGTTTCACTTTCGACGCCCACCGATCGCGATTCTGCGAGTTGAGTTCGCGCCAGCAATACGAGTCGAAGCCAGTTTCCGGGAGAGCGTCGAAGAAAGAGCAGGTTCTGTTTTGTTTTGGTGGATTCGGCTTACCGGCACAGCCGAGCAGGTTTACGGTTTATGCGGCAACATATATTTAAGGCGTCCCTTGCGATATGGTCGTACTGAACTTTCGGTACGCCCACGCGGCGAACCAACGCCGTGAAAGACGACTTCGTCGACCGTCTCGGTTTCCGGAAGTGTCGTGTTTCCTAGCAAAATTGCCGAAACTTTGCGCAGAATCCTTCATGGTTTCCGGACCCACAAAATCATGCTTCTGTTTTCATATTCGTGCGAAATCTTTAGACTGCTTTGACTTCAAAGATGATTCTTTTCTTATTGTTCGTATACTTGGAAATGTACGATATAATATCAAATGTTTTGTCTAAGTTAATTTATAAAAGTACAGAAGTATAGTTTTGTTTGTAATAAGTCTATCATGACGAAAACTGTAGCGTTGTATTAGCAATCAAGATTAGCGATTTAAATGAACTTCGGAAAGAATCTAGAAATTTGAATATTTCAATAACTGAATATTTAGAAATTTGGAAATTCGAAAAATTCAATGATTTCAATATATAATACATTTGAATATTTGATAATACAGAAATGTGGAAATCAGAAAATATACAAATTTCAATACTTGAATATTTGAACGTTGGGAAACTCGAAAATTTGGAAATTCGAGTAATCGAAATATCGAACATTCTAAACTTCCAAGCTTCTAAAGTTTCACTCGTGGAAGGAAGACGTCACTGAAGAAAGAACTCGTACGCATAAAGTTTGTCCCAAAGAGTTTCATTAAAATCGGTCATCTGGAATCTCAAAACCACTGCTCGTTAAAAAGGATGAATTAGACTTTCTATAACACGCTTCGATATACGTCAAAAAAGAAGAAGATTCGGCAGAAAGACAAAAATCATCGAAAGGAGGAAGTGAAGCGATTCTTTCACTGGCGATAATTAACGCATTGTTGCAAGACAATTCACGTAACGAAGGTTTAACTCGACACCGTTTTCGTGTCTCGAAATGATGCGCGTAGAGGATCTACATACGTAATCGCTTAAACTAAGCATTGTGCGTGATCATTCGTGAAGAAAAATACTCACTGATCCTCTTTTTTTCTTTTCCTGTCTTTCTCTCTCGCTCTCATCATTCGCGGACGTCATCGTGCGCGTCTCTCGATTAGTCGATTACAATATATGATCGTCATAGATCAACGGATCGAATCGGCGGGATCATCGGGCGCTACACAGACCGTAATTGGATCGATCGGACGATTGAGCAATGACGAATGATCCGTCGATCTCGAGGTGTCCGTAATGGGGTCTCCCGGAGTTATTAAGAGTCCATAAGTCCATCCGCGTGCACCATAGATTCATTAATTTCGTTTACCATCTCCGTTATTCGTGGCCGTTCCGCGTTACCATTTTCTATACTCAATACATAAGGATTGTCTATGTTGTATTATTCGAAAAATTATTACAGAAAAATGAATAATCTATTGGCAAGACTTTTAGATATCTATGCTTAATAGTTGGGAATTATAATGCTCGAAGAATTAAGGGACAAATTAGAGATTGTGACAATATAGACGCTGAACTATCTAAATTAAATTATTCGAATGATTCTTAGTATTTAAACCTAAGCATTTGATTAAACTACTATTTTAACTTATGTGATAAACTTACGTAGATGTCATTCGACGTTCAAACAATTAACAGAAAAATTAGAAATTGTGAAACGATATGTGAGACGTTGAAGTATCTAAATCAAAGAAATTCTAAAAATTCCAAGTATTCAAATCTAAGCATTAATTAAATTCGAAAGCTTGACATCAGCCATTTTACAAACCTCCATAGATCTTTAAATCTTCCGCTCGAGTAAAAATTCTGTAGCAAATAAAGAATTTAAGGAATTCTTTTATGAATACAAAGAATGATGAACTTGAGCAACTCGTTATCATCTCTTAAAATTCCAAATTATACTCGTATGTAACTCTATAGATCTTCAATGACTTCGGTTCTTGAATTCAACCCCATGACAACGGTGTAATAGATTTTAGCCAGGCGATCGATGCTCGTTCAATCGATCGAATTGATTCAGCGTAGATCCTCTGGAAAATGCTCACTTTGCTCGTCGAATCCATACGGGTAGAGGTGACTCGAGGAACACACCGGCATGGCGGACACGTCGAGCAATGTGTCGTATGTGGGGGAGTCAATGGCGGTCAATGGCACGAGCGAGCTCGATCAGGTCCACCAGGAGCAACATCTCACCGGCTGGCATAGCAGGCGGCACCTGGACCGGACTTAACCCGACTCGGCGAATGCTGAGCACCGTTAACCCGGCTTCACACCGAAAACCATCTTCGACGATCGTTAGAATAAGTGGCTCGATCGTTTCTTCGATGCCTCGTATCCATTTAGTTAAATGACCGTCGAGACTATGTCCATACGAATTGCTCCGTAATAACGTGGTGTGATTCTTCAAGGTGTATTCAGATACGGAAAGTTGACGAAGAAGAAGAAAATTGCACGTTGCATGGAAGCGTATGCAAATTGTATTGCATTAAACGTTGCAGGTATAACGAAGAGTTACTGGGAATATTTATTTAACGAACGTGAATTGATTTCTACTGAGATTTTAGTTTCTTTGTGAATATTTAGGTAGATCTATCGAGAACTAATTTTAGGATTTTTTAGAATCGAAAATCTCTAATTTTCTACGGTTCTGCTCATAGTATTTTCATGCAATATCAAGAATTTATACTAAACTCCTCGCGCCATTTTTCACAAATGACTTTATAATTAATTTCCTGTGACACTGCATCTTCCAGTCCAAAAATCTCGATAAAGATCCTACTAGCCAGTTCCAATCATCCTCGTACCTCGTTCAAGACATAAAAATGTTTTTTCTATCCACTGACGCTGATTAATCGTTGGTCAGGCGTCTGATTAATCGATAATCAAACTGTGGACATTGGCGACGATATTGCCGGATTCTCCATCGTTTACATAAGAATGATTAGGCTTGTGTGAGGAACGCCTAAGGCGACACTGAACAGGCCCAGAAGCATCGCCGCTTCATGCTTCCGAGAACATTACCGGCCGATAATCGGCGCGTTCATCTCCACTGCCGGGAGATCCTGGCCCCGGTGTTTTCGTCGACGCTCGAATCTCCTCTTCTTCCTCTTATTTTTCACACCGGCGCGGCCGAGCTAGTTTCACGCGTTCAGCCGAGTCTCTCGAGTAGAACTCGAAATTCCAAACATCCTTGATTCCGATCGATCCTGGATCAAAAAAACGACCGAATGTCCACGACGTATCAATTAATCGTTACACAGAGACGAAAAGAAAGGGAACGAAGGAAGATTTTATTCGATCGTATCAGAGTGGAACTGGTTGCCCCGTTCACCGAGTATTATCAGCGCCGTCGACTAACGGAATTTTAATTTTGTCTGGCAATCTATTTTAGCCGCGCTTATGATTACTGTCCGTAATGCAGCATGAAAATAAGCGGTTAATTAAGAGTGACGCTGCCGATCCTATCTGTTCAGGAGAATCCAAAGTGTTCTACATAAATTATGATAAATGAGCGAACTTCTTCGTCGATGATTGCGATCTGGACGAAGGGGAGGCGGGCCGATTAACCCCTCGACACCTATTTCCGGTATTTCCGGTCAGATACGAGGCACATATTACGTATGCAAAAAGAGTTTTTACTTTTTTGGTAACGTTCAACGTAACATCGTACAACATCGTACCACTAAATTGCTATTCTGTATTTTTCTCAGTCAACATCTTGATGGTAATTCGTAGGTACAGAGCTCTATAAATAGAATAACGTGTTATTCTACGGAGGAAAATGTTTTGGTTTTATTAGAAACACTCTGTATGTTACGTTACTAGTATTATCTCGACTACCATACCACTGTTATTATTTTATTACTATATTAGCCATTAGATAAACTGTGTAAGGGGTTGGTATAGTGTACAGTCTAGGCTTTCTAACTCTACTTAAAAAAATAAAAAGCACGGGATACTTCAAATGTTTCGACGTACCTACGTTAAGCATCCTGTAGTTTCTACATACATTTTCAGACTTCTTTCAACATTTACCAACATAATGACGATAAAGTTTAATATTTAACAATGATTCGTGTAAAACGTATGATATGTTTACAAATGTTATCTGCAAGTGTTGGAATACTTCGTGTTGGAAGTGTTCGTGACTATATTTTAAAAAGTGAAAAGTATCTTAAGAAATGAAAACAAGAGGCACTAGACAGAACTTGTTAACAAAAACCAATCAACCGACGGAAGGTTCCCAGTTCTACAGAGTAATCTGATAATCGTCTGGTGGCTGCAAGGTAGCGTAGAAGCTTGAAACTGGATGTCTACTATACTGGGCCGTCGAAATCTCGGCGCGAAGGAAGCGTCGAAAGTTAAAAGAGGAAGGGGAGGCCCATTTGGTGGCGCGGATTACAGATCTTATCGGTGGTTACAGGGCACCGTTGCGCGTTTACATGGCCAAACAACAATCCGATTTCCAGCTGGGTCTCGGCACCGTCCACCCAAGTCAATTATTTTCCCGTGGCTCTCAACGGAACGGTATTAATGGAGGCTACCGAGGTGCCGGGGGCCTCGCGCGTGCTGTTGCTCCTGACTCTCGCCTTCGAATTATTCTAATGCCACGATACCGGCGCTGACACTCTCCCGGCTTCGTTCGGATCGCCGCGATTTATAGATGCTTCTAATACGTCCGCGTCCGCACTTCCCTTCGCGGAGAATGCGGCCTGACGCGTCTACGTGTTCGCGTGGAAGGATACCCGATCGTACTTCATCGAGCCACGCTGCTACAGGAAATTAATTGACTGCCATTTTGAGAAATGATTCACATACACGTCGAATAGGACAGGCTGCTGACGGCTGGTACATTTTATTGCATCGTATACTGAAGTTTCTGATTAGTTTCGGAGTATATTTCCCGTGAATTGGGGAGAAGACGAGCTGTGCTTCTGGCTTGGCTGTAAGATGAGTAATGTAGGTTTTATAATGTGTACTTTGGTCACAGGTGAAATGTAAGGATATTTATTCTGGTTGCTAGGTGCAATTATCATTGATATTTTACCATTGCCATAACATTATATTTTATTTTACCATAGCATATTTATCATAGCATTATATTTTAAGATTACCATAATAATAAAAGCATTGTCATTATGGTTGCTACAATAGATGCAACTTTTCGTTATTTTTGAATGATTATGGGAATATTTTCTGTGTTAAAGGTTGAAAGAAAAGAATACGCCTAAATATCCTTGCTTCGATATAAATGACGCGAATGCCATTTGACTTAAAAGTTTTACACACTCCCTTTGGTACACCCAGTATATATATTCGCCACATTCAACAGAGGAGACTGACTGGCAAGTTTAATTCTCAAGGTAGCTAGAGCGAGTAATCCGTGTTCGAAGGACAGAAGCATTAATACAAAATTTTACGATCTGGCTCAGGATGCATAGCAAAGAGACGCGACTGACAATGGAGTCGTATGAGATACAAAATGCGGCACAATGTTTCCGTCCGTTGGTTTCATATTCGGTGGAACGGGTCCGTAGCACGCGGTTGAAATAGGTCGCTCGTAAAAGTCCCGCTATAAATTCACCCCAATGTCTCCGCGATGTCTCCGATGGAGCTTTCATATAGGGGAGCATGATCGTAAAAACGCTGCGATTCTACGCGGTTTAAGATCTTCTCTCTCATCTGTGTCAACCGTCTTGCCTTCAGCAACGATTCTTTTTAGTAACATTCCGATGCTCGAGTTACGGGAAATCAAGTAGCTATAACTTAAGAATTGTCTTGCGTGTGAACACGATCTATGTGATTGAAAAAAAAACAGTATTTGGTGGCGAGGGACGACGTTGCGCCAAAGTAGACATACAGTATATTGAAAATTTGAACTTTTGTAGTTTGGAAACTTCGAAGATTTAAACATTGTATTGTAGTATCGTGGAAATTAAGATATAAATTTTTTCCCGATTACTTACAATTTATTAATAATGAATTGAATATACAGGTGCTAATTGGACAGAAAACGATGTTTGTTTAACTGAAACTAAATGCGATACTCGTATCTATCTCAAATAACTTTACAGTTATTTGGTAACTCTCGTCACAACGAATCTAACGCTCTCTCTCTCTCTCTCTCTCTCTCTCACACACACACACACACACACTAGCAACTCTAACAACTCTACAACACTGACAACTCGATAAATTCTCTCAACTCTACTCTCCAACGTCTCGATCAACTCTGACTCTCGCAACACACACACTTTTCGGCTCGCATACTCTGACCTCTCGGTCATCCCTCCTTGAAACACGAAACCGTCCTTCTGCTCTAACGTTGTTTATTGTTTTTCTCATATCTCTGTAAGGACTAGGTGACTTTAGTCACATAGGCGCTCTTAAATGTAAACGAACCACAGAAAGATGACGTACACGGTTTGTTCTAATTTCAACCGATCTCTAATTCAAATTACTTTACGATATTACAGTATTTTTTAAGACTCTCAAACTTTGGAACTTTGTAGCTTTGAATGTTTGGAACTATGAAACTTTGAAGCTCGGAAATTTTAAAATTTGGAAACTAAAAATTTCAAAATTCGGAGGATCAGAAATGAAAAAATTTTATATCACAACGCACATGTGCTGTTTAAAAGAACAATTTCATACGCAAGGTGTTGCATCGAATTTTAATAGAATCTAAAGTTTCTCCGCTAATGTAAGGACAGTTTTAGCTCATTTTTATACGAAAATCGATACTCAACGAACGTTAAAACGTGCATCCTTTAGATTCTTGACTCTCGACTTGGGGACATTCATTTGGCATTCGATACACGTCGATATACCTGCTTCCGGGAACGTTGTTTTCAACGTATCCCGTGATTGGAGGGTAGCAGCTGACGGGGAATGGCACGCTTTCCAGAGCAACCAGCTCTCGGGGATCGGAGGGGAGGTCTTTATGTGTCCCTTTGTGTTGCGATCCTACGAGGTAGGATAAACGTAACGCGACATGTGATTCCTGCACCTGAATCAAGATTCACTCGCGATCGTCCAAGGACATAGAATCAAGGATTTTTCCCAAAGTATAGAACCACGTACAACTATCATTAAATTAAACTATGTGAAAGTTCCCTTCTCCTTGAAGAAATTAATTTTGTTTCTTTCAATCATGAATATTTCTCGAATAATAATATTCTTCTGAATTTTTAAAATTTAATTTTTATTTCATGTCAGATACAAAGTAGTCAAGGTAAATAATAAAACTCTAAAATAAATGTTAATTAACTTTCTGTCGAAGAATATGTATTGTAAATTTAATATCATAATTTAGTACAATAGCACTTTAAAGAAGAAGGGAATAAATTCTGATTTTTCTTTCGACACAATTAAGATAACGACAAAACTTGTTCATCCCTATTGCAGATTATCAGCATCGAATAGAAACTTATAGATAAAACGAAGCGCCGAATAATATAGTTTGATAAAATAATAATACGTAAATATAATCTAGAAATAAACCACAAAGATGAACCATAAAGCATAAGTCAAAATTAACCTAGCTTTTGTTATCAAACTTCTAAAATTATATAATTATATTCTTGAACTATACCAGTATGCAAGAGAAATAAAATACACCATGATTTCATCAGAACCGATCCCAACTCAGGTACATCGTTTTCGCGGACAATTGTTGTGCATGCGATGAAAATCTCGGCGGGAACGATCGTCTCGTTCCTCTTAAACTTTAAAAGCAGCCATCGGTGTTCGTGTTCCTTCGGGGTAGCTACGGGGCACAGGAAAACGCAAAGACGCAACCTCGTAGGCCTTAACTCGATCCATTCAGGATCGTTCCTCGTGTAGGCACTTTGTGTGCCGTAAGCACAATGAAGCCAGCCGAGCCGAAAGGTACCTGCCGTCCGTGTATATACCTTTCAGTCTGTGGACACCTGCGCAAGAAGACTTTTGATTTTTCTCCTTGCCCATGCACCTTGGCGAATTTTGTCATTCATCCGGCTCTGACACGGTCCCCAATGATTTCGCTCACGACTTAGCCAGGTATCCGGCCGTTTCAAAACTTCTCCGGAAATCGGATAACTGTCGAACCTCGCGGAATTTATTTCGCGTTAATTGTCGATACTTGACTCATTTCATCGAAGATGTTTCTGATATGCATAAGTATTTGAGAATGATTAGACAAGCTTGAAGAAGATTTTAACAATATGTAAATTTGTTGATAAAATCTTCGCGTAATTTTAGGTTACGTTTGAACCGAAGAATTCTTTAACTTGGAAGAAAATATGAAAGATTCGTTATCACAAACAATGAAATTTATATTTCTAATTTTATGTAACGATTTTAATACATGAAAAGATAAAAATTTTGTTTAATTTCCGAGATGAAAACGAGATTAGTATATTAACTAAATGATCTTTTACTTTTATTTGTTAATTCTCAACATCTCTCCTCTTACTTAATTCTTGCATGAATTTAAAACGTCAATAACAAACTGTGCAGAAAATTGCCTTGCGACGCTGGGAAGATAGTTTCGAAACACGCAAACATAATTCTTGCTCGAGTTTCATCACATATTCCTTCCTCAACTGTTACCAATTACCCGAACCACCTTTCAAAGCAGCGTAAATCAAACTTTCCCGCACATCAAACACTTTTCAAACGGTTTGAAAAGTGGCGTGGCGAGAACAGATGAAAGAAGAACGGTCCTCGCGCCACAGCCATACGTAACCGCCTAATCCCTTTGGGTTCCGACTGGAGTCAATGGTGCGGGGCACGCGATAGAAAAAAGGGGTGAAGGATCGGCCTATCCGGAAACTCGTACGTACACGTGAGGCGCAGCCCATAATAAGTCTCGCTACCATGGCCCCGATGACGAAGGTAAAACGTCGTATGTGCCGACATTAACCAAATCTGAACAAACACTGGATCTCGTTTCTATCTTTCTCTTTCTCTCTTAAGTTTTGCCACCCTTTTTCTGCCGCGAACAGCTGGTTCGAACATGGAACGCGAGGGCTTCATCCTCCATCCCCCAAAGGTCGCACCTTGGGGCATGCGATAAAATGAGGATCCAGAAACGGTACATCGGACCCGTATTCAATGAACTTCATGCCCTGATAGATACGCTGTCGTTTATACCTAGGGAAACCTGATGGGCAAACGAACCTGATGCGTCGTGGTAGAGAAACTTGTACAGTTAAATGTACTGTTATTTTTTGTTTTGATAGCAGTGCTTTGTTCGAAATAAAACTTTTGTTTGCGAGAGAAACTTGTAGAAGTTTCGATATTGGTGAATTTCTTAATTTGAATTTATAAAAACTTCACTTTGCTACTCTATTTGTCTTTCCACCATTCGAAGCAAAGTTGCACGTAATTGTCTAACTATGTGAAGTAGATATCAAAATTGTAACAGATTCACTCATTATATAACTTACAATAAATGAGATTGACATTTTGAGGAGATTTTACTAAACTTTACGATATTAACCTGTTACGTACTTTGTGCCACTTTTCACTTGAAAATGTTATTTTGTTTTACCATCGGTAAACATTTCTTAAGGAAAATTCTTCACGAAATTATGAACGAACTGTTATTATCATATGTGATTTCTCTTCTCAACTTTATCAATACTAGACATTTTGCGAAGGTACTAAACATTCTTCTGTTGAAACGAGAATAAATAAACTTTGCGAATAAAAATTCAAAGACCACGGTAGAATTACAGGCATTTTTCTCTGAGAACGCGAATCCATATAATAAAAGTCTTGCCACTAAAATTACTTGCAAGACTTGCAGCTAAATACAGGTACTCATCAATGATGAATCAGAAAGAAGGTGAACAAAGGGGAATTTGCGCTCGAGTATATGTACGAAGGAAGCCCGTTAAATCCTAAGGTTTGCAGGGGAGGCAGCGAGGTCATGCAGTAAGTACGTCGTGCAGGAAGAATCGTAATTATCCGACACGTGTACCTGTACACGAACGATGACGGCTGATATCGGTACGAGGTCGCGATCTCCGCATAATGGGAGTAACCGACGTGAAGAATGCAGGTCGACCCTGAACCTCCTCCCTTCTCGTCCCATGACAAAGATCAAGGTGGTCCAGAAAGGAATGCGTCGCTCGCTGATCGCTAACGCATTTTCACAGTTATGCAATTGGAGCACGCACGATTGGATTGACAGGCAACGATCGTAAATGAGCATGATTTTTATGAACCTCCTGATTATTGATTCTTCGTGGTATAATTTTCCTATAAATTTGAGTTACATTATTGCAAAGTTGTCACGGTGAATATGTCGTGGAATATCGAAATCTACATGGATACGAGAAGATATACTGCTTAGCTAATTAAAATTTATGTAAAAGTTCTAGAAGCACGAGATACGCATTTGTAAAGAAAGAGTTGAATATTTAGGCAGATTGAAGATTGCAACTGCAGATTGAAAACATGCTTTTTGGATCAGAGTTTATCGCCGTTTGAAAATATAAAAGGATGTTTATAAAAAGTTAAAATGGTGTTAGTATTAAGCCGATTATCGACGATATTAAATTAATTGTTTTCTATTCTGTAGTCGAAATTCTGAACCAAACCCTTAATTGCATTTAATATTTTAAACTCACTGGTAATTACTTCTCAGAATTCTATAATACATTATCCTTGAAATGCTCATAAAATAAGATCGTATAAAATTATCCAGCCGTATACTTAACACGAAACTATTTCTATTATCCAATTATATCTGTTTCCCCCAAAAAACCAATATTCATCACAAGATTACTCCAACAATTATTAAATCAATCACTCAATTAATCGATCAATCTTTTTTCACAAAATTTCTCAATAACCAATTATCTTAATATCGAACATATTAGCAATGACTACCTGCAGATGTTTGCACTGTGTTACAAATTAATTTGCATACCTGAAGAAGGCGCGTTCTTCTCGGAAACAGGACCGGATCAATCGCGGCTATTCTCGATCGCGTTTATCGTCGACGACGAACAATGACTCGGATCGATCGACGCAAAAGAGAGAAGAGGTATCGCTCGCGGCACATCGATTTTCTTTCTCGTTCTTTGCCTCGTGGCAACGTCCCGTCTAAAGGTTCTTCGTCTTCGTTGCTGCGGATTGATAATCCTGATGGACATCACGATAGTATTAGCGTCATGGCGCTCGCCGCTCCTGTCGCGAGCTGACGTTCATGCAAAGAGCGAACAGGAAGAAGACGACCGAGAAGAAGAGAAGGCCGCCCGTGTGTCGGCCTCGGCAACCTGATACCGGCGCGGTTTTACGAACGATCATGGAACAGCGCCACGAGAGCACGCGAAGATGCGTTCGACGTTGATTCTCTTGTACTTGCTTGCAGTCTAGCGGAGATTGACCTCATCCAATTGATATGTAAGTATAGCGAAGCCGCGATAGGTTGAAACCTGCAATAGCATAACATCTGGTTTCTACAAAATATGATATTATATTTGCGCAATTTTTTTCTGACAACGCTATGAAACATACAAATAGACTCCTCCATTTTATTACTTTAACCAATCTTATTAATAGAATGCAGATTTTTAATCATATTTCCACGAATTTCAAATTCGAACTTAAGCAGAAAATTTCGTCTTCTACGCGTTAGAACGAGTACTCTGTTTTTGATATTTTATCCATCTTTGCATATTATGTGCATTCTACGCATTTCTGCAGTTTCAAATTCCTCGTAAATGATAAAGAATGAGCAGTCTAAGAATGAAATTGGGTAAAGCGGTAAAATAGAGACGGAATGTGTCTATTTCATAACATCGTCAGAATAAAGAACGCGAATGCAAACATAGTATTTTGCAAAAATTAAATATCATGATGTGGTACGATATAATTAAACTTAGTGCGGCTTTCAGGATAAGATATATAAAATTCGCATGGGAGCGAATATATCAATGAATAAAGTATATTTTTGATAAAATATGTGCTTGATTTAATTAGAATTTAATAAAATTAAAGAATTCACCTACAAAAATGGCATTCCTACTAAGCAAAAATCCCAAAAGATCCAGCAAATTCTTCTGTCTATAGATGCTTCATGCCCGTGAAATGTGAATGAAATAGCGGGAAATCGGTGAAGAAACAGAGGTATCGGCGAAAACGGATATCCCCGGTAGCACAGGATCCCTACGAGAAGAACCAGGTGCTAGCGCGGGGCGCGTGTCTACATTGGGGTAGGGGGCAGGTGGGCCCCCTGCATTGTCAATCTCTGCCTTTCTGTACCTCGTGGCTGCTTGCCTGGCTGCGTGTGTGATCGTGTTTCCGTGTCCCGACGAAGGGTTCCTGGCTGTCGACAGCGACAAATGCTTGTGTGTATGTGTCACATACATAGCGAAAGAGCCACGGGGCTTCAGAGGGTGCAGCTAACACATAATGAGGATGTATATGGCAGAAGAGGGGTGCTGGCCTCTCGGGATGGCAATAGGGATGCCGTACCTCGGCTCACCTAGTCCAACGAGTGTACTCTCGCTCTATTGTATGTGGAAAAGGCAGGTGATGAGAACGGTCCGCACCACGCGACTCTTCGCCGCGGTTCTCATTTCTCACGCGGATCGAGATTTACGAGTATTAGAGTCGATAAAAATCAAGGATAACTGGGAAACTGAGCGTCTTCGAGGTGTTTGAATTTTCATTAGGGTCGAATTGATTCTAATTTACTCAAACAGAGGATTTAGAAATATTTCTTGCGCGTGGATTCGCCTTTCTAGCCTCGTTTTGTGAAATAGGGATGAATTCTACTGAAAATTGTTTCAAAATTTAAAGAAATAAAGAAATAAATAGATGCAGGTAAAACTTGAAAGTTGGAGTTAGCGAGGCAAGTTCTCTATACATTTTTGTCTTTACCAAACTGCAACAAAATATCGATGATACGTTTGAGGAATTTTTCTAGCTAAAAGAATAAAAGATTTTGCCAAGTTCAAAGTATTCTAAGACTGAGCATAACGTTTTTTCGTAAAGTACGAAGTACGTACGAAGAGCCGAGGTTTCTCGAAAGTTGGAAGTAGAATTTCTTTTATCGATACGCAACAACTACCGGCTGTAGGTTTTAAACTACAAAGCGAGCACGGTAGATTGAGAACCACAACAAACTCGCGGCATATCCCAGTATTGCACCATTGCACCGCGTTCTGCAGTGTGCAAAAGTACTTCCCCCACTCGGTATCGATAGCTGTGCAGAGAGCACGTGCCATCAGCAGTCACCGCTGGACCGCAGCTGAAGCGGAGGAGGCGCGCGGGTACAATGAAACCGCATACAACGGTTCCGGTCAGTAACAGTGCCTTCCAAAAACCGAACATCCAAACAAAAACTCGCAGAGCCTCCTTCCAACATAACCTTAAACCACATCAGACTGATCGCCCTTCAGCCGCACCTTCATCAAAGCAGAACATCTAATTTTACAATCGAACCATCGTCTTGGCTCTTCTCTTCTGTTCGACCATAAATATTCGATTGTTCCACGTGACCCTGTTTCAAAGCGTGTCGCCTGTTCTACCCACGATAAATCCCAGTTTCTCGTATCCGGAGCGGAACACGAATTAAACATGGTGAAACGTAAGCTCTCGAGAGTTGCTTGAATACGAGAAAGAAACAAGAAAAAGGACACGGGGGTGGCGACGAGTTACGATCCTTCGTACGCGGGACGAAAATCATAAATCCGAAAAAACGCAGTAAATCTGCGCTCGTGGACAATAAGACCCGAGTCGGAAGCGCCGCGATCAACGCGCGGATCACTGAGACCGCCATCCTGGCGTGGCCAATGAGATTACGTTCTTCTCGCGTGAGCTTATGCTCAGCCGCTTCGACTACTTCGCGACGCGGTTCCGGTTCTTGCGGTCGTCCGAGACTGGAAAGTCTTCCAGTCTACCTGCTCCGATTTTAGCTTCATTCTTTAGATAATGCCGTAGACGTCGAACTTTTCACGGAACAGGAAGTTTCTCTCGCTCTATAGAAGCGTCTTCTCTATTTTTGTTTCAAGAGGAATCTGGATGAAAATGATTTGACATGACAATTTTGATTGCAGTTGATTTTATGAAATTACAAATTTTTGTAACATTGGGTTTTTTTTGTTTGAGGAGGAAATTAATGAATGATGATTTGATCTGATAACTTTGATTGTAGATGATGTTTTTATGGTTAATTAAAGCCTGGTCTATGCGAATCTAAATTCCCGTGCAAACATTCCTGTGATAATATCTTGTGAGATTTATAGAGCCTTTGTTGTAATGCTGCGTTATAATGTAGGAATTCTAAGACAAAGGGTTGCTGATAAAATAGCTTTCAAATTCGTTCGCTTCTACTGCTTAAAATAAATTAAGATAAATACTATTTTGATTTTTCTGGTTACTGCCGTCATATTGAAATTTGAAGCTGTAAATACATGTAATGAGTCCAGGTAGTTTTTACAAGTTTCTAAAAGAGTCTTGTTCATTAACAAGATCTTTTGTAAAACCTGAGTCAATGAGTCACAAGTTATAATATGAATCATACAATTGTATTATATAAAAAACATATTAAACTGAACATTCTACCTAAAGTCCAGAAATTTTCATTTGTTTTTTATAAATACTTTATAGTCCGACTTATTTATCTCTTTGAAGGACAACTTCTCATCTATTGACCAATTCCAGATCTTTAACCTTTCCTTTAATTACTGTTAATTTAATATCTAAATTCAATTGTCATTTATTTTGTTTTATTTGCTTTACAAAGGACCGACTTCATAAAATACCCAAGTAATAGAAAAATATCTATTATCAAAAATGCAACGAACATTCCAAACAATTCGATATACTGATAAAACATCGAATTAGGTGTAGAACGCTGCGGTTTCCGGTGCAGCGGAAGAATTCTCAGTCGAAGTTAGCTGGCTCCTCATTAACGAAGGCTGTTGTCTTTCTTCTTCCCGCTGCGCTCGTAACTCACTATACCCTTACCACGCCGCCCATGGTGTCCCGTTCTCTGCTCTCTTTGCTTCGCCTCTATCCGTCCACCTTTCTCCCTGTACGACTCTGTTCCTCTATCACGCACTCCACTGTCTCCCTCCAGCTTCTCCACCTTCCTCCGCTCTCGGTCTGGCCGTTTCTCGTTCGCGAGAAACATAATAGCGCGGTCTTAAACACCTAGACAACACCGGGTAAGACAATCCTCCTATCAGCGCCGGCGTAATAGCCAGACAGGCAGTCAGCCAGCCGCTAAGGACAATTGCTTCGCGGCTCGCTGTTGCGGCGTGGGCCCGAGCTCGTTCCTCACCGACCTAGCAGCCTGTTCTACGATCGCATACCTACGTCTAGCTGACAAACCGCCTTAAGGTTCCCCCATAAATGGAAGCGCACAACTGAACTCCGTGCATCTTCCTTCGTACTGCTACGAACACATTTACGTGCAGGTAGCACAGATTGGCGGTGTTTTTGCGATCGACCAGTGCTGTTTCTTTGGCAGGTTAGGTGTTGGGAACACGATGAGAATCATTGGAGATTGAACGCGAAGATTTTTACCTCTGCTCTGGTGACAGATGACTTAGGATGTCTGGATGGGTGTATACATGTTTGGCTGTTCGAAGTACAATAGAGAGACTATTTATGATGCTTCGTGCGGTGGTCACTTGTGTTCTGAGACGAGTGGTCAGGATCTTTGAGTCTATTTTTAGAAAGAGCCGATGCAAATAGACTTCAGTACTCTAAGCGATCAAAGAACTCTGGTTCTCTGATTATGATGAGAATTATTGACGAGGGAAAATTTCTTCTAATTTGTTATTATAGAATTTGACTTGTGCTTTGGCGAGGAATCATTTAAAATTGAAACATCAGAATCTTTGGATTCACGTTTAAAAAATACTAGTACGCATTTAATCGCTGCTTCGAAAATATTTTTTTATGAATGCGGAAGATGATTGCATGCTTCAAGAATTCTGTTCGTTTCAAATGAATATCTCCATCAGAAATTTGTATAGCATTTAATTATCGTTTTTCTATATCGTAATTTATTCAGGACTTCTTCGTTAGATAGGCGTTGACGAAGAAAACTGACACAATTACTTCCATAGATTTTTAAATCCTATACTAAGACGTACCGTAGCAAAATTGCTGCTTCCGTTCAGATGTAACGAAAATCACCGCCACGAGCGTTGGAATTGCTGTACCACCTCCCACAACCAGTTCACCTCGGCCCATGTCAACATGTGGCGAACAAATTACTTTCCACATCGAGATTCAGTAAACCGCAAACCTCGTACGAACCTCCTGGTCCGAGAACGATCAAAACGATCTATCTGCGATCTAAACACCAATGACGTTATAAATCCACCAGTCTACTAGGGCCGTGCTAAACTTGGTGGAAACGCATATCTGGCTAACAGCAGCGGTTACACGGACCAACTACTCATGTACCAATGCTAACAACATCAGCGTTGCTTTCTTCCTACTCTGTGATACTGTCCAATGCTATACAGTCTAAGAGGCCAATCAATCGATAGAATCGAACACGTATGCGTGGTTACTGCTATCCGAATTTTATATATTTCGGCAGCTGCAATGAATTGATACATACTAGACCATAACATTCAATTTTTGCACAATGTTACATTGTATGTACAGTTGTTTCATATATTATATTTAATATTATATTTGATATTATCTAAATATTTTATGACATATTTATTTTCCCTGATAATGTCGCCTATGTCATTCAAATTGTTGGAAATTCGTTAGTCCATGAAATTTCTCTCACCTTCAATCATAGTGAAATAATTTAGTAACAGAGGCAACCGATGACCACCGTGCCAATCAACGCGTCAACGTGAAACAAAGTAACTGGTCCCAGATTCGCGGATATTTGCTATCTTTCGTGGCGCTGGTGATTCTTGCCGACTGTTCACGAAAGGGCTACCGTGGTAGCTCGTGTTGACCTAATACGCTTCCCGGCCATCAATCATACGCGTTAGAGTACCGACGACCACGGGTTTCTTGCATAACGTCGACAAAGCACGGTTATACATTCGGCGGCGTAGATCTGGATAAGAGGAACAATTCAATCGAGGCGGCGGTTAGAAGACTGGCGGTGGACCAGTCGACTGGCGTTGTACGCACGATAACAACGTGTAAAAATGATTATCCCGTGGCCGGTACTTAATTATCCCGGTGTCGCAGTTAACGGCGTTTCGCCGATGCTCTGAACACGGACAGAACGCTGTACGACATTCTGGGAAGAAAGTTCCCGGACGCGACACGTGGGCTGACCTAATACGCTTTGCGGCTATCAATCATGCGCACGCACACCTACGAAACGGGAGCACGCTCGCTAGTTGCATAACGCGAAATCGAGTATCTGTACGCAGTCCGGATAAGAAAAGCGATAGTCCGGATAAGAAAGTCGTGGAACGTTTAAATATTTCATGGTGGAAGAATTTAGGATGATTCGGAATGCATTAGTTTGTCATATGTTTTAGAATCTTCCTTGAAACCAACTGTAAATTTTCATGCGAAGAAATTGATATTAGAACTAGACCAAAATATATAAATTCAAGGAACCAAAGAATTGCGAATGAAATGTGAACAAAAATATGTTCGAATATTATTCTTCTGATAAAACAGAAAAATTAAAATAGTCAATCTTAAGAAAATATGAAACAACTATCTCTACTTTGAAATACTTACCTTGGAATATCTCTAAAAGCAGGGAAATACAAACCCTCGACAGATCGATTAAAATACCAAAAACACCATGAAACACTTAAATCCTGAAACAAGAAACCCCAGTGCTCAAATATTTCAAGTTTAATTTCGGCCACTTTCTTCATTTGAGAAGAAACGGCCAGAAGCTGATAGCTTCCACGTCCGTCCTTCCGTCAGTCAGGTGAAACAATGCGAAAGGGATCGGAAGATTTAGCGGGTCCGCAACGGAAATCTCGATTCCTTTGCTGACCTCGAAGGAAGGGTGGTCACAAAAGGTGGCACCGGTGTAAACGGAGGTGATTGCAAATCTTTATGGTGCTCTCGAGTGCCCAGGTGCACGTTGAATAATGGCGAGTCCACGTTACTGGGCGACGATCTAGATACTTTAGAGTTCCGGCGCGGTTTATATACACATACGGGTCGTATGTGTACCTCTTTTTTATTTTATTATTTCTTCTCTCATCGTGCAAAGAAGAAGAGGGCAATAATTTCAATTCTACGAGAAGCGAGATGAGGCGGAGAACTCCTTCTGGCGGAAGAATCGTTCGTCGAGTGCTCACTCACGCCAATCATCGTCCGTCGTCTAATAAGAGTTCCTTTTTTCTTCTCTTCTTTCTTCTTCTTGATAGTTTCGTATACGCGTTACCTGTCGTCGTTACAGCGTGGCAAGGGATGAAAGAGTTTCACGAGCGGGACTACTCCAGCCTCTTCCAACCGTGAGAATCGAATCGTAGAATTGAATTACGCGACTCGAGATCGCCGCAGGGGTAGCTCATTATTCGATAGTTTCGAACTCATAACCGTTTTTTCTCATCGTTCTTCCTTCCTTCCACTTGGCTTGAATGGCACTTTGAAGTAATTATAGGATAAAGAAAGTGGAAAGTTTAAATGGAATTCTCATGAAATATTTAGAAGCAATCTAAATAGAAAACGAACTCGCGATACGTAACCTGAACTTAACACTCAAAGGATCAACTGCATTTCGAGAGTAAGGGAAGACTCGAAAAATACCTTGGCAGACGAAAGGTCCAACTATACTCGAATCACTGATTCAAGTAAAATCCACTTCCAAGAAATTCACAGCTTCCTAATCCCCTGGAACGAAACAAAAAAAGCATCCCAACAGATTTCACGATTTGTCAACGCGTACCGTTGAAAAAATCCAGCCCCTACGCATCCACCTTCCAGCCCAAACATCCCTAAAAGCCCAGGAACGGGACCGTTAAAAGCCGATACACACGACGCAGAGAACTCATCGACGGACACCCATGAGGAGAGGGTGGCTTTTACACGACGATGGAGGGGAGGTCCGCTGGGTGCCGATGCGCGTAAAATGCGGACAGATGCATGTGCACCTTTTAGTCTGCCGGGTCCATCGGCAGCCTGCGACACATGTGCTTCCAGGTACACGTACGTAACGCGCGTTTCTGCGGACGTATGTGCACACACGTCAACCCCCAATGCGTGTCTGCTTTGTGCACGTATACACGCGTGGCACAATGCCAATAATAACCTATCGCCCTCGTCGCATCCCTCGTCGCAGATTCCAGCAGATGCTGGATGGCTGGCTCGCAGCCCCTACACGGGGGTCTAGTTTCGTCTAGGAGGGGTTGCCTGCCGGCTTTTCTGGCGCACAATGAGTCGCAGGGGCAGGTGTGCACTCCCCTCAATTCGTAGCGGGCGCGTGCCCCACACGAGCGGGGGCGGGGTACTTCTTTCTCTCTCCCTCGACTCGAGACCATCCTCCCTTCGCGCGTTCCATTATTTCCTCCGCCAAGGAGAACGTCTTGAGACGCGCAGCCTCGCTGTGCACGAGCACGACCCCTCGTTCATGCGCACACCGGAAAACCTTCGGTTAAGGTCACGTGCGGGACTTGCGTCCGATTACCGACTATGAATGAGCACGTCGTAGACTTCTTGCTTCTCGGGGGTTGATCGTTTCGGAGACAGAAGATCGTTGGTGATATATCCTTTTCGATTCGGAGGAAGTTCGTGCAGATCGAGTTTCTTCTATTTTTATAGACTGTGGGCGTTGTTTCTGGACGAATAGAATCAAGGGTGTCGAAGACAGAACCGTTGGAGAGACTTCTTACTTCTGGCGGTGACAGTTGAAGATAGAGAAGGTAGATTGTTTCTTTGAAGGAGGATGAAGAGAATCGAGTTTCTTTGCGAATCAAAGCTGTCGTGACTTGAGAACCGTTGGAGAGACTTCTTACTCTCGAGGGTGAAGAATAAACGTCGAAGAGTTTATCTTTGATATCTATTTGTAATTCTGAAGGATGTTGGATATCAAGTTTCTTTTACTCAATACCACGTAGACGTGGTTTCTAGAAGACACAACCAAAGGAGTATATTAGGAACGAAGGGTGACGATGTTTCCATCAGAACCACTGAAAAATTTCTTCTTATACTTTCAGAAGTAGGTCTGACAGATTATAAAACGTGAATCGATAAACTCCTCGTAGAAAGCTAAATGATATCAAGTTTCTTTTAGCTTGCGTCACGTGGGCGTCATTCTTTTATGAGAAGCTACAGAAAAGTTCGTTAAAGAACAAGGGAGGAAAAAAGGAGAAACCGATGGTCTTCGAGAGCACACGAATACAATAGTGATAAACATCGATTTCCTGGTGGGACGTCGCGAATCGGAGAAGCTCAACGGTCACCGTACAACAGAAGAGGGGTGGGAGCATGTGCGTGACAATAATAAGGGTAAGAGACGTTTGTGCATTTCCGCGGGGCGTGTGCGTTCGCCCCCTTTCAGCCAGGGTTTGAAAACGGACGCGTGCCATCGGTGAAAGTCGGCTGGACCGAACGAAACACCGAGGGGCAACGATATGCACAAGGGTTGAATTCAGACGAAAATAGTCGAGCTGTGAAAGGTTTCGCTTCTTCGGCGGGCAGCTTGCGTCGGAGTTCAAAGGGTTCATTGTTATCTTTGCTTCTGGCTCGTTCTCACATTTATTCAGCTTCCCTTGACGCTTTAATTGTCGACTGCTGGTGTTAAATTAATCTTTGGTTTAAAGCCCTTCTTAATGTATCGAATTCCAAATATGGAAATGTTTGTGAAATAGTTCTATTTCGTTATTTCAATCAAAATTAAAATTTCATAATTAATTCTCGATAATTGATATAATTTAATTAATGATTCTTTTTAGAAGGATTCGCATGTTGTTCTTATTTCTCACTGCCTTCGGAGATTTTTTGAGGTTTCTTTGGCAATCAAGATCGTAGACGGTGCAGACTTGTTTGTCCAGAGAAGAAAAACAAAAAATGGCCGCTTCCTGCGGTCAAGTGCAGCCGCCCTCGAGCACTTTGCTAATAAGCGTTCGCCGAAAGCGAAGCAGACGGAGGCCAGGATCGTGTTACATCGTCGTTGAAAAGTTGAAGAGCGCCACTCTCGCCTTTTTAAACAACCTTGTTTCTTCCTTTCTGCCTTTTCTCGAGATTCGTTCAGGTTGCACGTGACGTGACTCGGCATTCGCCTCTTCAGCCGAATTTCCCTCGTACAAGTGCACGAAATATATCCATTTTTTCCAACTCTCAAAAACTAAATTATCCCAACTTTATATTTAATTTGATCAATAAAATAAAAATTATAGTTTATTAAACTGTCGTTTGTTAAGTCCTTCGACAATTCCTCCGCTTCTAATTGTTCTTTTCCTGTGACAATGCAAAAAAAAACAGATGTTTCTTTATCAAGAGGCAGATCTGGCATTTAGCAACCCTTCTTTTTCGAGACGCAAGAGACTCGTTGTGAAAGGGAGATCAGCATAATCCATGGAAGAACAAAGCTGGCTGAAGGCGTGTACTCGATTGGACGGAACGAGAAGGACCGTTTCAGAATATCTGCATCCGGTTGGTCACTTCCGGCACGCGCTGAGACACGTGGCCCTCGCTTGCCCCTTGCGTTTCTAGCCCCTTCTCGCCACGCAGGGGGGAGTAGTATTTTCTTTTAAGGGCCCAATGAAATTAGGACCCATCTAAGCGAAGGGTCTGTCTCTAAACATCGAGTAGGAAGTATCTTTCGTGCTTGTCGAATGGGTGCTCCAAATGTAAATACCTCTTAAACCTTTTCTCCGCGTCGTGCATTATTCCCATATATTTAATTAAAATATACATTTTTATAATATTGTAATTAAATACAATAATAGATTAACGTAAGAACGTCGTTTACAGAGATCGAAGTGTATATGTAAATAATAAATAAATTTTAATGAACTCTGGAAAATTGCACAACTGGAGATTAAGAAGTAAACAAGTATTAATGTTTAATAAATCTGGAAAAATTGCCAAATTGGAGATTAACGCTCTCATCAACAGAATAATACCAATGTGTAAATGTCACTATCATTTTTATCGATAGAAGCTTCATCGAAACGTAAGACGGTTAATACCAAATTTCGAAACAACAAAATTACGATTTAAGAAGATTGCATTCGTTAGGGTTATTACGATTATTACGAAATTATACGGTTAGCCGGAATAAGTTGAGTTTAAAGTCCGACAGAATGGCAGGACTTTAAAAGTCCTTTTCGCCAGAAGCTGGTCCTTTTCTCTACACTTGTGCACCGTTTACGCAAGCCAGCAACGCACTTGCCGCGTTTCCTTCTTAGACGGTGCGCGTACCATGAATGGTTTACGGCCTTGAATAGAGAGGAATTCACAAAGAACCGGGCAAAGGAACCGACAAAGGAGTCCGGGACTTCTTTTGTCAGAGGGTCTAGCAGTCGAGGTGACACAGGTACGGATTGGAATCCCAAGGGAACCACACAATCTCCAGATCCGATGTGGATCATGTAAAGTTACTGATCCAGCATCTTGAACCTGCAGAATGCGTCCCTGAGCTTCTTTTTCGTCCATGCAACCAGAGGATGACGAAGAAGAAGAAGAAGAAGAAGTGTGTGGACAGGTGAGGCAGCCGCGCATTGATTCTCCTATGAATTTTTGCATCTGTCGGTAGGTTGATCTTAGGACCTAGTTTCCGAGAAGCGTGCCCGAGAGGAATCCTCCCCTTCGTGCTCATTCCAATCTTGCTTTCTCCCTCTCCCTACTTCTGACGGGATGCCTAACACCACAATGAAAGGAAAACCGCAATATCGATCCCGTCGACTGGAAAAATCTCGTCTTCTTGCGATCTCTTGCATCAGAGAGTTCCACTCTTGGAGTATCGGATTCTTCAGACCCTGTAGTTCATGTTAGAATAGTACGAGAACCGAAAGAAATTTTTTGGAAATTTGTTAGAAATATTTTGAACGGTGATATCATGTAGGTTATACGAATCTTTTATTTGTACTGGATTATCGAGTATAAATCTTATCCTCAAACGTAATATATCGACGTCTGGGCAATATATTTTTTAAAATGTTCCACGCGGAAGGAAAATTACTAACGGAAATTAGAAATGAAGTCAAGGACTCACAATGAAGTATTTAATTGTATTAAAATAGAAATAAGTATAAATTTATGATACCTGCGTGAAAGTAGAATCAAATATTAAATCTATTCGCTATGACACTTTCGTCTATTTTCAGATAATAATTTTTAAAAGATATTTTTCTTTCTACAGTAGAAGTGTTATCTTTGATTTCTATCAATGACCTACATCATATCATCGAAGTCTTTAATTTTTCTATATATCTAGCAGAAAATTTCTGTAATTAAAAATCTCTCTGAAACCACCAATGCTCCATAAAGACACTCTTTCACAAAAGAATTCAAGCTGCATAATTAATGTACGCCTGATTCAAAGTGGCCTAAGGAAGGGGGCACGCATTCCTCCGATTCTTTACTTGTTGCTTCCGTCCACGGGGCAGCCACTTCCGGAGGGAGCAAGGTCTTCGACCGTCAACCCCTGACTCGTTCAACAACGAAACCATGAATGAAGTTTCGCGACAATGCGAATTCACCCTTTGGTGGAAGGGTTGCAATTAGACCGCACGCGCATTGCTCGAGCTCGTTGATCGCGCGCGCGCGTGCATCTGCTTCGCATCTGCGGACAGATGCGTGGTTGTAGTTGCTGGCCGTCTCTCGTGAACTCGGAGACGTCGTTTCTCCTCCGAGTGCCCGGAAATGAAATTCTAAACACCCTCTCCTCCCGTCAGTCTGCTCACCCTTCCTCATCCTCCTCCTCTTCTTCTTCTTCTTCTTCGTCGACCTCGACGAACAATCACGCCATCGCGATCACTGTGCGACGCAGTAAAACGTGTGTCAAGAATCATGGGCGGTGCGAATATCGTTTGGATGAAGTTACAACCTCCTTTTCATCGAGCTTCTTTTTTAACTCGTGATTCTTTCGTCTCGCAGAATGCAGTCGATGCGTGGACGCGTGATACAGCTGGTTCATAGAAGAGTGACGTAGAGGGTGAGGGCACTTCCTGTTGGTGACTGATGCGGAGGATTTGGGAGGGTCAGGTTGAGAATGGTAGAGAAATGGAGGTTGAATGAAAAATTAGTTGGATTCTTCTGGTAATTTTTTAACCCATGGGTTCCGGCGAAGTTGACTCATTCGGTCGTTGATTAAGGGAGGCTTCTCTCACCCTAGCAGTGGCTTCCCAAAGTGCACTTAAGCAAATCACATTTCTATTCCGTTGAATTCAGTTTGATATTTTTCACATGTCTCATTTATTTTTCCAATATGTTCTCGAAAAAAATATACTGCACCGTATTTTTACTTCGCGCATTTCTTTTCGTAAGAGCACGTTATGACTGTCATGGATGAAGAACGACTTTCGTGACATTTGGAATGTTCGAAATTATTTTTGGGAAACCATCGACACCCTTTTACGAATGGCCTCGCAAGGATGTCACGGTCCTCCCTCAACTTTTAGCGACGAATCGGGTAATTTCGACAAAACATCAACACACGTTGTTTGCCTTCGACGACGCTTTAAGGCGCCGACGTGGAGCACGTAGTTCATCGAAATTCAGAAATAGCAAGAGTATAGGTCCTCCAAGGACAACGAAGCAGAACGAGCCCCGCATGTTTCCTGTCTTCCGGAAAACTTTGGAACTCTGTTCTATTTTCCACCCAGACGTGTCCCCATGGATTAGTAAAATAACCCCTCACGTTTCTAATTTTTATGTGATTTACATGAAAGGCAAGTTTAAAAATACAGTCACCTATTGACACTATACGAAATGTCATTTATAGACTCTTCTAGACATTATATTATAATACTATATCTACTAAATACCAATTTCATTCCCTTATTACAATATTCTTCCATTCTCTATCTTCAATGTACGAACTGTTCGGAAATATCATCCTTAAAATTTGACAAGAATGTTTTATCGAAAAATGAATAAAATTTCGTTACATAACAAGCGAAGAAATTTTGATACTATAAATATGAAAGTAGTACATTTGATACGTCAGAACCTAATGCCATCGGTAAAAATCTTTAAAATCTTGCGAAACATGCCACTGTTCTTCAGTCGAATCGTTAATCCTCCATCTACTCCTATTAATTTCTCGATCACGATTCCTAGGATCGTCCACTTTCTTGCCCCTCATCGAAAGTATTTATCAAACACACACCACACCTATCGGTCCAAAAGCTCCCAAAGCAGATGGCACAAAAGTAGCTACTCACTCAGAAAACACATGCTCTTTGGCCACGTGGTCTTTTGGTTACACCCATGGTCACGGTTCTACCCCATCTTACGTATGCTTATATGACGTGGATAAACACACTCGTCCCTTCTTTCTTCTCTCGTCCTTTCTCGCTTTTTCTTTATTCCTCTGGGTCGTTCTCTCCGCACGAGGCGAACCGATTCAATCTCCCTAATGGCATCGTGTTCCTTTTGCCACGAGCTAATACGATGTATCATGCACTCTAATGGGCCAATAGACTCGTACCTGATTATTTCGATCGCGGCGATGCGTGGGCCGGCAGGTGGTACTTTCGTCGATGAACTATTTTTAAGAAGGGTCACGATACGATTTTATTCACGATATGTTTGCCACCGATCGCTTATCGTGTGGCAGCTTTTATAAGCCACGTTTACGAAGGACGATGCTTGCTTGTTAATGAATAAATTAGGGTGGTTTTAATTCGTAGTTTGCACGGAATAGCTGAAAACTGCAGACTGTGAGTGTAGAAAACTCATCGGTGTCAGAATAAATTCTATTAACTCGTTAGTTGATAATTCTTTTTTTATAGAAATTATTTGATGACTTTAGAGATTCTAATCGGATCTCAATAGATTTAATCGAAATATATATTGAAAATATTAAACGTATGTGTTTCTCGACTAGAAAAGAGCTTTCATTTGGTAAGCGTTATCGAATATTATGGAAATCTAAATTCTCTTTTATGATTTCCAATTGTACACTGGTAATTTAGATTAAATTGTTGCAAGTATGCACTTGAACTGAAATTTCGTTTCAATGATCTGGTATGTACAGTAATATTTAGCTCTGAATGGTTATATTAAATTGCCTAATTTCTTTAAACTATGCAGACCAATATCACGTATTAAAAGTAAAATATATAACGTGTACTTGCATCTGAAATTAAACATTCAAACAATTATCCAAAAGAAATGGAACTTGCTGTTTCGGAATAATACGGATGAAGGACGGTAAGTAAACATTTCGATGAATAAAAAAATAAGAAGAAAACAAGAGGATGATTGAGAACTTAGGAGGAAACAAGAGGAGAAATTCCAGACGAGGCATTCATTTTGACAGAATTTCTGTTTCCAGCAGCGGTATTGCCTAGGGGCGAAAGGAGCTGAAAAAAAGAGACGTGAAATCAATAAGATTTGATTTACAAGATCCAACAAAGTGACCGCAAGTATTTTTCACGGTCGATCACGCCTTCGAGCTCGAGGCCTAATTGACACCGACATAACCGACACCTTGACTACCCTGAAGAACTTCACGGCCCTTCGCTTCGTAGATCCGAGCGAGCAAAGACTGTGTGAGACTAAAGACCGGTTTGGTAATGGTCTTACAGGCGATTTTGAGCCTGCTCTGTGCGAATCGTTTTGTGTTTCGTACGAAATACCGCGCGTTTAGAGAGCCACTTGAAAATCCTGCGCTAGAAATCGATAAAGATCTTCCTTCGTTACTTATTATTACAGACCAGATATAACAGATATGTTAGAGTCTGAAATATCGACCCTGAAGAAAATCAAAAGTTTCGTTTTGTTTTCTACAATTTAAAATTATGATATAACAGAAATTGTTAGAACCGAAAAGTTAGCAGATGCAGAAGAAGGTCGATTCTTGTAACATCCAAGTTACGTCTAATGTAATATCTTGTAACATCTGAGTCTAAATTAACGTTTAGACTAAGATAGTTCGAACTTTCATTATTTTCATCATTTTCGAATAACGATGATAGGATTTAATATGTTTGCCAAGATACCTATTTAAATATACCCAAAGGAATAATCATCTTTCACGTAGAAGAAAAAGACGATAATTACTTACTGATACCATATCGCTATAGGGAAGCGAAACCCAAAGTATTGTAAAAATGTAAGGACCTATCAGAAACATCAGAATTTTATAATCTACTGATAATGTTCGCTTAACATTGATATACAGTCAAAATTAAAGACGTTGAAATAATTACTTCAAGAAAAACTCTACATCTTTACTTTTGTATATCCGTGACCTGGAGACCGTTGTTACGAAGAGAATAGAATCTAGTGAAAAAGAATTCAAAGTAAGGATAAGTACATATTAATCATCATATGCCTTTGAATATAAATTCTTTGGGTTACAAGATCTGAAAACAAAAGAGCTATAAGTAGATTTTTATTGTTGTTTCTTGTAGACTTGAGCCAGAACTACACAACAGGTTTAACTTTTTGGTAATGTCTTTTGCTATAAATATATGAATGTGCTCCCTACCATACCTTCTTTCTATTGTATTGTATTGTATGGTATTGTATTGTAAGAGTGAGGATCTGAATCAGCATACGCTATATCTGTACTTATACCTTTTCTTATTTCAATATATTTTTCTATTACAAATTGATCCACTCGTTGCTCTATCAGTCAACCTTAACAAAAGGTATAAAAGGTACAAAAGAAAATTATCACTTTCAACTTACAAAATTAAACGCAACACTCAGCACAAGGATCACCTTCTGACACGATCAGACGCATCCAAACGCAATTTGCCCGCTCGAGTTCCGCATGACCCAAATGCACAGGTCTGCAGTTGAAGCCGACAGAGAGACAGATGCGTAGAAAATTCAGGAAAAGTACGGTTGAGCGCACGAAACACGTGGAACGAAGATAAAAAAGAAGCAGCCCCTTGAAGGAAAGTAGAAAGTTGTCAGTGGAAAAGGGGACGTGACCGACCTGCGGTTACGAATTATTCTTCGTAGGATCCTCCAGGTTCCCGTATCGTTTTTAAACACCGGTTAATCCGAAGGCACGACAAACGGTGCGATAAAACATATCCTGGGTCAGAATTCCTGGCTGCTACGTGGAATGCGGTTGGAATCGTCTTTCGCCACGCTGAAAACAGCGCGTGATAACGGGGCAAAAGAAAACCGAGTGGCGATAAACCAAGTCGCGACAGGCCGGTGGTGTCCTCGGTAAATAGAAGGACATACGATGCTTCTTCCGGTTCTCTCGAGGAACAAAAAATCCACGCGTCGATGCGATCAATTGCCAACAAGGGTTGATTAATAACAAGAGTATTCGAGAAACTGTGGAATCGGTTTTCGCGTGTCACCAACACGCACATAAATAATTCCTCGTGGAATTTTAATTGAAACCGTTACCGTTTGCCTCCACCCGTTCGTCTTCTGCTCTTTTGCTGTCACGCGGTTTGCGAAGATTCGGCCTTTCAAAGGTACGTGGATAAAGAAGTTTGTCGAGGATAAAGAAGAATGTAAGAATTTGTTTGTGTATAGTGATTGTGAGATGCGACAAAGTTTCACGTGGAATGTCTGTCACGCTGTAGGTATTATTTACTCTTTGCACACTGAGCGTAAGAAAAGATTTTTAATTTTGTATTTTAAATTTCCGAAAGTCTGATATTGCGTACTAGTTTCTCTTCTCTTCCTTCACTCGTTATAAAATGAAAATTTGCTTTAAATAACTGCCAAAAATTTATAGATACAGAGATACGGTTATAATGTTTGTAACTTGTGAAATTTCCATGGTCCTTTCATTATCGATTCGCATAATTGCAATGTCACCGCGTAAAAGACGAACGACACGAAATCACAGATTTTACTAAATAACACCTGAGTCTCTAGTTTTCACTTTGTGAAAAATATACTGTACGAATTAAAAATTAGTTTAACGTCTAATTTTCGTCAAAATATTCTCTAATTTCATTAATATATAAATATTTCTTAATATTTCTCAACAATTTATCGTGAATATACCGTAAATAAACTGAATCGCAATTCTTAGATGCCACACTAGGAATCGGTGGAATTTTCTGGCGCTGATAACGAGCAAGTTTAGTCAAATATCGAAACGTGGCGTCCACGAAGAACGACACTTTCCCTGTCGATTCTCGATAAGAGTGTTTGCCAATTTGGCAGGTGACAGACCGTGACACGTTCGTCACGATCGCACGCGGTGATGGACGCACCTTGTGGCAAACGCAAATATAGATCAGATCCCATGGAATCACATAGATAGAAAAGGAAACTTTCTGTACACACACTTGACATGCGTGTACGTGCTCGTCCACGATCTTTCCCTTCGTGAGATATCGACGGAGGATCGGTTGGATATTGGAAAGACAGACAGATAAGATGGAAGATATGGCGTGTGATAATATGGGAGAGGTTTTTATGCGAGGAAAAAATTTTGGCTTCGAAATTTCCACGAAACGTTCACTTGCCTGGGAAAATGACAAACCATGTACTTACATGAGTACACGCGCGAAACTTTGTGTATAACATCTTTTTCTGCAATCTCTTTAGCGAATATACAATAAGATTAATAAAAAAATGAATTTTCGACAGTGAAAAAAAACTTATTTACTTATTTACTCTTAAGAAGGAATTCTATCGAAGTATATATCATCGTATGCCAAAATTGTAATACTTTCCAGTCCATGTCCTATAGTATTACCTTGTCAATAATTGTCAATAATAATTCTATCAAGATAAGGACATTTAAACTCATTGGTCGCTTGCAAAATTGCTGTCACAACTAGATTGCAACAGCTCGAACAGATCACATGTAGAAACGTGCTAATGCATTATTAATAGAAGCTGCTAAGTGCAATTTCGCGAAACAACGATTAACACGATATAAACGTCTGAAATTGTCGCTGTCCTCGAGATCAGGGCGCCATAGCACAATTATTATGCGCGGTTCACCGTGTATATTAAACCGTTTCACTGGAAAAAGCCTAATATCCTCGAGCTGCTCGAGACACCGTTGTAAGATATGCCAGCCCGTATAATGGCTAAATGTTGCTAATAACCGGTTTCGAGCATTTAACTAATGCGAGTATTAGACGATCGAGCTTTCGATAACGCTGTCTCTTTCTCGCGAGAGCCACTCGTAGTTCTGCGATCGGTAAATGGAACCGTTTCGTTGGATTTAACATCCATTTTATCCAGACACTTCCGTCTTATCCTTACCTAGCTATGGGACAATAACATCGTTTCGTAAGCTTCATTAAAGCCTTTTCTACTGATTTATCGTGTCCCATCGAGTTTGAAGAGATCTACAAGATACAGATTTTAATATCATATTGGTTCCATTGTACTTCGTTTAACAAACCTAGGATATAATAATAGGATATAATAATTGATAGCAGATTTTAATCTGTAGCTATATCGTTAATAGACTGACCACCGTATTGTTGTATTTATTTTATTCGGATTCATTGTGTACCTTATTTTTACTAATATGAATATTTAATGGAACTTATTGAAATTAGAAATTTCAGTTCTCAACTTTGCAAATTTTAAATATAAAAATCTAATCGTCGTAACACATAGGTTTCTATTTATTTCGTTTATCTTCCTTCATTATAAAAGGAAGCAACTAAAGGACAAACTAAAAAAACTCTATTGGCTCACGGGCCGACGCTCCAAACTAAATTTACAGAATAAAATTACCCTCTACAAGACCGTAATAAAACCTGTCTGGACCTACGGAATCCAACTATGGGGAACAGCAAGTAACTCCAACATCGAAATACTCCAACGCTTTCAATCGAAAACGCTAAGATCCCTAATTGACGCACCTTGGTATGTAACCAATGAAACAATACACCGCGACCTCAAGATACCCACCGTCAAAGAGGAAATAGCAAAATATAGCAACAGATACAGCAAAAGAATCAACAAACACCGAAACCCCCTAATCACTGGACTACTCGATACGACGGACCAGATTCGCAGGCTGAAGAGGCACTACCCGCTAGACCTAAACGTTAGATTCATTTAATTATCCAAATCAAGCATATGCACTTACTTATAATACTTATAGATTATAAATTATATCTATCTATAATAAGTATTAACTTATTGTAAATAAACAGCCATGTCACTGCGCCACGCCAGAAAAATTACTGAAAATTCTCAACGCGAGAATTGATTGTAATTTCAACAAATAAATAAAAAAAAAAAAAAAAAATCTTCCTTCATTCTTCATAGAACGTAAAAGAGCTTAAAATAAGTGCCTAGAAATTTATATATTCACCATTTACATATTATCCTATTTTAAATTTTTCGTGGTCCTTCTGCTATCAATTTGCGTAATTGATGATAATTCGGGTAAAAGATGAGAGGCCCGAAACCACAGGTTTTACCGGAGCGAACCTTTGTGATTTTAACCGCAGCCGGTATAACCGTCTCTTCATCATCTATCCTACACTTTCTTCGCACTATTTGCTCTCCAACTGCAACATTAAATACGCCAATCCTCCACTCACCTTTCGTGTTCTATCGGCGGACGTGCAGCCCGTTCGGTGAGCAACTACTACAAGACATGCATTAAGAAAGGAAAGGAAAAGGAAACAACGTTATGTCCGTGCGTCGTCCCAATGCTAATCCCAATATCCCAAACGTACAGATATGAAGAGAACCCGTGAAAACAAACTCGTTTATCCTCATAATCGCAACCTTATTTTATCTTGACGTTTCCTACGACCGACTATTATTCTGGCCACAGTATATTTAATTTCTCTTTAACTATCATCATGAAACTAATGTGCCGCAGGATTTCATAGACCGTCTGGTATTGTTTCGAGTAATATATCACTCTAACGCTAAACATCTTATATAATTTTCGATAAATAGATGGTTCTATAATAGAGGATCAAATTAGAAGAATGGTTTGAATAGTTAAGGGGTAGAGTTTCTATTATTGTGAAACTGGATGGGAATTCAGGGAAATTAAAAAGAGAACGGAGTATCATTAAGAGAATGCAAATTAAGAGAGCAACTACCCTTTAGATACTACTTTGTATTTGGTTCTTTATAGCAGCAACACATTTGTAAGCAAATGAATATAAGTAATGCAAATTCATATTTTTATGACTATATATACCTAACTAATATACATATATTATATGACTATATACTTTAATAGATATTAAATATCGCAATAAATAGATACTACGCTTTGATATATCGTGTACTTTTCGTATTATGTACATTATATGGATTTTTGAATCTTTAAATTTCTTATGAATACATCAAAATCTACAGCTTAGTTGTAAAATAAATAAACCTCAGTCTTCTAAAGAGATTTAGGTAAACGCCCTGTGAGTTATTTCCCATAATACGTGTGATGGATTCGATCGTTGGAATCTAATGATTTGCCAAAATTATCTACACCTTTCCAAACGACGTACTTCCATGAAAATTACACAGAAATTACTACCTATTTCTATGGTTCCGATTCAAAACACATGCCGATTTGTAGAAATGGATCAAGGCTAAAAAAAATATGGAAATTAAAGGTTCGATTATTGTGGAAAAGGTGGACACGTGTGAAGAGGTCGTTGTTCCAAGGGTACAAGGTACCATTCACCCTTTCAGCCTGTCAGCAATAAAAAGTCAGGCTTCTCTCTCTTTATCAGCCGTACTGTCCCAATATACATATTTCCCATGGTTCATTGTGTCGGCATTTATCGATCTCTCGATAACGCGTGCGTTAAAGCAAATTTCAATGGCACGCTTTTTTCATCCTGCTGGCATGTGGTTAACAGGGCACAAAAATACTACTGTTCTGCAGCCCCGTCGTAGGGGGCATAAAAGCGCCTCTGTTGGATCACGTTCGACGTCATCGGTTACAACGATCAAACCCTTGTTTGCATCGCGCTTATATTGCTTTGCGATGCTTCAATTCTTTTGGGGAATCTCGTCGGTTCCACTGGATGTTAACGCATAATATACATAAAAATTATGGTTTGTACACAGTGTCGAATACAAAGGAACCGATTTTTTTCATCCCCTTATCGGTGGCCATCACATTTCAGACGTTTCCCACAGATAATTTCTTGTTTTTTCTGTGAAAATTGTGGGAAATTCGATCGACAACTAATATTTAAACAGAGATTTTCAGCTGAAGGAGACAGTATTTGTATCGCAAGAGCAATTGCAACATTCAGCGAACCATCGATTAATCTCATATTGCAAAGTTGTCTTTTTAAATATGATGTTACGTACAATTTCTTGCTTTCCTGTCGAACATTAACTATACCTCTAACTTTCTATAACGTATCATATAAGTACCCATCACCTACTTGTAAAAGATCTATATCTTAAAACCCAACAAATTGTTTTTCTTTTCAATTATAGTTAATATAATTAATATAAAAATTCCCAAATTGTTAGATATGAATGTAACATATTTTTGCCATCTTAAAAGCTGAAAAATGTTTCAAAAGAGAATAAAATCCAATCTTAAGAAAACAATTCATGGAAAATAAAATCCGCTAAATTTACCTAACTTAATCAAATTCCCAATTTGTCATCACCAAAAGACTTCGTAAAACATCGATCAACCTTCCTCTTAAATCGTACATCTCGTAACACTCGCATCCCGTACCACCACCCCGTACGTTCCCCCATGAAAGCAGAAGCATGCGTTGCACCATGCGATCGTCACGCTCCATTTTCAGAAGGAACACGACAGTTGCGTAGTTAGAGAGAAGCAAATCGGGCCCTTCTGGCCGAAAACAGAGAGATCGGCGCATTAATTAAGGCTCGTTTGTTCGTGGGCTTGGCGCGCGCCAGCAGCAGACAGCACGAACAGTCACGAAGGAAACGGCATTATGTTATTCAGAACCATCTCGAGTTGCCCGAGGTCGGTACCAGCAGCTCCGCCAAAGGAAGATGATGGATCGCTGGCATTAGATAGTTGTGTTGGGCTTTCATGAGAACGCCGGTCCACGAGCGGCCGCTACACGAAGCGCGACTTAATAACGCCATTGAAGCTCCTGTAAGTTCTGCCTGTTCAACGTCTACGTCTTCAGATAATCCAGGAAATTGACTACTTCCGGAGAACATCGATACAAGACGCATTCACCTTCTTTCGATCCATTTCCCGTTTTATCGCCGTATTTTTTTCACCGTTTAATAAAGCACGGTCATTGGACGCGCACTATATACACGGAAACGTGTACAGAATGTCTTGTTCTTTTAATTGGACGTGGCAGTTCCTGTATATTTATACAGATATTCCTATGGAATTTTTCAAGACCTTTTAATCTTGCCGCGTTCCTCGAACTTTTATATTCCATTCACGTTATTGCTCCAACAAGCAACAAATTAGACTACGGTTTTTTATGAATTTATGTGAAATTCAAGGGTGCAAAAATATGCAGAATGCATATAATGTCTACAGTTACGTATTCTGAGCAAGCCACGCGCCGTGATATTTAGTCAGCGAGACAAATTTTTATTTAGCTTCTGTGGCGAAAATGTGTGGTGAAAAAAGAGTTTTGCGTTTCGTCCCGCGACTACCGGAGGACTCGTCAGTAAGGCTATGCCCGGTAGTCACTGCCTTAGACGTAGAGGGAGTCTCGCTAGGTACGGTATTTGTATCAATCGTCCGTATATTCGACCGCTAGCAAGTTAGACAGACTCGTTGTCGTCGTAGCCCTCTAGTGTTGGCGGTTGGTACCAGCGGATCGCCCGGGAGGTGTTGCGCCGCGTTGATGCCTCGACCTGTCGGCGTCCTGTTGATACCGATCCGCCACACTTCTAATCTTTTAATCGCGTTCACAAAAATATAAACTCGTATAAACATCGATCTACTTATAATATTTAAAGAAAAACTTTATTATAAGATTGGAACAAAAATTCATGCGTGTGTGCGAATAACAGTGTTTCAAAGGTTCTTCAGACTTAAGTAATAGGAATTGTTAGTAACAGGAAGATATGACGCAAAGGACGTAGCAAGGTTTTAAAGACTTGTTAAAGAAGAAACGAGAGAGCGAGTTTGAATATTCCCGCAAGGGGATACAACGAGGTGAATCTTTTGCCAACTTCCAGCGCGCTAATCGCAGCCATTGAAATATTTCAAAAGTAGCAAAGAAGGGTTCCCCTTTTCTCCTGGAGAGCACAATTTCAAAGACTCCAGAAGTTAATCCATTAACCAATGTAACGCTCGACTAACAACAGACAAAATACTCGAAACGTTAAAATTACGACACCCTATACAAGCCTTCCCTCCGAACGGACACACAATCAGCCCGCCACCCCTTTCTCCAGGTCTCCGACAATCATCCACCGCGTCGACCGCTAAAAAAGTGGCCAAACGGGACTATTCCTCGATCCGAGGCGAAACAAGAAGGCCACGGCCAATCTCTCAAGACCTGCGGCGCGCTTATAAATCAGCCGATATGCTAACACGTAAGCAGTCCGTTGAGTAAACAACAATTTCACAGACTGAGAGGAGCGAGAAAGGGAGAGGCATCGAGCTTTTTACGCTTCGGATGCGAAGAGCGAGGAAGAAAGGAGAACTGGTCGAACGCAACCGTTCTGACATTCCTCTCCGGTCTTCTTCTCTCAAGCCGAGATGAATGACGAAATTAAGACTGTCCCGTAACTCACGTTGGCCCTCCCTTACCCCGTTCGTTCGCTCTTCCACGCTTCTTCATTCGCCCTTCTCTGTGCCTTCTCTTCTCTCATCTCGAAGGCGCGGCGCGCCCCTACCGAAGCGG
Organism: Bombus huntii; assembly: GCF_024542735.1. NCBI lineage: Eukaryota > Metazoa > Arthropoda > Insecta > Hymenoptera > Apidae > Bombus > Bombus huntii. Next base: position 7,868,563 of record NC_066250.1, on the reverse strand, counting down.
ATTAGCATTTCAAGCTTGGTCGCGACCGCGATCCTTTTGTCTCCAACGGGCAAGGTGTCGTCGCGTGAAGAAATCACCGAGACGAGAAGCGAACCGACAACGATAGAGAGGATAGGCGAACCGGTAGAGTCGTGGGATAACGCGTATTAGGGATCGTTACAATAGGCCAGCGAGTGTCTTCAACGAGGCACAGGTGACTGTGGGAATGACCGTTGAGAGCCGAACAGGTTGAGGCCGGTCTCGAACGACAGGACCGTTGGACGTGTGAAAAACCGGCGATTGTCTGTCGCAGAAAACCTTCTCGCAGGGTTGCGATCGCTTTTTTCCGCGTCTCGTAACAAGGAAGCGGCACGTTCCTGCTACTCACGGTAAAAATATGGGTTACGATGCTTTCGAGGTATGTTAATAACATTTCTATAAACATAGGAATATTATATTATACGTTTGTAACATCTGCGATACGTTTTATAATCGAATCTTACAATAGCCTGTAGATGCATAAAAATCTGCAGTCTATTTATGATCCTTTTTTTTTTTTTTTGAAAATCTGATATGATTGTTGATCTTCTTACTAATCCCCGAGTATTCGAGTGAAAGAGGTTCAAATTTACATAATTTTGAAGACGAAGTAATGAATAAATCGATACGTTCTGGCTGTTAAAATGTTTAAACACCCTAAGGAATTTCAATAACAGAATTTTATGTTTCTTGCTTCCAAATAATTTTAGAATTCTCGTTTGAAAGAATTCTTGAAGAATTCGAGGAAACGACATAGGTAATATCGGAATTGTCTGAAACATGATTCTAGAGAGAACATGAAAATAAAAAGGGACAGAGAGACGCGCGATCGATCGATGCAGGAATCGAACAGCATCTGCTCGTGCCGCGGGGGTCTGGCCAGGTGGCAGGAACTTTTCCAAGGCATCGTCATCGTGTAGAGCCTTATGCGGCACGACTAAGATCAATAGCCCACTAATTGATCGGTCGCGCCGGCGATCGAACATTAAAAAGGTTCTGGCGCCTTGGGTAGCGTGGCACCTCCACTCGATCGATCGACTCGTCGAGGATAGGATTCGTTCGACCTCGTTAAAACGCCATCAGCAACGATGCTAGTTATTTATATCTCTTTCTAACGTTGTTTAACTCTCTTTACAGGCATCCGTATTAAACAAAGTAGTCGAAAGATTGATAAGAATAAGACCGAATGAACAATTGCCTCTCCTTCGATTAAATTCCATTCTTACGATCCTAAAAATAAGAAAGTAATTAAAAATGTATACGTGAAAGAAAGGAAGCAAAAATTCGAAAGAAAGACAATTATTTGACTTCCCATACAAAGATAAAAAGGATTAAAATAATCCAAGAAGTTACGAGTAATAAATTTGTAAGCTAGTAGTATTATAAATTTATAAACTTGTAAGAGTAGAGACAAATTCAACTGGACTAACTATAAAAGATGTAAAGAGGAACAAATATTTTTACCTCGTCAATTGCGTTCAAACGTGACTCGCTTCAGCATAATATGCATAGCACGATAAGTATTATATTATATGATCGTTGATACGAGATGTCGCGATCGTCTTTTAATACATGGTTTGGCATAATTAAGGGCTTCCAGGGTCGCGAGATTCAGAAGAATTGTATGGCTGGAGGGAACGATGGCTAGTTAAGATCGATAAGGCATCGATTAGAGGTTCAGCTGCTCATGCTTCAATGAGCTGGAACAGGGCGTATTGTCGTCCGTAAATTACACGATTTTCTTGCAATCGTGCCTTAGGGCACGTAACCAGGCGCCAGATCGTCCAGGTCCCTGTACACGGCGCCACCTGACGATCTCTCCGTTAGGTAATGTCCTACTATGCAAATACAAAAAGAAGAAATTAAATCGATTCTCCGAGAATTTGTACTAAGAACTATTAATCCTAATCCTCTAACAATAAATTAATTTCTCTTCTCTGTATGATAATTAGTAGATATACAGATGGCTGTTCAATATTATTCTATTTATCGAAGGGGAGAATTTGACTTTTAGAATAGTAGAATTTACTACTTTCGGTCAGTTCGAATTCCTTAACGATTTTTAAATACCCCTTCTTATATAATATAATTAATGTATAGATGTTTTCTTTCTTTTTAGAGGAAACCGTAGAAATTTGTAGAATTTGAAGAATATGGGGTGGAAAATATGGAACAACTCAAGAATCTAAAAAATGTAATGCGACTGGTATTCTATTTTATGTAAAAAAATATTTAAGTAATTATAATATATAATTAAAAAATATAAAATATATATAATAATAATATAATAAATATAATAATAGATATAATAATAAATATAGTATAAATATAATATAATAATAAATATAACAATAGATATTATAATAAAAAAAGTAAATGTCTATAACAAAGAATATTAATAATAATATTCATTTAAAGAAATTGCAAATCTTCTATCCCACTTCGCTGTAACGATGAATAATAATCGAATAGTGGACATTATATACATATTCATATATAGTGTACACGAACTGTTGACAAGTGACAGGCACGTGGGTTCATTAAGAACGCATTGCCCCAAGTGCCTTCAAGAGTCCTTATGATACAAGACACACCCCCAAGAATCGACGTTCCACAGATATAACAGACATTTTTATTATTGAGCACCAGTATCCTGTTAAAGATTGCTGAGCTGATTTTCGCGAGCTAGTCAGTCTTTCAATAGCGAAAGTCACTTTCGCTGGCTGCTTACGTTGCACGGATTCAGGACGAAGCCTCAGATCTCAATTACCAGATAACAAAGCAAATTACGGTGAAGTTAATAAAACGTTAAATCATTTTCTAATTCTAAATTACGTTACGTCATAAGCGAAGGCTTTGCTTTCAGTTGCTTAACTAGTCGCAGTCAACTTTTCAAACGCTCTAATTTGAGAAGAAATTGGGACAAGTGAAATTTGGTTTACGAAGATCTACTAACTCGATGTTTTCAATGACTTAAAGGCTCTAATTTGCAAAGAACTTAGGTTAATTAAAATTTGGTTCGCTGAGATGTAGCACGACTCGTTGCTTTCATTTAAAGACTCTAATTTTCGAAGAAATTGGAACAGTAGAAAGGTTCGCTGAATTTTATTAAAGCGACAATATTAAGAATGATTTTATTAAAAAGACTAATCTAAAAAGAAATTATTCCCAGGGGGATGACAAAAATTTCCTAGAATTAACCTTCCAACGAATTTTATTTACGAACAAAAAATACCAAGACGATGAAAATACGATTTCTCCGTTATATATTTAGGATATATAATTCATATCATAATTAAAAAATTGAATTGGATTCAAAGGGCTAAGGAAAATTCTTCAAATTCCGCCTGTTTTCGATCATGTGAATAGTTGCATGACTCAAACCCGCAAAGAGGTTCACGCACGAAAAAAAGAAAAAAGGAAAGAAAGGGGAAAGAAGAAAAGCATCGACCAGAGATACACGTTCGCGGTTTTAGAGAAAGGAGCCGGTCTGCCGTGTTTGTACGAGTGGGTGCGACGGCGCGTGCTGATTGGAGCGCCGCGATTCCTCTAATCATTCTCCCGGCTATTAGGGTCACACTTTCTCCAAGCGGCGCAGAGACAATGGCTCTGGCTCGATCATGCGAGTGCGCGCGAGTTGCGTGTACGCCGCGTGCTTACGCGCGTGCGTCGACGGGTGAAATTGTCGGTTGCGAAAATCTGTCCGAGAGAAGAAAAAGTGGCGAAGGGGAGGCAGTGACTAACGATCGACGCTCAATCGCAGATCCGAATCTGGAATCTCGAGTGGCTATCTCGAAAGAAGGAACGTCTGCGTAAGAGTCGTATCTCACTGTTTGCGTCATCCTCTAACCACCACGACGTCAAAACGTCGTATCGTCAAGTAGTACACCCTTGTGACTCAAATTGAGTGTTTTCTCCCATGGAAATTCTTGGGAATCGTTGAAATTTTCCTCTGTTACGTTGTATATTTTTATAAGAACGACGTGGGTTTATCGGGTCTATGATGTTTTGACTATGTTAAATGGAGATGGAGAAACATATGAGTATCGAACTTCTAAGTAGGTAGAATTAAGAACTGCGATGAGAATTCGAGTAAGATCATCGAAATAGTAGAAGATTCTGAACTATTCTATGATTTTATGAAAGAACGTTGATGTTAAAATTCGCAAGTTTACAGTACCTTAACACTATTCTATAGCTTATTAATCCTGTTCTATTCGTCGAATTTTCATTGTCAACCATTTGAGCTAACACAATGAATTTGTAATATTTTAAGAGGGTGCTTAACATGAAATTGAAACGAGAATTCATGTATACCGATAAGACTCTCTCCATATTTCGCCTAAACTGAAGATATTTTTTAACGTTAGAAAGATACAATTATATCAAAAATGACCAAAAGTACATGAAAACATAATCGTGTGCTGATTCACTCTATCTCCTATAAATTCAATATGTTTCCTTTCTATCTCAATGTAAAATTGTTTTGTCCTTCAAAGAGAAGAAGTGAGAAACAGTCGTAGCACGCTCTTTAACAAAACTAGTTCTTACGATTTTATTCTACATCCACACAGTATGGAAGACTTACCTAACTTGAAATGAACAACTTTACTAAAACAATAGAATCATGTAATATTAATAAGACAGCGATACAGCAATAACAATTGAGAAAAACCCAATTGGAACTGAGATGCTTCCCTTGCTCAGCCGCATAGTTTCACGAGCAACAACCTCCCACGAGATCGAAAGCGTTCCGATGTTATGTCGTCTCGTGGACCGGTATCTCGTTCGTCTGTCCTTTAAAAACCGAAAGAGCACGGTGTCTTCGGTTACGACGCTCACTTGCCACGATTAACGATTGCTCCCCATAAAATCTACGAACTGGCCAACGGGCATGAATTACTAATATGTTTTCTAGGACGTGAAGCACGCACACGATACACGCGGGAATGAATAACGTTCGGCGGTCGCGCACCGTTGCTTCGCCACGGCAAAGTTGTTTTGAATAATCTAAGCCTGGTGGCGGCCGAGCCGGAGCGCAACGAGAGCAACGTGAGAGTCGAACGAGGGAAGGAAAAGATGATGAGACTCGTCTTTTATACCGCGATGCTAATTAATTGAAACGACCGGCCGACAGTTGCGCAAGAAGGAGGTACCGGCAGTAGCTTCTCGCCGGTGTGTTCTAAGCGGTCACGTTATATCGAGCCACGGATCGGGATTATTTATTTAATGTATGCCCGGCAGGGACCACCGACCGGCGAAAGCAGTAGGGAGCAAGACTACCCACCCGCGTGCTGGCGCACTAATTTCGTTTTCGGACGCGTATCAACAAGAGATACACAGCCAGGGTATTGCATCGGATGGAAACGGAGCAGTTTTCACCTCGCTATATTTCTTCTACCTGTCCGCCATTCTGCTTTTCGATTTAAGCACAGAAGAATTCGGTTTGTCTCTTCATTCTTGTTTCATCAAATGATATTTGCAGTATGGAATTGAGTTATGGAAATGATATTCGTGTACGATAGTATGTTTACGTGTTTGATTGATTGTAATTTGGATTTATAATGGAAGAGATAATCGATTATTTTGCAGAGATTCGATGATGATATTTTCTTATATTCATTTCGTTAGGTATTTAAAGATTATGATACTTTTGGGACACTTTACGTTTGGTCTTATCGTACAGGAATTCTAATTATTTATTTTATTAAAACTAATTAAAGTAATTAAAATATTGTACAGGTACAGGAATTATGGATAAAGTTGATACATATTATTGTGAAGGGGATATTTTATGAATTGCCTGACACGATCGTGCATCTCCAAGAGTAAAAAAAGGAGTCGAGGATACGCTCTTTTTGACAAATGTAACATATTTATACCAAATTTTTTTCCTGTGGTAGTCAGGAAAAATAAAAAGAATTCAAGGGTTTCTACGAAATATGGATTTGCACTAAATATCTTGTAATTCCCATACACATTTTCAAATTTGTTCTAAAATTTCTCAACATAATTACAATAATCGTATTTCATTACAAAGGGGATAAAATTCCAAAATATTTCGTATGATACAAACAATATGTATATCAAAATTTTCTCTGTTAAATATCCAAATACTTTTACGAACCATTGTACTATTTTAATTGTACGAACCACAGTTCGTCAGAATCGGAACAGCCACTTCAATTGTACCATCGGATTAACCTCAACCCTTCGCGATCCAACGGGTACCTGTTGCCTTGGCAAAGGTCAATCTTCGACTCGAAAGTCCGCTCGTAAGGCGATATCTCACCAAGGGCAAAATGCTATCTCGTAGCAGGAAGGAAGAGCATCCTCTCGAGGATGAGGGCGGACAGGAAGAAGAAGAGAGAGACGATGGTAGGCCATAAACGGCACGAAACGACGACGAGTCGATCCATGGAGGATGGGTAGCACGGTAGTTGGCGGGCCGCGTTGACGGCAGCATTTTTTAAGGCAGATGATATCGGCCCCCGGGGGACCAAAGACTAATGCGTCGAGATAGCGGCAGTAAATCAAACGGGAATTCCAGGTCGTACACGTACGGATGTTTATGCTCGCGAAGCGACCTCGTGCAACACGGCCTCTCCTTCTTTGAGATTTACTTTCTACGAGGAGCCTCCTCGAATCGAACAGATAAGTGTTCGCCCGGGTTACACGCGATAAAATATTAACGTTGGCCCGTTCGCGCGGATATGATCCACTTCGACCAAACTACCAGTGTATACCGGTTACGAGTGTACGCTGAGACGCTGCAGACCGATCGTTTGGTCGTGAGATTAATATTGGTTCTACTGGTAGCTAAAGTATAAAATATATATCAAAGAAATTGACATAAAATATGGAAGGATATATAATTGAGGAGAAAAGTAAGGGACTGAGTTTGGATTGGTATTTATACCGGGCATAGAGTCATTTGAATTGAAATTTGAAGATTGTTCGTGACTTGATTGCTGTAGAGTAGTAGCAGGATCTAATATGACTAACGTAATATGAATTATAATCTCAGGATATTTGATAAGAGGTTCGATTGTGATAATAATAGAAAGAATCTCATAAACTTGGACGTTACTTCACATGGAATGAAGTAACGATAGTATTTTAAAGATTATCGTATTTACTCGCTTTCAGGTGATGGAATTTTAACTATGAGGAGTGAAAGTCGCATATTAGAAATTTAAATTTGGAATAATCGTTACAGTTCTAGAAAACCATACTCTCAGTATCCTAAAGTCGATTTAAATATCAATGCTCACGATCAAATGTCTACCGTGTCACCCTATTTATTTAATGTTTATCGTTCACCGGTATGCGCCCAAAGGAGTAAAAGCCACCGCCAAGTTGCTTTAATAGTTTCACAAAACCAAAACTATATTTTCCCTACAAACAAATGCGACAATGGCCATACGTTCTCGTTCTTTGTGACGCCGCCTCGCGCAGGCTCGATAAGCGACGAACGGGTCGTAAATGAAACGAATGGGGATCACCACCCTCACCCTTCCGTTCTTATTTCTGAAACTTCTCCACCTCCCATCTGTAGAACGTGCTCGTCCACACGACGATCGTCTTAAAACGTACGACCATGTGAGAAAACTCGAAAACGAACGGCTCTCTTTCTCTCTCTCCTCTTTCACACGAATCCAGAGGGAAGATTTCCAGTCTTTCTCTTCTTTTCTTTTTTTTTTATATATATATATAGATTTCTTCTTTCTTCTGGCGCGCATCAACCGGGATTCCCAACTGGCTCGAGACGTTCCTGAATCAGGAACAAGGTCCGGTTTCCTTCTCTTCTGCGGTCGATCTTCACGATCCTGAATATCCTCCTCCACCTCCGTTCAACTTTTCTGCGCTCTTCTTTCACCTCGTCTTCCTTCATCTTCCCTTTCTTCACCCCCGCTGCTTCGTCCACGACGAGGAAAGGGCTCATTGTACCATTGACGAGATGCGTGTACGCCTTGTCGACGCTGATTATGAACGCACCCGTAAGCTTCGCTGACTGCGTGCTAACACGACGGAGGAAACGTCGCCTAGGGTCGTTCAACCCTAAGCGGGTTCCGGAGCTTCTTTCTCTTTTTCTTTCTTTTCTTTCGGCTGCTTCCTTCGGTAGGGTTCTACGGGTATCTTGAGAGTGGAAGGACAAGCAAACGTCCAGTAAAGCAGTGTGATTTTTGTGAAGTAATGGGTTTTTTAATTTAGTATACGAGTGAGCTTCAGAAGTAGGATGTTTTGGTTAAAAAAGAAAAAATGGGGGTAGTTTACATTTTAAGAATAGCAATATTTTCCTTAAAGGGCCTTAATATCACGTACTTCAGAATTTACGAGTGTCTGCTATCTACATAATTCAAATATCATTAAATCTATCTACAAATATCATTAAATCTATCAATTTCTGATGATCAAACCCGTCGATTCACCCCTACGATTTTTCGTTTCAACGATAGGAATTTACATTGATTAATTCAAATTTCGTGTCGATATTCTAAAATCATTATTACAATATTGTAAAAGTATTGTAAAAGTATTTATTTGTACATACCCTTACTTTTCAATGAAGCATTTCTTTTATCAGATTATACGTTCCAATTTCATAGTATCAAATTTTTGTAATCACGTAGAAGTACTACTAAATGATACGGAATTTAATATACTTTAACCTAATTAACTAGTACGTAAATGACATAATACATAGAGCGATGTACAAATGGAACGCGTTTATAACCACTGTATTCTCAACGAAATTGCGAAAAAATACAACAATCTCGTATCTGCATTACAGAACCAGAGAAAAATATATCAAACCAAATTAATACAATTTTCGGACAGAAGTGTACCATCTTCGATACTGAGTTTCGTCATTCAAAAAATTCCAAATTATAAAATCAACCTTCTGCTTCCCTAAAAAAAGGCTGTCTCCAAACTAAAATATCCGAAACTTCAAATTTCACCCCCCAAACTATACACTACCCAAACGAAAAGTTCCCAAAATCGAAATTAACCACAACAGATACTAGCGGGAAGAAAGCGTGTCGCAGAAATGTTCGCGGCGTAATTGCATTACGGGGCACCGAATCAGCCTAAGATCTCTATGCCGATATCGCGTGGGGCCCACGGGGAGAGGGTGATCGGTCGCGTTCCAGTTCGTGTCGATAAATCGTTGAAATTTCGAAGCGCGACGCGTAACAGCCGAGCAACAACGGGTCTCGCCAATGGCCGCAAGTATATACATAATGTATCTAATACAAGTTCGCGTGGACGCATGTGTACGCACACTATGGTGCACCCACGATCGCCCGAGGCATCCAGATATTGTTATCAAGAGACGCCGTACCTGTATCAGATTGAGATAGCCGATCCAGGGCGGCGGCGGCAACGGCGCTGTCGCAACACGGTGAAAGTGTATCTGGGTCCCCCTCGATACAAGAGCCCAATTGAAATTAATTTAATTAAGCAGGGCCCCGTGGAGACGTCAGGCACGGCTACGTCGGACCTGCGACCGCGTCAGGCGCCTTGCCTGGTGTGTGCTGTAAGTCGATTTGATCATAATCGAGAGCGTTACGAGCGCGGTCGGTGGTCGTTGAAAAATCGTTGTCCGGCTGTACGTGTCACGTGGACTACTGATTTTTTGTTTTTTCTTTCTTTTGTCTTTTCTTTTTTTTAAGAATAAGGTAAGGAATAATGGGGTTAGTTAATAGGACTCGTGACGAAATTTCGAATAATTAAGCGTTCTATTTTCTATATAAAGTTTGCAAACTTTATGGTATGGGAAAGTTATGGTTCAAATATCCTTCTTTTGGGGCGACGAAGTTCTTAGGTTTGGAATATTTGGAGATTCTTAGAACTTGTGGAAAGTGAGATATGCTTGATAGTTACGAAATTTAATTTCGTAGTAAATGATCTTTCAGCAATTTTCTCCGGCTGTAATTTACGTTTTGTTAAAGTATTTTAATGATTATAATTAGACTAGGGATACTTGCGCATGTTTATAAAATTATATAAAATGTTCAAAGCATAATTATAATATTCAGTGGGTAAAATAAATCTCTGCCCGGGTTCTCTTGCATTCGTAAAAGTGTGAATTTGCATAAACAGCCACAGTCTAGAATATAATTATACAGAATTATAATCAACTATAGAATTACAATAAATGAGTATTTCAAATCTACTGGTAGTGCTGAAAATTGCCTACTATAATTTAGAATTGCAAGGTAATATCGTACTCCATGTTTCAGAGCAAAAGAGAATTTAACTCTGCTGCTAGGCAGAAACGCAACGAAAGCAAATGGGGTAGATATTAGAGAAAGGAATGCTCGAGAGTATGTGGGTTAATCTTCTGGATAAATGATAAAAGGAAGTCGACTAGTACGTAGATGCTTCTAACGAAGAGAGCGATTAAATCGAGATCGCGTTTAATGTTTACGAGCTGATGAACGCCAGCAGAAGTTGTTGGATTTAATTTGCTTTTTTATCGTGAAGAAAGACATACGTTAACAGTTGTACTACGTTGTTGATGCGACTTTCAAGATCTATCGACGATCTATCAACATCATGCACGGCCATATAATTATCGATATGTACTCACCGATAACTGTTATCGATGAGAAGTGAACTAATTGCATATATCATATGTAATCAAATACGAATTGAACGATATTTTGCACCTTATTTAGTTCGATACTTGTTATAATTCGTAATATATTATTTTGTATATCCAATCACTATGAAAAAATGCTCCTTTTTTTAAAACTAATATAAATTCTATATTCACATATCACTTTTTCCCTTATAACATCTTTCTAATAAAGATTAAATTGAAACTATCTAAAGCAAAAGATGTGATACACTTTTACTTGATTTAAACCGAGCTATAAATAAAGAAAGACTGGAAAAATTCAATTTACACTAATTCATATTTACAATCGTTCTAGAGTTTCTCAGATAAAACCATCAACTTTTCAAAGACACAAACGGTAACTACCGTAGACACAGGAGGCATCTCGAAGGATCAGATAAAGACTCTTAACGCGCGAGGTCCTGTCAAAAGAAGGACGAGAATCAGTTCATGAGCGAACAGGAACAATAATGATCAGCGTGTCACGCGAACGAAGGGAAACAAGGGCGCGGACGAAAAATATAAAAGTCAAGCAGTTTGTGATGCATCGTCCATGGCCTGTGTCTCACCCTAATGGCCGATCAGATAAAGGCTCCTTGTCCGGTGGTCCTGAAGAGATCATATCGCGTTCGCACGCTCTCACACCCCTGGGACGTGTCCTGTGATGTCATTATAGGGTCCGAACGATTTAGTAAACGCGCTGTCTGAATACCAGTTCCACGCTAAAGTGTTTGGAACAGAGGACAGAGAGCCTGGATTGGACGTGTCTTAATTGACGACTGACGTTGATCACTGTTCCTATAGTAGACATGGGCTCTATATGTCTTTTGTTCGAATTTTCGGGAGAATCGTGAGAAGAAATAATTTTGTACTTGTGTGTATCAGTGTATTTTACAGAGTACTTAAAAAGAAATTTTTTTGTCAAGGAGATTGGAATAGAGAGCAAGAGATGTTGAAAGATCGCGATTTCTTTTTTCTTTTTGTATAATTCAATGGTGATTCAAATTCACAGATTAGAAATATAAAAAGAAAGATTGAGATAAGAAAAGAAAGACGTTGAAAGTTTGTTTCTTTTTTTAATTACTCTGTATAATTGCAGTGATTTAAATTTACCGGTTATCATTTTGTTTTTATATCTTTTAGAAAGTATAAGAAATAAGTTTAGGGATAATTCGAAGAGCTCTCAAAATTTGCTGCAGATCAATGATTCTCTACTCGAGATAAGTGGATTCAACAGAGGATGGTCGTTTCTAGGTCAGTTTTGCGAGACCAAAGTTTGACAGAGCTTTGGTCATCTGGTTCATTCGTCACCTGCCCGCCCCTAAACCGAACCCCCGATGAGCACGCGACCTTCTGTTAAAAGAAAATCGCCTGGCAAACTGACCATATGCCGCGTTCCTGGAAAATCGATCTGTGCCGCTCTTATCGCTGCAGATTACCGAAATTTTCATTTTCTACGTCAAATACTGTGCTTCTCTCCATCTTCAACTTCGAAATCCTATATCCACAATTGTTAAAATATATCAATGTATACAAGTAAATCATGAAATCTAACAACTTATCTATCTGTAATTAACAATTAATAACGGAAATTTAATCCTCGAAATATCATATTTATCCCAAACCAAAGAAAACAAGAAAATTTCAACTCTTAGGTAATTGCGTTATGGAATTTAATCATTTGAATGTCTTTAAACGCCATTTGTAATTATTATAAAAAAAATTCTAAAATTTCCTAATTACTTAAAACTATATGTTCGCAGAATAGAAACCAATTAGCTATTTACGCAAGAAATCCTTCGATCATTTTAGTTAAAGTATTTCGATACAAATGCATTATAGTCTTCTATGGGTTATTTACATATTACTGAGCATTGTTAAACTATAAAGACCTGAACAATTCCTAATCTCTTCTAACAAGATACTTCCTAAAGAAAGCAAATTAGTAAAAGGTTACCAACCCCTAATAGTAGCGATTAGAGCATCTACTCTAATGTACCAATAATAATAATGATACATCGCTATCTAACGTGTTAAGAGAAAACCCAAAATTAAGCATACTAAATAAAACTCAAATACTTTAATTAGCAATAATACAGGGCAACGGGGACCGTTAAGAGACAAGACAAACAACACGCGGCCTGTGGCATACGGACAGCGAAACGTTTTATTTAAGACGCTAATAATAGACCGAACGCAATGAAACGTCCGGTCGGGAGATCGGTTTAGCTTCCAGAGGGACCCCCATGCGTTTCTGGAAAACGAAAAGTTGCCACGCGCCCAAGGCTCAGCTGTCCTGGATCCAGGACAGATGTTGGTCGCGCTACCGCATTCGCGTTCGTTGCTCCGGGGATTCGCACCCTGCTCCGATCTTTTCAAGCCTCGATTTTTCCTCGCCCGTGCACGCAGGTGAACGTCTTCGGCACGAGCAGGTTCTAACGTGCAAAGGAATGTCGGAAAATCGATATCTTCCCGAGAGGAGAGGTCTTCGATCGAAAGATAAATTCGTGGAATCGTATAGTGGTAGTTTGCAGCCTCGAAGGTTTCGAATTCCGCTGAATTTAAAGAAATATTGCCAGCAGCGAAGGGAAGAAGGTATAGCAAAGGATATTGTATCGATTCTTTTATTCATTTACGGGGAATATATGGCTGTCATCATTTTTTTGAAAAATGGCTCGCAATGTTGATAAATTTAATATTGGTAAGATATGATTTCTTGTAGCGTTACGAAGCATGGCGTATTGCTTTTATATTTCTGAAATTACTAAACAATGGAAAGTGTGTTCGTTAATATTGTATAACACGTTATTCGTATTTTCTAAATTAAAAATCGATATTTAATTAGAAATCTTTCAATGTCTTAACTTAAAGTTTTAGTTCAAGTAGTTTACGATTGAATAATAAAACGTTTAAGTACTGAACGTTGAATTTTGAATTCAAAATAGATTTTTATTTTAATTCAGGATTCTCTGATTCTACCTTTTAATAAATCCTCAACAGAAAAGAACACGAATAAAAATCTACTCATTTTCCTGCTGGCACCATCGTTCACTTCTATATTACACCGTCCCCATTTCCAACAATCAATGCCAAAAAAATTATACAACACAATGCATATATAAGAATCTGCTCCGTGTCACAACTCAAACCCGCAGCATCCAACAACATGCGACGTAATCACCACGACTCATCTCTAGTCCCTAATCACGTCATCAAGTCCCTAATCACGTTGAAACCGATACACGACAGAAGCTTTAATCTCGAGTAGACCAGTAGAAAGATGATCCGAATCGAAAAGTGATCAGCGGTTCATAAACGTCGCTTTTACCGTGGACACGTCCATCCTGACGATAGAATCAAGATGGTTCGACGTAATCTTCATAGCGACGTGGACGTGGATACAGGCAGACGTGGTACTTTCTTCGAAAATTACAGCAGGTCCCTCGGTCTGGGGCACACAAAGGACAAGTACTGTGCTTCGCGTCCCTGACCGAGCGAGCGGATTTAAGAGGAGCCAGTGATTCTTTGAGATTTCGGTACAATGGAGAGCGGTCTTACGTGCCGCGACGGCTATTCATGTCGGGAGAGAAAAAAGGAAAGAGGAAATAAGAGGAAAAACTCTGCCACGCTATTCCCCATTCACGATCAACGGAATATATATATATATATATTCGTCGTTTCTACCGCGCCAGTGGTTCTCTAAATTCAAAATAAATTTTCTAAGGATAAAATCGACATTTTCAAGCGTTGAGAAACGCTGATACAGATATTAGAGACACTTGCACGTCCATTTGAGTCGTCCATAAGTATGTTTCTTTGGAATTACTCGCACGAACTGAGGATCTAGTTATATTGAAAATAATCAGGTCAGAAATATCGCAGCCGAGTAAACTTGGAAATTTCAAGTTGTATTTGTATTTCAGGATGTAATTTAAAGTGGATTAATAATTGAATTTAAATATAAAATAATTTAAAGTGGAAGAAGCCTGAAAGATTGCTGTAGATTGTTGTGTTTGTTGCATTCGTTTAAGATATTCTGTGAATTTGATACGTACACCTTGAGGAATTTGAACCTGTTGTCTGGAAAACTATCCCTTTTGAAGATGAATGGACCAGGTTCGCGGTAGAAGGACTGAAACTGCACTCTAAAGACACTTTAAGGACCGGCCGGTGCCGGGACTCCTGCGAAGAAACTCACTGTGATTCGTTATGGATACCTTTCTCGCACTGTGTAATGGTCAATCTTCAATGAAACGTTTCATTCTTCGATAACCTACCATTCTTTAACATTCTACGATCCCTGGAGACGACTTTGGGAATGGACAGGATGTTGTGCTGGATGTTCTTGCTGCGTTTTTTTGAGATTTGAAATATGGAAGTAGATTCCTTAATTAATGGAAGTATTATCAAAAAATGTATGATTATGGAAAAATTGGAAATTCCTTAATTGGAGAAATTGGAGATTCCTTAATCTCTGAAATTATTTATAGTAAACATTGATGTTTCTGAAGAAAACGAAGAGTCGATAGAATGAAAAAAATTCACGAATCGCTGGAAAAAGTATTCTTTTTTATTTTCTTTTTTAAGGACAATGTCAACCCCTAAGAATATTTCTACGCTTCAAAAAAAAGAACTTTACCACAGAGATCTAGTGATCAGCGAAGCAGCATTAATCTTTATTTTCTGTTTTGGTGTTTCCAGAATGAAACTGTCGCGACATGCTGTTACCGCGTCAGTTGTGAAGGGAAAAACGAGAAGCAGTACAAAAGTAAACGCTAGAAGAGCTCTCGAAACAGTTGGATGAGAGCTCGCAGGACGAAAGGATTCACCGACCAAGCAGGTACGCAGTGTGGAACAATGAAACAGCGGGATCCCGAAAGATTCGGAGTTGCGTCTTTACTGGTGGATTACTCAAGTACATTGTTTGCGATCTGGTTATTGCAGTTGTTAATAAGCCTGTAAACAAGCCCGGAAAAGCAAAACTGAAATGCGCGTTGGAAGTCAGGTGCTTTATCGAAATGAAAAGGAACGAAAACGAGCCAGATATCAATATTTGGAGAATGGAATCATCTGTTGCTCCTCGTGCGTATGTTTGTTTTATTCTTCTCGTCTGTGTAAAATTATAAAAGAAACTTTTATTTTTGAAATATAAATCAATTTTTTATTTTATGAACAATAAGTAAAATGAGAATGTTATTAACTTTATATAAATAGAAAATACAAAAAAGTAAATAGTTTTATTATTAAAAAAAAAAAGCAACTCCTACATTCAGTATAATAATATTGGATTACTTTGAATTTTAGTTTAAAGTGCACCCTACAAACAATAATAATGATAAAAAGAATCGAGTAATCAAGTTAAAGATTTGGTGTAGGTTGCGTAACCCTAACCTCCGTCCGTTTGTACAAACACGTCCTGTCGAAGTACAAAAATGTACTCATCGTTGGAAAATTTGAAAATTCCTCCTCGTAAACACAACCGCGATATGACGCATTGCAGAGAACGCAGCAGGCATAACATTATGCAGATAGGCGATAAGTAAAATAACAAATCTATAACGTGTCATACAGATAGGTCGACCGATATGCTTACACAATTTGAAGCGGTAAGGATAAACAAATTCAAATAAGCCCTCCTGGCGTGGCACTAAGATTTGTTCGAGCCGAATTATTCATTACAATCAACTTACTAAATAATTGTTAAAGAGAAACGAAAGGACTTATCTCTGAGTACAAAGGTTTGAACACATAAGCTTTTACACTAGTGAAAATTGACAAAGAATCAAAAAGCACATCGTTCTTTTTATTAATTTCAAATTATTTAGAAATACCTTTTGTCGATTCATTTTTACGATGATGGTTGAATGAATCACCGTCAGTGAATGACCAAACGCAAAGAACCGGTAGTGCCTGCATAATCGTTCCTAATTAGCCAACAGCGCAGGAGCCTTGAGGCAGAGGTAAAAACGCAGGTATTGGCCATTGTTACCTTACCAATTTCCCGCTATTTACGTCGTTTGGCCAAAAGAGGGACCCTCTACTTTCAAGGTAAGTGACTGATGTCACGAACCAGAGCTCGTTGAACGCTCTTGTCATTCAGAGTCTCGCAGGTTCAGTCATAAACACCGAACACAAGGAAGAAGGAGAAGAAAGAAAAAAGGGACATTGGACTCTTTAAACTACTACAAATATCTAAACGTTGGTAAATGCTAAAAACTTGAGTTATCACGATATACTATATGTTATCACGAATAAAGGTCATCCTCTTGTACAATTCACCACGCTCTGATTCATATAGGAAAAGGTTTGCTAGAAGCACTGTCATAGAAGCTAGCCACGAGCAAAATCAATATTGATTCGCTTATACAACTACCGATTAAGCAGTTTAGATTAAGATAAAGAGGCCTTGAGCTTCGTGAGATCCAGACGCGGGCATTAATTGACTCGATGGACAGTTTCACCGTAAACAAATTTAGTGATACAGTACAATGGCATTTAGTTTATCGACGAGCGTGACCGTAGAAGATTTATCTCGATTAATTTCTCGGTAGAGTTGACATGGAAAAATACTGTTCCAAATTTTTGTAGGTACTCTTCCAGAATTTGTTATGCTTTCTTTCTGCTTCCAAATCTTTTTCTTTTTTCTGATGAAACTTAATAATTAGAATAAAAATTAATAGAAGCAACGTATCGCCATTCATAGCATGACGAATGCTGCCTATGTCCAAACACGGTTCCAAACGTCCTAATATCCAAAGTACGGTGTATCGCTAATTTAATAAATAATAAAAAATAATAATAATAAATAATAATAAATTTAATAAATAATAAAAAATATATATATAAATAAAAAAGCCATTTTCTTCATAGGAATCCATAATCGATTCTTAATTTAACTATCACGAGGGAATAACAATTTTCCGCTAATAAAATTTGTCTACTAATATTAAAAAAAAAAGAAAACTTCTTCCAGTCCATAGAAGCTTTCAATGAAACACGATCAACTCCAAATTTAATCGCTACAAAGATAATAATAAATCATAATCTTCACTGTTTCGTGGAAAATTCAGGGTCATTCCTGGAAGAGCAATTGCACGACACGAGAAAAAAGGAAACGGGACCTTTGCCTCCCTTCAATTCAGAGTATACTCTGCACATGTCTGGGGATGCACGAAAATGGGTACGCTAGTCTCGGTGGGGCCAGTCGCATATGGTGGTATATATATGTATATATAATATATAATATATAACACACGTATATATAAAACATCCAGCGGTAATAGCCAGGTGTTTCAAAGGTGAGGCTTATGGGGTGCCCCTCGTTCCTCGAGGCGGTACAACAAAAAAATAAACCAGCTTCCTTCCGATGGGGCTACCTTCCACGCTCAGACTGGGCCTAGGCCATCCGTTATATACACGTACGATAATAATTATACAGATTTATTCGGCCGGACGAAATCACGACCGGTAGAAATGTACGTAGGCCGCAAGACTAGTTAAAAGTTTCAAATTGAACGTGCGTTCCTATATCGTTGGATTCGACTGGTCACACCTTTCGTTACCTCCATCACACCATGTAATTTACTACTTTAACCCACTGGGGCTTCGATTCACAAACTGATGGTACGCGGTCAGATTCGTTACCATTTTATCCGTTTCGCAATTGTTCGAATTCTGACGTCCTATGGATTTTATTAGTTAATTTATGCTTCGTATTTTATGATTGGAAGATTAACATTATGCTTGTGTATATTGTATGCTTATCATCATATACTATTGGAGCATGTAACGTTCTGATCGTGTAATTTTGTAACTAATTACGCAAAGAGATTGAAATTGCGCGTTTAAAAAATGTGTTATTCTATTGATTGTATTCTATGGTGTAAAGTTTGACATTATTCCTGTGTATTCACTATTGAAGTGGGTAATTTTTCTATCGCGTAATTTTTTAATCAATTTTGTAAAAGAAATTGGAAGTGCCGCCTAACAAGATTGTTATTTTTAACGTACCAATTTGTTTAAATTTTTAATCAAGTTGGTGAAAAAATATCTACCACCGCGATAAAATTACAACCCCTGCGATGCCCGATGCTTAACCTCTTCTCCCCAATTCTAAATCTGCGAACATCTCCCCTGGGACGTAGCTTCGATCCAAAATTCTCAAGCTTTTTTTCCAACAATAGCGAAAGAACAACGCTCGATCCAACAAACCTCAAAAATCTACCCGTCCCACGAAGGAACCAACGTATCAGGACCCGTATCTCGTCTGCGAGACCTGCTTCCACAATAAGTAAGTAAGTGCCTGGTAAAAAGTGCGATTTTTCGAACAACCTGCGTATACTCGAAATACAGGAACGACGTATAGAGGAAAACGTGAAACGTCCCCCTCGGTTTCGCACATAAGTACACAGAGTGCACGGGGCAAACAAAAAGCGAGGCGAGTTAACGTAGCCAGTATTTGATATAATTTAGCAGCACTTTTCGTGAACTCGTTGCTCGCCTTGGCAACGATCAAAGGAACGAAATACCATAGCGGAACCAGCTACCGGAATAACCGGCCGTCCAACCATACAGGTCCTCCTCCGGTGTTTCTTTCCTCGCTTCGCACTTTTTTTATTGGCCCGCGAAATCGTATCGAAGTGAAAGAGGGGTTGTAGGGTAGACAGATATATAGGTATGCTTGATCTAACATAGCGTTTGAAAGCGCACCTAGATCGCGTCCATCGTGAAGACGCAGATAAATTATTTCGCGAGGCAACCGGTGCAAGATTCATCCTTTCTGGCAATTATACCGTACGCTGATCCATGCACCCTTCTTTTGCCGTAAACTTACGGGGATATAATAGGATTGCAGTTGTAATAAAATATAACCTAATCTATCCTATCCTATTCTAATCCTGATCTAATTTAAACCTATGATCTTAGGTAAGGTAATAAACCTTAGGTAAGTGGAACACTATTTACGTTCGTATTTTACACATATATATAAAATATTAATATATAAAATATAAATTGATTGTATATATATTATATGACGAACATAATATATGTTATCTATATAATATATGTTATCAACCCGGCCAGCAGATAAGATATATATATAACGGGAACGTAAGATACATTTTCTACTTATATGTGACCTTTTCTGACCTTTTGAACCTTGTGACCTTGAATATACCATTTGTGACCTTTTGTAAAGAGCTAGATAAAAGAATAAAATCAATGCTTCCTGGTTTCTGTAATGATTAACAATTTATAAGGTATTATTGTTTTAATTTTTAAAGATGCATTGAAGTGAAGAATGTGTACAATACGTAGGAATAAAACCATTAGAATATGCTATTAACACGACTAAAACGACCGAGGGTTACAAATTTGTCACTTTAACATCATAGAAGTTTAAAACCAAAAATCTAAGCGAAATTTGAGAATCACGTCACTTTTTCACGAAGTTTTATTTTAAATGGAAAATGTCCTAAATATTTAACTTAACAAATGATCGCGTAATTTATCAGAGGCATCGATACGTATCTCGAGACTTTTTCAGATTTGTTAAAAAGTTTGCAAAAATAATCGGCGTATAAGTAAAATAATTCAGACGATGATTAAAAAATTTGAAATTTTTTATTTTGAATTTAAAAAAGATTCTATGTCATAAAGATTCGCTTTCCACGGTATAGTGGACTTTAATCTTCCCTGATACTTACATTTATTTATTGTTGTTTAGTCCGTGCCTTTCGGCTTTGGACGAACTTTCGGTTTTACATCTCTTACATCCAATTCCCTTCTTACATGTCTACCTCCCCTCTTTTCCACTCTATTCTATTACACTACCTTGCTTATTCTACCTCTAAAAACTAGGCATTAGGAACTATAAATTATCAATTAATGACTAAAAACTACTGCCACTTTGGTCCTTAGCTTCCTTGTTGTGCCTCCTTCTTGTCGTTTGCCCTTCTCTTCTCTATTATTGCTTTCAGTTCTGCTAAACCTCCTCCAGTCTCGTTCAGCGTTTTTCCTATGTCTTTTGGTCGTCCCGTTGTTTCACATTCTTCTATTACATGTCTTAGGTCTTCTCCTTCCCTTCTGTATAGTCTGCATCTTTTTTTCCCCTCTTCTTTCCAGTATTCCCTTGCTTTGGTCTCGTTTCCGCATCTGAATCTTGCCAGTATTCTTCTGTCCTTCCACTTCATCCTCCATTCTAAGTACTTTGGTAATTTCTCTTTGGCTATGTTTCTGTAGTGTATGTTGTACTTGGATTCCCTTATCCTTTTCCCCCTCTCTTCTGTTTCTCCCTTTCTTCTTTCTTCTATAATTTGGTCTGTTGTCATCCTTTCTTGCTTCTCTTTTGTTTCTATCTGCGTCCGCCCCTTTTCTTACCTCTTCTAGTCCCTTCTTTCTCTTTCTTGCTCTTTTCCCTTCCTGACCATTCCCCCATTCTCTCTCTCTCTTTCCTTTATGCACCCCTTTAGTAATTGCTTTTTTGATTCTAGGGGTTTCTCTTCGTACCTCGCTGCTCTTTTTAGTGCTTTTTCTTTCATTTCTATTAATTTGCATTCCTCTATCAGTACGTAGTTTGGTGTTGTCATATCTAAGCCTCCCTGATACTTATAATCAATTACTAATATTCTAATATGCACGCAGATTTTTCTACGGTCTATTGACTATGACGAAACTCGCACGAACGCTAATCACCGGTGATTCCATAGGAACTTGACAATCGTGTCACCAGCTTGTTCGTGTCGATCGGGTTACTTGTTGCACGAGACAGGAATTGTTATTGGTTTGATCACTCACGGTGCGCGTGCTAAGTCAACGCGGCATATCCGCCGCGTCGGCTCGGCTCAAACTCGATGACCACTGCTCTTGTTTGTCGTCCCTTTGATCGTTGGCCGTGTTGTCCGCACGTCGAGTGTCAGGACACTTTTACATTGCACCGCTTGTATTCCCGCTCGTGGGTGTCTATGAGATAAGCGACAAGTCGGGGGAACACGAGGAAGCGCGTGATTTCCATCGCGAAAATAGGATAATGGATGATTTGATGACTTATTGGCCTGTATACTAACATCCTATTCTTTATATTTCTTCCTTAAATCATTGGCCACTTATAACTATTTTTTGAATATCTATCGTTTAAAAATCACTTGGAAAGTAGCTGGTCTAATGAAAATCGTATGGAAGTTGTGATCGTGCTTTATTGTAATTTAAAAGTAAAAATATCTCGCTTTTTTTAATATTTAAAAATGTATTTCTGTGTGTTCTTTTCCATTGCTTATGAATTCGCACGAACGTTCGGACAAACTCAACATAGCGAACTTGAAAGTCAATGAGTTAGCCAAGCATAAATCGCAAGCACCATGAGAACCGATCGTTCGAACATGTAAATATTATGAATCAGAAAAGTGAAGAGAAAAACTTGATATTCTCCGTATTCTTGATATTCTACCGTATTGACTTATTAATGCCAAATGACCTACGTTGTTTTTTATTTATATGATTCTTCTATCGCTTTTTGAAACGAAAGATTCCGATAGCCTTCGATGTGCGATTAACCAACCCTTATCGAGCGAAATTCCCTGCAAGTGTTTTACAAATTATTCTTCGTCATCTTTTCGCTATGATATCATGCACATATACAGTCTGTCGCAAAGACATTGCAACATTCAACGTTTGTGTTGGCGTTAGACAAAACTGTGAATTAACTATCATTCATGCAAATCCACTTTCTTGTGAACGTAGACGAATAAATGGAGTTTAAGCAGAAATATGTTTTATCCATTAAACATTGTAACAGGTATTTCTGTACTTTTGCACATTTTGTACATTTTCGCATCTTTAAATTTCTATTTCTATTTTCGAATCACTAGCCCAACATTCGAAAACTTGATCCTTTTAGAAACATCACCAGAAGATGCCATAACTTAATCTTTCAACTCCAGAAGCTCTGCCTATCGCTATGTATGTATCACCAATTCGAAACAATTACCTTCCATTATTTATTCACCCGGAATCGACGTCGATTTCTCGACCAGAACCCACCCCTTGGAACGCATTGTCCCTGGCCGTTGTGTAAGGACACGGTTCGCGTGTACGAACAGCGGCCGTACGCCGGTTCGTGGGTGTCGATGAGATAAGCGAGAGAAGCGAGAGCAGCGCGAGGAGACGCGAGAAAATGGAGCAACGCGGGCGCAGTCGGTAGGAACAAGAGGCGGTGGAACGTTTCAGCGATTCGAATCGTCGCACGGCCTCGGTTCCCCGAGGAGTCGCCACGTTTATCGCCAAGCGAATCGACCTCTCTGTCGCGCTTAACGATCGAATAAATTTATAACGCGAGGGGGCGAACATGCAGGCGATTTCGACTAATACGTCCTGTATAAACGTCGGCTCGGGACATTCGTCGATAATGAACGACGAGAATATCGCGTCTGCTCTCGACGAATGATGGCGCGATAAATAAGTAACAGCAAACGATTAGCTGCTTTATTTGAGTCTTCAAAGTTGACATATATATTTGTGTTTATGTTTAGCTTAATGCGACGGTGTATTAAATCATTACGTCTCTAGTGACAACTGTTTGACAGTACGAACTTGGTTTCCATTTAAAAGTTTATCCTTGAAAAGTTTAATCGCGATTTTTAATACATAACCAAGTATGTATTTGTGAAAAAAATATTTTGGGAAAATTTCTAAAATGAATTAGGTCCAAATTAAATATTAAATTTTGTTTCATTCAATGGTACGTTCGTATAGTTATAGAAATTTGATACTACGAAAACAAAATGTAGGATGTCATAAAGAGCCGCATAATCGAAAAAAAGGGGTACTTGGCAATTAATTTAAATACAACGCACCATTGTCTTGCCACCAACACGTTTCAACGAACTATCATCTCACTCTTCTCAAATTCCCTCGAATCATCAGACTCGGCGCTTGATGATTCAGCTGTCTGCCTTCGCCGCTGAATCCGCGCGGTGGAACCGTTTCGTTTCAAGACAACCACTCGCCCAATCGCGTCCTTTAAATTTTACCACGAAATTTAGTCCACGAATGCTGTCACCTTTATTACGAAATAATCCGAAAGAACGATCGCGGAACCAGCTCGACGAATAAAGTGTTACAACGAACGAGCTGTTTACGAGGACAAGTACAAGGGTCCTTCATCAAAAATCATGCCCCTCCGCGTTGCCATACCGGTCTCGGGCCATGGTTTATCGTTTCTCAATCGATTCGGCCGATTTCGTGGCGCTTTGATAACCTGATTTAGTGCCGGTGACACATCGACGAACGAAACGGAAAATCGATCGACCGGAATGTCCGGTTGCACCTTTGCCTCGTAAACCAACTGACAAATCTCGAATTCTGCGTATTCTAAACATAGACACGGTGTTTACTATTGATTGTATCGGACAGTCCAATGACCGATGAGCGTTGGAAAACAAAATAATCAGGTATAGAGATTAAAAATAAATAAAATTAAATCTCTCGAAATGACTACCTGTGTATGTACTCAATGAGCAATACACAATACTATTTACTATAAAATGACCTCACTCCTTGTACTACCGTTTTCAGGACGCGAAGTATTTACTAATCATAAAACTGCAAATGAATAGGAGTGGGAAATTTAAAGTAGAAAAATCCATAAAATGTATGTGACATGCAAAAATGTAGGAATCCATACGAAATATAACAGTATTTGTTGCATTATTTCGTAGGTAAAATAATTCTTTACCTATGTCTTATTTTCTTTATTTACATATTTTACATCGATGTCTACAGTTTAACTACACAGTAGTTTCCGAGTAAATTTAACGATTTTATAAAACGATCGTTAGAATGTTTCTTTCAACGGAATTGTAAAAATAACCAATTCACGATTTTTCATAGAAACTTCGTAGAGGTAGAACGCCGCATTCTTGGGATGCCAAAGATCTTTTACAAAATTTTCACAAAATCTTTGGCATTCTATAGCCATTTCCGAATATTTCCCCCCTTGAATTTTGTCCGATCTCTGTAATTCATTTCTGAGAATTTTTCAACCATACTATCCATTCTAACCGCAAAATCAACTATCGCGTGTAAAAATCCTCTAACGTGTTACGATACCGCTGCAAAAGTGACGAGAGCGACGTTCGTCGTGGATTCTGTTCCACATACGAGAAATAACAAAACCGCTATCGCTTGGATGATCTCGTGAGCGGTCGCGTGGCGGGATCATTAATGGAAGCAGGCAGAATCCTCCCTCTCTCGAGCGCAAAAATGCTCGGCTACGTTCGTGAATCCCGCTCTAGGGAAGGAGGGGAGGGTGGTCGCGCACACAATCACGCTTGTCCCTCGCTGCACGCACGTGCGTGTGTGGGTTCCAGCACGCGTGGGCGATGCTTTGGCACGCGACACGACCGTTACACGTTCGAAACGCGCTGGCGGGGAGGCGAGAAAGGGACGAGGGGTGAAATTCAGAAAGGGGAACCAGGCAGATCGCTGCGTATATACCAACACAGAGAGCTCCTTGCTCGTCTGTGAGCACGTGAAAAGGCGGCTGGCATGTAGGAAAAAAAAAAAAAGAAACGGCACAGCAGCCAATGCGACACTCGAGAACGCGCACTTCTATGCACTTCTATGTATATATACAGAAAAACATACACATTTGTGAGGCAACTTATTCGATGAAGGAAGGTAGAACGAGAGGGGGAGATTCAGGTAGACTGAACGGAAATTCGAATAGAAAAATGTGAGACCAGCAACGGAGCAAAGATAGGGAGGGTGCAAACGTACCCCTGTACGAACATTGCCACATAAGTACATTGAACAAGTAGGAAAGAGAAGAAAACACGTTTGCGTTGAATCGGTGGTGCATGTGCACTGATGACAGCGCAGAGGTGACGGGTCGTTGGGCCAGTCGAGCGGTGAGGGGCGGCAAATGCGGTGAAGGGGCGGGTGAGCGTTACGCTGGGGCCCCAGCATCTGCTCTCTGTACAACAACGCAACGTAACAGAGCGCGAACAGAGAAAAAGAACGAGAGGGACAAGGACACAGTGGGCGTTGTGTACCCCCTCCTGGTTCAAGGGGGACAGGAACGATACGTACGAAAAAGGGGAAAAGAGGATGGAAGAATGGAGGAAGGAAAAGGAAGGGTGAGGGAGTGAGAAAGCAGCAACAGGCGAGGAGAGCGTAGCAGGATAATCGCGTCGCACTCGTGAACATCCTGCACCTCCTGTTGTTCTGTAGAAAAGAGAGGGGGATACGCATGCTAGCAGAACAGATGCCCAACCTGTGATTGGCCGATGGCCCGTGACGGACCGCCCCTATAAGCGAGTAGCGTGGGGCCCGCGGGCCTGTATTGGTCAGATAGCACGTGCGGGCCACCTGCACGTAGTTGGTGGGGACAGCTGTTATAAAGGCCCTGACGCACCCCCCTATCAGTCAGAGAACGGTTTGCAGCCGAACCGTTTCCATAGTTACGAGTTTTTATGACCCTCGTACCATCGTACCTTCGAATTCACCCGCCAATCGTTCGTTCCTTCTTTTTCTTCTTTTCTTATCTTCAGTCCTTTATCCCTTCCTGTATACCGTTTCTGTATCCTTCGTTAATTGGAACACATTTAATCACGGTGTTCGATCAAACAGTCAAGTTCAGTTTAGTATAGTGAACATCGATATTACGTTGCCGAAGAGGGTCGTTCGTATGTTCGTTACGAAAAAGTGGATTTCACCAGCGAACGAAAGAAAGAGGACTGTTTTGTTATCGGTTATATGTGTGTCGCAGTGCAGTGATCACGTACCCCAGGATTATTTTTACAGTTTGTGCTTGGTGTGATCTGTGCCGAGCAATCGAGAACAACTGGATTAATACCGCGGTGATACGGCATCGCGGTGCCCAGTACCTGCGAACTGCCGACGCAAACCTTCTAACAGTGCGGATATCAATAAAAAGTGATCAAAATGTTGGTCGAAGAAACACCGAGGAGCTTCGTCAAGAAAAACAACAATTACAGCCATTGTCCGCTGAAAAAGCGGCCAGTGCATGTCCTGCCGGCCGAAGAAGTTCCGGAAGTAATTAAAGGTGAGTGTTGATTATTTCAACTTTGCTTCTCTTGTAAATCCTATCAACAAAAATAATCGTTCGTCTAAGATGAAATTTCTTCAAAATCCTATGCTTATGAAAAGGAATCAATCGTTTAAAACGAAGTTTCCTTTCCTCTTTATCAGAAGAGATCATCGATGTCGTGATGGACGATATCCCCGAGCCAGAGAACCTGAGCACAAAGCCGCAGGATCTGAGTAAAACGGCGGAGCGGCATCAGCAGCAACAGGAACCGGAGCAACGCGACTCCAGATCTCCTTCGCCAGCCATCAAAACGTCCTTGTCATCTCCATTGATAACCAGGCCGGTCTCTCCAACGATGCACAATCACGTGCACCCTGTGCATCACATCCATCATCATCACTATCCAACGAAAGCGATCACGCCGCCGGTAGGCATCGCACCAATTCATCTCGTGGCGAAGAAGGCGCGAGTGGAAGTGATTCAGCACGATAATTCGTCATCGACGGCGGTGACAGCCACGTCGGCGCCGTTGCACTTCATGGCGAGCAAGGCGCCGTTGGAACCCTTAAACTTGAACACGCCAGTTGAGCCATTGGCGCATTACGCGACTCCAGCCTGGGTTCGAGCAGCTCCGCTCTATCCGCCACATTATTTGCCCTATCCGACGGCTTATCATTACCACCACGCGGGAACAGAGTTGTATCCGTCCTATCCGATACCAGCGTACCCTCACTCGTCACCAGAGCATCATCCATCGATTTCTCCGCCACCGCACGGTGCACTAACCTGTCCAACAATTCAAAGACCAATCGCAAGGAGTTACGCTCATTGGGCCAGTCCTGACCATTGTGGCTTGTCACCGACCAGTTCCTTAAGCTCTGGATCGCTCAGGTCGCCTCCACCAGTTACACCCGAGGATTTATCTTCGCCTGGAAGCGACAGCGGAAGATCGTCCGCTGGAAGTACATCGACAAGCTCAACGATCGCGAACCCGAAAATCGAAAAAACCGGAGTGTCCAGTGGCTCCACGACGTCCTTGTCCTCGACTTCGTCCTCATCATCTTCCTCATCGACAACGTCGCCCAGGTATCAATGTCCCGATTGTGGCAAATCTTATTCGACGTACTCCGGCCTGTCAAAGCATCAACAATTTCACTGTGCGGCGGCCGAGGGACAGGCGAAAAAATCGTTCTCGTGCAAATACTGCGACAAAGTCTACGTCAGCCTGGGCGCGTTGAAAATGCACATCAGGACACACACGTTACCCTGCAAATGCCATCTCTGCGGGAAGGCGTTCTCCAGGCCGTGGCTGCTTCAAGGACATATCAGAACGCACACAGGAGAGAAGCCCTTCAGCTGTCAGCACTGCAAGCGAGCTTTTGCCGATAGGAGCAACCTCAGGGCGCATCTACAGACGCACAGTGACGTGAAGAAGTACTCGTGTACATCGTGCAGCAAAACCTTCAGCAGAATGTCACTGTTGACGAAACACCAGGAGGGTGGCTGTCCCGGTGTCGCTGTTCCCATGGGTTATGGTTGCTAAAAACGCGGCGAGAAAATCTTTTGGAAGAAAAAAATATAATGTGATCGTCCCGAGATAAGGAGTCTTTGGATTCCTTCGACACGTTCCTTTACTAAATATGTAGTACTTTGTTAAACGGTTCAATTGAAGAAGTGCCTTACGCGTTGATCGGAGTACAAACGAGTTAATATGATTAAGTAGAAGGATCAGAGAAATTATCGGAGGCTTTGGTTTCTCGGTGAATCGTATCAGCTTGACTGAGATTAAGAGACAGATATATCGAGTACCTGGATTTCGATTAAAATTCATGCCCGTGGACAGCGCCGTGAATTTTAAACGAGATCATCGATACGACACATCGCGCCGAGAAACTGGACCCAGACTTTATAGAACGACGACGTGTTCTCTGGGAGGGTCATGGAGAGAAAAATCGGATCGATTGCCGCTTTCAAACTTCTCTGTTTTAAGAAAGATGGTAGTGCGTTTATTATTTCCTTCATATCCCGCCCCTTCGTCGTCTCATTGTAAATAGTTTCGACGTGTGTGTGTAACAATCGGCGAGAAAGAACGCGTTTACGAAATTGTACTTAGAGAATCCTAAAAAGAGTGAGAGAGAGAGAGAGAGAGAGAGAGTGTGTGTGCCCTTCGAAGAAATTTTGCCGAAGATAAGCAGGAAACGGTTGCTGAAGAGTCGATGCAGCCGCTTGATGCGGTCCCGTGAAGCTATCGTGCCATCTTCGTTTTTTTCTATTTCCTATTTTTTTTTTTTTTTTTTTTTTTTTTTTTTTTTTTTTTTTGTTCCTTCATAATTTACGTCTTCGATCGATTCGAGCGGACGTACACGAGATATACGTGATTTTTCGAAATCGAAGAAAACGCTTGTTCGTTGATGGAATCGCCGATCGTTTGCTTTTTCTTTTTCTGTTTAATGTCGTTCGATACGAAAAAAAGACGAAAATATAGTAGGGAAGAAACGCGTGGATCGTTCGAATAATCGTGTGTACTGTGTGCACCAAAGTGCCATTTTCAAGATCGTGTGCCACGTGCGTCGATTGTAAATAATTGAACGATCCGCTGTCAAGGCACGCATGAAACGAAGTATTATAATTCGCCATAATACAGAACGGAATGAGATGAAAGGAAGATATTTAATTGGCTGGTACCCGAATGCGTTCTGATTCTTGTTGTCATTTCGATAACACTCGGAATTGGATAAAATGAGAACGAACGTGCGATGGAAGTGAATGCGGTAGAGAGAGAGAGAGAGAGAGAGAGCTTACATTTTATGCTTCATTTTGCCTTTCGTTTTTTGTATTTTTTTCTTTGCGTTTTCTTTCTTTGTAAATCACTGTTAGTTACTCGAAGAAACTAGTCACTGCCTAATATATATTATATATATATACATATATATAAATATAATTGAACAAGGAAAAGAAACTAGAGGCTCGCTGCGAGGTGAATTACTCCGACTGGTCTTTTGGTATTCTTCGTAGAGAAGTCACACGAAAAAGATTATATAACCAAGCGGTAAATTCGTTTCTTATTTTTTTTTTTTTTTTTCTAGGTGACAAATATATTCGTATAAAAACAAGAGGAAGTGAAAAAATTGCGAACTCAAAGCGAGTAACACTCTTTCTAGTTTCTGCAAAAAAAAAAAAAAAAAATATAAACTACTATTTGAGATGCAGATCATCTATATATAGAGATATTTTATACAAAATAAATTACTTGGATTTTAAAACCTCATAAAAATCTTCAACTTTTTTTTCAAACATAATACTCACGACAACCATTCCTTTCGATATTAAAATATTCAGTAAATTACTTTTCAAATTTCAAAACGTGTAGTATACAATGCCTTTATGTTCTCGCGTATATCTCGGAGAATATTATTCGTTTCATTATTACAAATACTCAGGCACAATTAATGAACGCGATAATCAAATGAAAACTTGTTTCACTCCCAAAACCTTACAACGATTAATTTACTTTGGATATTTTGTACGTATATTTCTGCATATTATCTACATATTTAAATGTCCAATAAATAACTTATTACTAATTGCAATTCCTTCACACTATCGCGTATATCTATCTCGTACAATGACATTCATTTCATTATCACAGATACCCATGCAAATTTATATTTTTATAAACACGATCGAATAAAACTTCGTTTCGCTCTTTAAATGTTACAATCATTAATCAACTTTGCAGATTTTATATCTATATTTCTGCATATTATCCGCGCATTAAAATTTCTCGTAAATAACGCATTCGCTAAAATAAAGAGCAGAATCCTTCATTCGCAACACCTAAGCTATCAAGCGACTATAATCTTAAAGAGAAACGAACGTGCACTGCAGACTCTCGTTGTCGTGTAATTAATGAAAGTTCACCTGAAGTTTCGATAAGGAATCAGTCGTTCCAAAATATTATATATGCCGCACGATTCGAGCGCAAGAAGGCAGCGAGATGTAATCTCGGCGAACACCTCGAATATCGCAACGAGCTCGTTATCAGCGCGAGCGCTCGCCGAACGACGCATAACTTTCGTCGACGTGCATAATAATGCGCTTTGTCTTTCGACAAACAACGACCACGCGGCTTGCTTTATCTCTCCATCCGTACTACGATCGGGTCCCGATCGGTCGTTGCTGCTCGTCGAAGTATAAGCAGAGCCTCAGGGTCCCTTGTGGCTCTGATAAAAGTAATTGTTGCTAGCCAGTCCTGGCTTCGAGACGAATCGATTCGATTCGATTCGATTCCAGGTAAGATCCGACGGACAACCGAAGCCAGCCACAGCTAAATATCCAGCGTACCGGCACGGCGAACCTACGAAGTAATTACATTCCGCCAGGCGACAGATTTGCCGCGTTAACGATAGATAAATCTATCCAGTTAGCGTAGCCGACTTTTTCTGCCGTTCAACGTGCCTGGCCACCAGCCGTGATACTCGAAAGCCGTTCTTTTTAAACGTTTCTCGCTGGAAATGTCAGGTTCAAACGAAATAACCACTCGTGCCTCTGTGGTTTTCACGAAAAACTTCGACATATTTGTGCTTATGTTGTGAAATCCTTGGAACGTCGTCTTTTTACTGGGATTTTTGTCGAATTTTATGGTCTATCTGGAAATCCATGCTGTATATGAATAAGGTAGATTAATTCCGTAAAATTCACTTAGTGTTTTAGAGTTCACGATTTTTTAACAAAAAGTGGAATATTTCTGACGAGAAGAACGATATATCTGCGACGATAAAAGAATTTGCACTTGCTTTATTTGCAAATTTGTAATACACGAGGAAGCAATCTTCTCGTTGCGGTAACTGAATTAAAATTAATTTCTTACAAAGGTATTCATAAATAATTTTCATTTTAGGATCGATACTGAAAGTTGCAGCTGGAACGAATTATGAAACCTATAGGAAATGAAACTTTTGTTCGCAATGCAATATCGATTCACAAAATTCATCTTAACGATGCTCAAACAAAATAAATGAATGATTTTAGTCAGGATGCACGTCCATTTACCGCTGCTGTAAGTAAACGAGGAAAGGCTTTCACGAGCGGCACGAGCTATCAGCTTCTTCCTTTGGGTCATTCACGCGTTCATTCATACGCGTTAGCAGAGCGTACAAAAGTCTTTTAGCGAAGCAAACAACATATGGCGAGCAAACGCGTGTTCCAAACGCGTTCAATTCATTGGCAAGCAACGGGCTACCTGCCCCGCGTATTAAATCCCACGCGCTTTTGCCACGTACCAGCAATTGAATCACCGTTGCCTGCCTCTGATCCAGCTTTTTGTCCGAGAGTCTCGCCCATATGGGTGTGCTAAATCACACAACGATTTTCTGATTCCCCTTAGTCACACTGTGTCGCGTCGTTAAACACTTATTTCTAAAGACTACTTATTAAACTTTCGTTTAGGCCTGTTGCTCTACCGATCGTTGATGTTAGAAATTGGTCGATTGGATCGACGAAAGAACGACTGCAAAGATTTTAATTTTATTTTACGATCTTTATAGGACTTTTATTATCTCAAATTCCTATGAAAGAAAGACATTTTTGTGGAGAAATAATGAATCATAAATATACGTGTACAGTGAGAAATAAAAACGAGTATACACCGTGTATACACCATGAGGGCGTGAAATTTATTCAAAACCTCTTACACACATGTTGCATGAATTGAAACCTGTTTGAAGACATATAAACCATGAAATATAAATATAAATTGTTATATTATATTATATTATTATACATGTGGCGGCACTCGACAGCAAATACCACCACTCGACACTAACTAGGTCGGACAACGGCAGCGCAGTGGTTAGCGCCTTAGGTTACGAACGTTCGGGACCCGGCTTCAAATCTCGGTACCCGTAGTCCGATTTTTCTTTCCACGATTTTTAAATGAGATGAAAATGCAATAGTACCTCAGCAACGACATTTACACCCGCAGGAGTACCTCAGCAGCGACATTTACACTCGCAGCAGTATCTCAGCAGCAGCATTATAAATTAAAATTATAAATTATATAAATAAATATAAATGAAATAGAAATATAAATTAACAGTAAAAATCATAGATAGGTGAGTATCGTACGAATCACGTTTGTGTAAAATTTATTTTTAATAAAGTCTATATTTCGTATGTACGATTAGCATTACGCTTCACTCACGCTATCTTAAGACGTTCAGATAATTTTTGAATACATTTCGTGTACAGCTTGTGTACAGTTGTGTACAGTTTGTAGTCACAAAAAGGAATGACCCTACCACAAATTGCAAGGGCCTACTTATAAACTCATCCATTATTTTATACTTTTGTATATAGAATTTTTCCACTTGGCATATCCTCGCCAGATGCCACTCGTTCATTCTGACAAATATTCTATCCTTGCAGTGTACAATGTACGTATACTCGTTTTTCAATGTAGTTTTGCTTCGTTTGCTCTCGCTGTATTTAATTATTTACATTCATTTTTGAGCCCAAATGAAGGAAAGATAGGCAAATTAATTTTCAATCGCATCGCATCGACCTGTAAGTTGTAATTTGACGGTTTAATGTAAAATAATTTTAATAAACTGCTCTAAGAAAAAAAAAAGAATAGGAAGAAAAGAAGGAGAAATTTTAGGGTATCTGAATCCAAGTTCGAGTTGAAGTAGTAGTTTGTCTCTAATTCCTCGAGACAAAATTATTATTTGGACGGATTCACGAGGCGCCATACACGGCGGTGAAAGTCAAAGGTGGGCGGAAGCGACTTGTCGCGCGCTCGCTTCGCAACCACGCTAAAAATTAGACACATAATAATATATAGTATCCATGTTTGAAGGCGGCACAATTTTGCGGATCCTTTGATCCGGAATTTATTAAGAACCGCGTGACAGATCGTTAAAATTGATGAAATGTTGTTCGATGTCGAATGCGATATTCATTTTTTCATTTCTCTCTTTTTTGAAAACGTGTTTAGTCGTGGTCACATGCATCCTACATATTCTGTGATCTGAATATATCAAATATTTCCAGGCACGTGTTAATTGCAAAACGATGTTAGCTTTCTGCTGTCAAAGAATTTTAATTTCCAGATCCATCGATAAGATTATGATCTTATGTATCTCGTCTCGTATACATCTCAATATAAAAGCTTGTACATCGCATCTGAGATTTTCAATGATTGAGAGAACTAGCATTCTACAATTTGTCTAATATTGTAGTTAATCCTTATCTCGTTCATCCCATCTTTATCAATCGCCAAGACACACATGTAATTCCAAAAACGACACAATTTAAACAAGCTTTTTCAAAAAAGTGAAAAATTCTTGGAAATTAATAAAATCATTACGGTAGCTTACAAAAAGATGACGTTCTCTTCTAAAACTGAATTCTTCTAACTTTTGAAATACAGCTGCTAAAATATAGTAGAAGTCCATTTAAATAAACTTGTCAAAGGACAAGCATCTTATATAATTGGAGTTCATATAATGCAAGTTCACCGATAATAAGAGTTCACGTTTAGGTAAGCGAATTTATCTGGCAAAAATTCAGTTAATCATCAACTAAAAATATCGTCTCGGTAAATGAAACTCTACTATACGTGAAAGTAACGAAATCGAGTAAAAAAGTGCTAATCATAAGTAAATTCCAACTTCCTCCAGTAAACGATCAAAAAATCAAGGTGGATCCTTCCGTACAAATCTGGTCGTGGCGAATGTCCGCCGGATGACGGGGCCCGAATCGACAGGAAATTTCTCGTTCGGCCGGACAGGTGGTCGTTACTTTCAAGTACGGCCCTTCGTACGGCTCGTACGCACGAGTGTGTATGCGTGGCCGCGCAAGAAAGTGTGGAAGCAAAAGCTACCTTGGCCCCTGGGCTTTTATGGCGACTGGTCCGATCGAACAGGTGCCCCGACGCAGCGTGTATATACTCGGGTAAGAGGTTCCATTATTGCACGCTGGTGTGTATAGCCGGGAATATGGCGTGCAAAGAGTCCCGAAGAAAAGCGAACGCGCGGTCGGTGTAATGCGAAGCTGTCCGCCACGACAAAAGGTCGTAACGTCGCAGATTTCGTGGACGGAAGAACGAGGGAGAACTTTTTCGTGACAAAGGGAACGGGGTCGTTCTGACCGACCTTCTCCCAGAATATTTCTCCGCTGCCTCTTGGAAGAGGCACAGGTCGACGACTTGCCTTTCAAACTATTTTTGGGCGCTCTGGACTTTCACTGCAATGGTGTCGATTACGTTTTCGATGCACGCTCGCATGGAAACTTTCGATTCTATGTGCAGAATCTTGCATTTTTTTGATGTTGGGGATGATTTATGTTTCGGGCAGTTCTATATGTAGCACAGAATGCTATAGAAGAAGTTTTAAAGGAAACTTGAAAATGATCTTTGTGTAAGTGATGGCTTTTTCATAGACTCTTTTTATAGAAATCGATGTTTCTTCAAGTCCCTTTAAACACGACCGACGACGAAACGAAAATTTCGCGAGTCACGACTTCCAATGAGCATTCCAATTTTAATTGAGTTTGAGACACAAGAATCGCTTATTAAGCGCTCCACCTGATGTTGCACGTAGCTCCGTCATTTTTTTACGTTTAGGGGGAATAATTTAAGAAATAACCCGAAGATTTAGGAAATGAAAAGGAATCCCTACTCGTGGGATTAAAAAACGAAATAGAAGAAGATCAATCGTTCTATCGAATAGCACTTTTTTTAGGAAATTTGACGAATTGAGTTACAGTAGGTAGAATTTCGGATTGAAATTAAAATTCGGAAGAAAGTATTACGATCGCGATATACCTGTTAACGCATTCCAATCTCATTCCACGCCTAATTACCGCGCTCGAGTTGGTTTTATCGTGAGTTTCGAGCTGAATGACGATCGCAGCATAAAGAACGGGCAAAAAAGCCATAGGCCACATCGGCTCGGAGCACAAAACTGGTCCCCCGGAGACCGGCACACCTGACCATCGAGGATCGTGGGTCTTTCATCGCTTCCCGGAAGACTCTCGTCTTCTTGCAACCCTTTACTCCGTGGTGCTACGTGTCCTATTGTGCCAACGTCCACCATATCCACGATCTTTCATTCGAACCAGCTGCGCACCAGCCGATATCTGCTTCATTCCGGACCCGCCGATCCTTCGTGATAACCCGATGATCACGATGCACCGAATTACCCGTCCTTGCATCGAGGTGACGAACCAGTTCGAGATCAACACGCCTGTCGGTGCTTAATTTGAGAAATCGACGAGTCATCGGACGCGCTCGAGGATCAAAAAAGAAGAAGACACGCGATCAAGCTTTTGGATCATGGTGTGACGGACATGAATGGAACACGCGGGTTCACTGGTCCGTTCCAATATCGAAGGAGAATGGCTCATTAGTCCGTGGACGATCTTTAAGCGGTTCGATACAAGACAATCTCGGCTGCGAGGGCTACGAGCAACCTGTTACCCGGCCCTTCGTCCACTCTTTAAGGTAGCGTGCACAACAGATGGTCCGCGGCCCGACCCTGCAGATTACACCTGCCGCGCAAACCTTTCGACCAGATTCGCTAGATTCTTTCCTCGTGAACTTGAGTCGAGTACAACGAAGGTTGGAAATTAGTTTCGGTCATGGATGATGGCAGATCGGTTTTTGTATTATCTCGATGACCTCTTAATGGGCGTTGGAGTGTTCGGGAGATCCAGACGATTTTTAAGAGCTTTCTTTTTACGGTTTTAGGGATTTCTTAATTTTAAGACAGGGTTTTTAAGAGAAGCGAATTAAACGGGAATTGTTGCTTTCATGGGTTTTAGAATATTTGGAATTCTTTCTGGCAGTGGCATATGCTTGATGAATAAACAAATACATCAGATATATCACAATGGAAAGAAAATTAATCATTGGAATAAATAAATCGAATAATAATTGCTATGAGAAGTAAAGTGGATTTTACGTCGTTTCTAGTGCGAAGTTAAATTATGTGGGAGAATCGGACGAATTAGAAACGTGCACACCATATTTTATATAAATGTCCAAATATCCATCATGTTAAAACGAGGCATGTTTCAAGTAACAGGAAAATAATTAATTCGGACTCTGATTGATCTGTGGAAATTGTTGGTTTCTTAGAGGATTCACTCTGATGACGAACGCACGCTTTGTTAGCCACTTTTTTTAACGACAGGTAACAGACTCACCCTTTCGAGGTCTGTCTTTTTCGTATCAGTAACGCCTGTCCTATCTTTCTGAACGCGTCAGATGGCTACCGTTCGAATGCTTCGGAAGCTTTTGACCTATCCGCCAGGCTAATTTTGTATTTCACTTGTAACGTGTAATTTACTCTGAATTCTTCCATTCCGTTAAAACGAACGAATTTCATATAATTAAGCAATTTGTTTTATTTAATAATCGATCTCTAAAAAACGAATATAGAAAATTCAGAGAGTCTAGAAAGATTGAAATTTTAGTAAAATTAGAATAGAAATTTTTTAATTGTCGTTTTGAGATGAGAAGGAAGATTTTGTTGCTGCGATTTCTTCAGGTTCTATATGGTTTTATGAGTGTGATGAAGGGGTTGGTGGATTCGTCAATGAAACCATGATTCACACGCAGTGGTTTGCAATCAGTGGACCACCCAGCTATGAGCCCGGACGTCGCCACACCTTGGATAATGACGCGCGGCGAATTACTCGAATTCGCTGACTCCATTTGATGACTGGTTAGCATAATAACGACTGGGAACCATTGGATTGGTCGTTCACGCAGAATCGCGTTTCTTTCTTTTCTGAAATAAACCCAGCTTCTATCCTTTCGATCCCTAATCGTCACCCTTTCTTTTATCCAAACATCATTAAACAGTTCCTTAAAAGAAAAAGGAAGAAAAAAAATGATAAAAATTTAAAAAACAAAAAAGATATTGCATCTTAAATAGTTCTTTTTTTTCTAACCTTAACTATTTCCTTTATTCAAAAGTTATTAAAAAGCTTCTCTAGAAAGCTAGAGAAATGACAAATATATAAAGATTCAAGGAAAAGATGATCAACCAACCTGTTTTTCAAAAAAACCTAAAATTGAACATTCCAGAGAACGTTATTATTTAAAACACAAAGTCCCATTCGTTCTGTTTTCCTCTATCCTCGGCAAGAAATTGTCTCCAACTCTGTCGAAACTACTTTCCAGTAGCAGTTAAGCCATCTACCTCGTTATTGTCCTCTCTCTTAGAAGCACATAAACGACAAGAATCCGTGGTTCGTTATCACGAAACACGGAAGAGTGGCAATTAAAGCAGGCACTCTGCTCGTGGGCAACCTGGAGAGTGTTTCTTTCACGCCCTTCGTCTCCGACACGAGTATTTCGAGCAGCACATGGCTACGTACAAGTGTTACGCTATGCCATCCATTTCCCGTGCATTCCACGCATTCTGAATCCCGTGACATCCGCCTCGTGCAGACAGAAATTCCACGGAACACCTCGACCAGCCAGAATTTCTATTTTATACCAGTCTTAGAAATCGATATCTTAACGTAACAGGAAAGAATCGTGGTATTCTCGAATTAATTAACCATTCTCTGAACCGATTTTCATCGTCCCTAGGAAGATTTAGACGTATACTGTGTAACAAGCTTCTAACGACCTTACTATTCGATAGACATCGATTAAGAGTGTCACAATGCCACGGAACATCGTACCACGACACCGATCGCGTGTAGGTGTTACGAACATTAATTTCTCGCGCCACGGGCTCTCCAACTTTCCTCCTGTTCCGACTACACTCCAACGATTAACCTTTGATTTATCCGCTTGGGTTCCTTGTTTAAACTCTTTTCGATCGATCGTTAGAATAGAAAAATATTCTATAGCAGTGATTAAAATCTCATCCAGTGAGAAACGTAGAGAAGTAAATGTCTCGCCTCTATACGAAGATTTTCTGTTGTTGATCTTATTTAGCGGCTGAAAAAGTGTACTTTGATATAATGTAGTTAAGAAGAGGGACAATTTATATGGTAAAGAGACTTAAGCTGTTTAACAGCAGATGACAAATGTGTGAAATTTCGTGGAAAAACTAACAGCATGCATATTCAATATTTTGAATGTAAATCTTGCAAGATCTGCATATGTGCGCGACAAAATTCAATATATTCTTCTGTTTCAATTCTCACCCATTTACTTTCACTTTTCTCCTTTGTTTACTAACTTTTCCATTCATTTTTAATAAACATTTTAATTAATTCCTTAAAACGATCAAATATACTTTATTTAGCTGACGTTCTGCGTATCTCGGATCAAAGTCAAACAGACTTCACCCCCCTGAAACATTCGGTCCCGTGACAATAATTTCACCCCAGTCAATACAATATCTTCATTTCCACGTCATAGCAAACTATATTCCCAAACAATAATTCCCATTCCCACGATCAATTTCATCCTCCCTCCGTCTTCCTATGTGCAGTCTATTAACGCCCCCTTCCATAGAGACACAAAAAATCCCTAAATTGCCTATCAAGTCTCATTTCCCCAATTTTCACAATACCTAATCCGTATCTTCGTATTAAAAACGGTCGAGTCACTATGAACGAGCACGAAGCTGCTCTAACCGAACCGTAACACCATCATGACACCTTACAAAGTTACGCAACAACAACCAATCCCGAGGCGCGCCAATCGTCCATCCAAATCGACCGATCGCGGTTTTAATTATCGAGGACGCCGTTTCGATCGTGTCACCGGGCGACGTTTCGTCTGCTAACGAGGCATCGTCATCGAGTCCGAGGATCGCATAGCTTGAACCGCGACATAGTTGGCATACTGTGAGGCCGGTGGTCCGCGCGGCTGCCACGTCGTTTCTCTATGGGAGATCATGGACCATGCCGTCGGTAATTAAAGCGAGTCACGGTGATTGTTCGTGGCTGATCTTGTCATCGATCGAATCGGGCTGGACGTTCGATCTATCGGCTCTCTCGATTCTTTCCTCTTGTTCCCCTTCGTTTGCTTCGCGCCCTCTTCGACTCGCTGCAGCTTCCTGCCCGGCAATTAAGATAATGCTCTCGTAATCTCCTACGATATCTCGTCTGATCGAAGCCAAAGGGGCTGCCGTTGTCTCGATGGTGCAGCTTCTTGTTTGACCTTCGGTGCAATGCCATTGGCAAGGATTTTGCACCTGCGATGCGCAACGAGCTTTGCCTAAGGAGTTATGGCAGTCGTGGTGTATCGGGTTGGCGATCGAGGAAGGATTATTATAATTAATCGACGGGTAGTTAACCTCTGAATGGTAGTAATTGGTCTGACGAGAAACCTTTTTATATTATATTTCTTTGAGCGGACATACTGCGAAGTTTGCTGACAATTAGTAAGTTATACGTTCATTGTGCATTGGCTGCAAATTATATATCGATATACAAAGTGAGTCATAAATGTCTGTCCATACAATGGGGAGTGAATACACATTGAAATAAGTAAAAGGCGTCTTATAAAGCTGTGTTTTACATGCCTGGGTTCTCAAGTAATGGATCATTCTTCCACTTATTTCGACGTGTATTCACCTCTTCAAGTACGGGCATTAATAGCGATAATTTCAAGTTATCCACTCGTCTTATTGGCATTTTGCAATTAACAATCGAAGACTGTGTTTGTAACAAAACAGCACTTTTCCATTTGATGGGAATAATGATAAAGATGAAGGAACAATATCTGATGAAGTCTTCGTTCGTTTAGAGATTAATTGACTACACAATTGAACCAGAGAACATAATGTAACTGACAAAGAGAAATATCTTAAGCTTTGAAATCAGCGCTAGATCAGTGTTATTTTTCTGCTCTTTCCTTTGACGACGAAACAGTTCTACATTCAGATGAAGCATATTATTCTTTACGGTAGAGATTTTAAATCTACGTATTTTTTAAGTACGCCACTACCTACTGCAAGATTATTTGATTGAAGTTAGAGTACTCGAAATAAAATACAAAATTATCTATCGTACTATAGATGGAGGAGCCTTGAATCGACAAAATGAAAGCGGAAACGTCGATTAGATATGATTAATTGGCTTCAAAGGTTCACAGTGCACGAACCGCGAATCCAAACTGAATTTTAAATAGAATCTTCCATCTTCCATCGTCCTTCCTTACTTCCTCCCATTTATCAGGGCGGAACTTAGGATGCTCTCTTGGTTCAGACAGATCAAGAAACACCCCGGCTTTTCGGACCATTGTAATGTGATTAATTATCGCCGCCCGCGAAGAACGCCGTGGCGAACGTGAGAAGAATCGAGATAATGAGAATTCTCAGGGTTACAGTCATCGATCAACGCGTGGCCCGCTAATTGCCGATCGAATAACGATCCTCCGTGCTCGTGTGACTAAACGGGACGCAAACCTTCATAATTTATCGCGATCTAATACTCGAGTTATACGCGCTGATTTTTCCACGACATCGATCGCGTTCTCCGTCAGGTTGACACGAGTTTTCCGCGCGTTTGTCGAGCCGACTGCCGCGGAATCTATCGATCGGATCGATCGATTCGATCGATAAACGGCGAGCACGGTGCATAGCAAACGATTGAAAAGTTTCCTAAGGAACAACGGCTGGTGCCACCCTGCGTGTTGTAATCGGGGCAATAGTCACGGGAACACCTGTTGCCTCGACGGGTTGCGTGACGCGAATGCAAACCATCGCGATAAGCAGAAATCGTGGCGAATTTTTCGCTGCGCCAGCCGCTCGTAGATCGATCGATCTAACGTGATTTACTCGAAACCTGGGACGCTCACCGGTCCGTAAAACGATAATCGATCACCGATCGGAACGACGGACTAGATTTTTGACGGAGAACGGTTTCCGTTTGATGAGAGGTTTGATGATTTGCTTGCGTGCTAGTTGGTTAATTAGCTCGCAGATACGATAAAAAGATTTCAGCCGTTCGTGGTGGTGAACAAAGTGAATTTTTGTCGAAGCTCGAGATCGTACACTCGATTGTAATTCTGTGATTTATTCCATTTCGCAGCGTTCTTAACAAAGCCCAATAGCAATTCGTTGTCACATAAATGGAAATTTAAACGAATCCTCAAATTCAATGATTGCAGGGGTACAAATGCTTGCGTGATTAATTGTACGTGAATATCCTGGAGAAATATGAATCTGTTTTTGAGTACTTGGATATCCTAACACTATAACATTATAGCATTGTAACACTTAATTTATCATTTCAGCGAATGTAGAATAAAAAACGCACCCTTAAATCTTTACAAGAGGAATTTATTGTATTTGTATAAAATTCAATCGTTTTTCTTCAACAAAACAACGATCTCAAGATCTCATAGATCAATTTGCATCGTTCACGAGCACAAATATGGTAACATCCATCCAAAGAAGGTAGCAAAATCACCCCTAATTTGTATTACGACACTACAATTTCTCAAGCATGACGCAGAGTGCAACAGATATTCCACTTGCATCTAAAATGACTCATTCTCGTCGGATTCTAACAACCTAGTTCATCGAAAGGCGCCGTAAACCGGAGAATTCGCGGTAAAAAGCGTGAATTTTTACGGGTAGGCTGGTGCACGTGGTCTCTGGTGCATGTTGGTCTCCAACGAGCGACGTTCACCATTCCCCTCTCCGGGATATTTGCGGTGTGGTTGCCGTAGGACGAAAGGACGGCACACGATTGGTTCGTACCACCACTGGTCGTCTTGTGTAGATGCTGTAACGTGCGTGTGTCGCGCGCGCGCGCACTCGATGCGCGTGCGGAGACGCCCAAGTGGGTTAACACGGACAATTACGCGGCTTGTGCGTCCGCCCATACGCGCGAATTCCTCTTAATTCCGTTACCTGTGCCTCGATTCTCTTCCACGCCATCTTCCGAGACTATTTCTCCAAGATTTTTAACAATTTATGCGCGATTTTCGATCGACACGGACGAATATAGGACGCGTAGGACGACTAGGAGGGTGATTAATGTCTTATTTGTGGGTGTATTTCGATGGAAACTTTGAAACTTGAAACAATGATGATTCTATATAGGAAGCGTAGAAGGTAGGAGCAGTTGGAATCGTAAGATAACTTATTATAATGTGACAGAGATGATAATATTTATTTATTTATGTTTATGTTATGTACAGTTATGTAGTAGTGTTTCGAAGAATGACCGGTGTCAAACGTACAATTTTATCTTAATTAGCAAATATGTCTTTTGTATAGGATTATGTTTCGTCGATAAAAGAGCAATGATGGCTGGCAGATAGTTGCAATTACGGTACAATTTATTACAGGAACGAGCAGGTAAACAGTCATCCGAACTCAACGTTTGAAACTTCACATAAGGATCGAGCTTTCCTTTCTAAAGTACCGTACTTCCCACGAGCGTAGTTTTTAAATCGATTCTTCTTACCATCCGCCCCCAAGCCACCCCCTCTATCTCCATCGCTCAATAGTATTTGTTCCACCCACGATCCCACAATTACTTGTCACCCTCGATTCGATACCTCCAACAGAGTCACTGACGTTTCCGGCCGATAAATCACCAATAACGGCGCGACTATCAGAAAATTGATACACGACCAACTGAGTAGAAGGTTGTAACCCGTACCTGGCCCTTGCTCCCACTAATCGTGGGCTATTTCCGATCGAATCTACATGCGTAACGAGTCGCAATGGAGCAGATCCAAAAAACGACCGTGTAA
Organism: Bombus huntii; assembly: GCF_024542735.1. Taxonomy (NCBI): domain Eukaryota; kingdom Metazoa; phylum Arthropoda; class Insecta; order Hymenoptera; family Apidae; genus Bombus; species Bombus huntii. The sequence continues at coordinate 7,825,186 of NC_066250.1, read as the reverse complement.
AATACGACTTTGAGTTTCATGCTCGAGAAAGGAAAAGAAAAGATTATATCTATAGCTAGATTATAGCTCTGCTCCTACCATAAATAGAAAAGGATTATAAATGAAACTTTTACATTATCTATCGAGCTTCGTCAGCGCTTCCTTTCGAAAGTTCTTCGGTGCAGTTGCACTTAGTGAAAACAACGCAAAGCTTTCCTGTACAGTATTTTTCTATCTGCAAACGGAACACACTTAGTCTAGCGGAGTTAGTCTAACTCAGTTACTAAACTTAGCCTGTATAATCGTGGTTACCAGCGTGCATAGTCGCGACAATAGAACCCACGAGCCTCGAATTTTTCCAGAAGCTGCAAACCAGCGTCATGGTAGGACTCATCGTGATCGCTGATTTATGCGATGCAGCCTCATTGTACGGGGGACGTCCCACTTATTCGCGTCACGGGACGCCTTGAAAAGTGCATGAATCGAGGCGCCTGGTTCGCAAGGGCGACGCCGTGTGCCGGTGATTGGACAGGCCGCGTACGGTTGCGCGACTCACGACGGAGAATTATGGCGGTCAACATTTATTCACGTCGTCGATAGGCGCCTTGGCGACCTGTCCGTGCCTCTAATGATTCATTGACCTGACAGGCCCGCTAATGCTGCACCCACGTAACCGCGCTACCGTTTCCACGGAGGACGCGGCTCAGGACTTTAACAATATATAACGAATATGGATTAGCTTCAGTAGCCGGTAGAAAGCGCATTGGAAAGGACAAGTCCGCCTAATCATATGGATTTGCATAAGCAGACAGTGCCACGACCTCGGTGAAATTAAAAGAGAATTTCTTTATCGTGGAATAACTTCGACTTCCGACGACTCACTAGTCACGGTGATTGTGTGTTTCGAGAAGGAGGTAAGGCGAGTTGGTTCGCTAGCCGCTGATAAATCGCGCGCGGGAGCTGTACTGATTTATGAGATTGAATGGGAAACAATGTATCGCACCCGAACACAGGTAGGATTAGAAGCAATAAATTCTCCAGAGAAGATTTAGAATGATTCCACAAGTTGGATATTTGAAATACAAGAAGTGGAATATTCGAACCGTGAACAGCGAGATCGGCATTAAATTAGTTTCTCAATTTATTTTCACTTCTGTGTTCCTCGCTTGGAAATTGATGGATCGACTGCTAGATATGCAACTCTAACCGATATTAAAATCGACGAAATCGTAACACGGAGCAAAGTTTCCTTTACCATTGAGAATAATTTCTTTTCCTATCGACTTAATGAAATTCAACAAAACCAAACTATAACCTAGCTACGTATATATAAGACTCATCTTCCTATCGAGTTCCTATCTGACGTTAGCATCCCAGAAATCCCGTTTTATTCGACCAAAACAAGAAACTTTGACCAGGATGCAATCAGTAGCTCGTGTACGTTGGATCGCATCCCAGGTTGCGATCGAAAAAAGTCGTCCCTGCCGTCGGACAAGACACAGAGCACGGAAGTGTTTAACGATCGCGATCTCGGAGCGCGAAATATGGCACGGTCGGCGAAGATCGCCTCAGACCTCGTAGATCGGACAGGTTGGGTCACGAGCAGGGTCCCACGAAGCGGTGGGCCCTTGCCAGGTTAACAGTCGACTCTGATAGGTCCACTTAAACGCCCCTGGTTATGCAACCGTGCCGTCTAATAAGCTTCCTTCAGCGTAAGTACCTGTCGAGATGCGACGTGTCTTCCAGGTCGGCCTGGATTGCTTGAGAAATCCCTGATGGGTTCGTTCCGTCGATCACGATCGATCATGTTTCTTTGATATACAGATTAAGAGTACTCCAAGTATCGGCGATACTGCATCTTGAAATATTGCAATACCGACCATATTGCGATTTAAATTATTGGATTAATTTGAAAAAATGTTTCGTACTCTTCGGTTGAAGAGAATCACGAATCAAGATGGAAATAGAAAGAGTTGTTTTTCTGTCTTTCTCCTTGAAGGTTAAAAAGTTGGTGTACGTAGATGTATATTTTTTTTTTTTTTTTTTTTTTAGAATATTAAAAGTCAAGTTTCAATCACGATTTCAAGAGAATTTAATGTTGACGGACTGAATTTTCAGAACACAAGTTTATCAGTTCCCCCGCTGAGAGGACCCTGTCTCGGTTTCCATGTCTGCGACCGCACTCGTCCTCGACTCGAACTCCACTTGGAGTGTGTTTGAACAGTCTGAAGAGTCAGGCGTCTCGAGGTTTCACTTGCAGAAGGTGCCTGGATTTTTAGCGGAATATTTTACCGGTTAAAAACTACATTAACCATTTATTACAAAGGGGAAATAAAATAATATCAACAAACCTTCTCTTTCCTCGTTTTATAATCACTCTAAACCAACGATTTTCAATCTTCCCAGCTTATAGCTTATAACGAACTAATTATTAAAATTCTCGTACATGAAAGAATGTATTATATCTGATATAAAACAGGGCATTCACACTGAACATCTATCGTCGTTCTTACTTGAGCCATTCGCAGGTCAAATTACGGCTTATCTTATATAATTTTATCATTTTTCTCTACTTTTCGTTTCGTGGAGTTAACCGGTTTGGCAAATAAGCGATTCGTTCGACGATCTAAAGGAAAAAAAGACTAACTAGTCGAGTATTGCGTGTTTTAAACATTCTTACGATATACCGGTTGAAAATCACTACTCTACACCAATGCCACTAGATGAGTTAATTCCTAAAACGATGATTTAATATGAAAATACGAATGAGACCAGTCGAACAGCATTTCGAGGAAAGAATTCCTCGAGGATAGTAGGTAACACAGCGAAGAGGAAGAAGGCAAAAACGAGTGGCGTTTGTTTCTATATTAAGCGACTCGATTGTAATCCCAACAATGCTTTTTTCGCCGTCTGGCCCTCGCCACGAAACGAGTCGTTCCACCGGTACTTGAATTCTTTCGTTCCTTTTTTGCGGAGGAGGAGTACCAGTCGGAATTGGACGCGGAACAGGAGGTGGAGGAAACGAAAGGGGGCAGGAAGGCGGAGGGTACGACCGACAGCGGGACGATATTAAAAATCACAATGCGGCATATTAACTTGACCTACTATCGGTGCACCAGGAAGAGCCACGCTCGTTTAAAAGTCCCGTCCACACGTCCTCTGAAAACGTACGTGTCCTCGCCGTATGAAATAATGTGCACGTGGGTGCGCGTCGAAGCTGGTGCGCGCTCTCTCGTGCACGCGCGTGTTCTTGCGCATAAACAACAGTGCCGAATAACGAGGCAGAGACGTCTTGAAATTAAATCGTGAAAGAAATTCCTCTCTCGATGCCCATCCTCGCAGGATATTAAATTGGAATCGTGCGTTTTGCCGACGGTTTTATTTCACGCTGTTACGGTGGTCCTCGTGATAAGAACTTCATTGTGATCGTTGTATAAATGCGAGTTGATGCCACGGCTGATACGGAATCTCGAGTTTCTCTCGTGTGTGGTCTTTGCACCTTTTACCTTGATTTTCGAGGTAATTGAAAAATTTATATGCAATCTTGCATATTGAATATTAACAACTATCGAAATCCAGATGAAAGGTATGAAACTTTTAGCTTGCAAATTTCAATTTTTTGGTGTTAGGACTAACGACGACAGAAACGTAAGATTTGCATCAATGAAATGGATAAAAAAGCAACAAAAGTATTTGGCAAGTCGTAATTATTACAGCATTTATATACTAATGAAATAAATAAAAGTATATTAGATTTCCTATGGTTCAATAGCACTTTCATATAGATACAAAAATTGGATAATTGAAAATGAAACGTAGCACTTGATAAAACATGCTACATTGGAAAATAAACGTGTACGTATAGAACGTATAGAACGTATAGAACGTAACGTATAGAAATACTTTCTGTAACCACTATAGATGAAAAAATATACCTAATTGCATCTATTTTATACAAAATCATTTGAATCTTCAAACATGTACCATAACAAATTTATAAAATACGTATGAAAAATTACGAACCGCTTAGTTTGACTACTCTGACGGTTCTACGTATGACGTGAACCAAAGTACGCTTTTAAATCTACCTTCCAACAATATTAAATCCTCGTTAATCTGCCGAATTATTTTCCCGAAAGTATCGCGAGTATTAAAAGTGTACGACTATTCTATCGGAAGAGAACAGGGTGCCAAGGGCCGGTGTTCCAGCAGTGACAAGAACGCGTAATCACGTGCATTCGTGTCAGCGCGAGGAGAATCGCCCTTGCTTTTACGACGGCCGAACTTTACTGCGGTCGAGAGCAACCGCAACGGGGGAATTAGCAATTGTAATGTTATAAGGCACCATTGGATGAAGCAGCTGGGAGAAAGGGAGAAGGAAAACAAGACGATGGGGTGGAGAACACGTCGCAACGAAGGTAGGTGAAGGACAGAAAAGAGAAGGGAGACCCGAACGAAGGATAAAGAATGCAGAAGCCAAAGGGTCACGAGGATTTCATTTGACGGAATAACGTGGCGTTTAAGAGTCGGTACCGTTATCACGCTTGTTGTATATAGGTAAGAAGCAGCAGGATCAGGCGACCTCCCACCATCCTCGGTGCATTATATATTTCGAGGAATCGAACTTACTTACCTGCGTGCAGTCACTTTTCGTACCAATAGCAGCCGCCTCTGCTCCGTTGGTCGCGTGATTTATTTCACATAATTATCAGCCTTCTCGCAAGATAATTAACTTCTGGCTCATCGTTCATTGTTGTGTCTTCTGCCTTCGATGCGTTGTTAAACGATGGACACTTCCGTTCCCGAGATAAATTGGTTGGAAGAGCGAGCAAGTGGAAACCTCGGCCGTCTCATTCGGTGATTTCAATGCCTGGCTGGTAAGCACTCTTGTAGAAAGCAAGCTTCTACCGTTTCTGCTGTACTGATTAATCGATCTTATCGAAAGAACACTCCTTCCAGTAATTACATACATCCTTGATCGAACTTCTTAATATCGTGGAAGGTACTTGTGCTATATAAAATCTAAAATTAAAATGTAATTTTCTAATAAATTTGCCAAATTCGATAGTCGACGCGTTTCCGAGCAGTCGCGTTCTTTTCGAACCAAGCACCAACGACTGCCTTATCCAGAGGAATGGGACATCCTACTTGGGATCATCAAAGTGTACCATAATGAGCGGCTCGCGCTCTGGGATCGAAGGTCACGCGGTAATGAATTATTTTGCACCTCGCGGGCAAACTCACCTCGGCCAACCTTCCGTAAGACGAGCCCTCGAGTGGCGTGCGATGCACATGCACAATTTACATGCACCGGGGGAGGACTAATGTCCGTGGAAGACACTCGAGGCGGCCTCTTCATATCGAGTGGGCAGCGTCGCGAGGAAAATCGCGAACTGCGACTTCGTGGATCGTTCGGGTCAGGGTAACGAAAGTGTCGAAAGGGTCGGCGACTTATAGCGGCTGTGTAATGTCTTATCTAATTAATAATACAGTTCTTAAAATCGTTTCCACGAGTAAACTTAGAAATTAACATTCTCTGCTGAAACAAAGTAAAACATCTATCGACTCAACAGTAAAAGCCTGTAAATCAAACTTCAGCGACTTGCTCAAAAAGGTTCTTCCAACGAATTAAATTTTTCCTTCCCACACACCCTCCCACAGAATCCAAACTTATTATTCCATAGACTCGGATAATACCAGTGACGTTCCGTCAGCCAGGAGCCATGATACATAAAAAGCTTCCGTGTCCCGTATCACTTCATTAAACCCAAGCGCTTGTGAAAAAGACAGACCATCGAAAGTCGACAGGCTGGCACGGGTCGCCAGTCGAATTGGTCGAGGCGTGGGCCCGAGCCAGAATCGAGCGACGTTTGATTATCCATGGTGAGGCGCATTCACGGTGAAAGAGATTACCACCTCGTACTATAGCTGTTCCCTGGTCACGATGGTGGTCCCGCGGGAATTAATGCCGCGTTACCAACGCCTTAATGGGGCTCCCATTGAATAGAGGTAATAAGAAATAAAAAAAAAAGAAAGCCGGAGGAACAAGCTAAAAATCACGATGCTCGTGCATCAGGTTGGAACCAGAGTCATAGACAGGCTGGAAAAAGAAGAGGAGAAAGGACGAGGCGAGGGAAGAACGCGAAGAATGCGACTATTCAAGGGCAGACAAGTAATTTTCTAGTGTTACTTTCGGATCTTCTTTTAGCTGGCCATTGTGGTCGGACCGCGGGACGTGTCTCGAAGATTCTACTTTAAAATGACATAGTGTTATTTTATACGCTCGCTTCTGGAAAACAGCTCCCTTGTTCTTTCTCTCTCTTTCTCTCCCTCTTTGTCTGTCTGTTTTATATCGTTATGTTTATAGCACTTGGTGTCGTCTTTCTTCCAGACGCTGTGTCTGCCTGGAACAACCGTTTCTGTGGCACTTCTGCCGTCATGGGACGCTCCATTGATTAATGGAGCAACCTCCAGCGAGCGTATAATTTTCTACATTCGTAATAAATATGATAGAAACACACTGACGAAATAAAATTATCGTAAAAATCAATCTAGCGGTGGAAATTAATCGAGAGAGCGTAGAAGGGGAAAGTATTCGTGTTGCAGGATTAGAAAAAATTACCAAGGAAAAATAAACAGTCGACACCTTGCGAAACCAATTACTCAACCAGAGAGCCATCAACGAGGACTAAATTAATTGGTCGCGTGTGGTTAGAAACTGGGTCGCAAATGGGCGTCGTTCCAAGCTCGACCAAGTACTTCGACCTTGAATTCTCGCGTGTATGTATCCTCGTTAGAACGTCGAGATCGGATACGTGGCCATTTGTTTCAAACAATCACACGCTGATTCGTTGATAGCTCGAGTGGCGTGCTTCCCATAAACGAACGAACGTTCTGTGACCTGCTGCTCCGCCAGTAAGCCCGCTAATTCCTAATTGATGAGTGTCATTTGTTACTATCGGCCGTTCCTTCCTTTTTTCCCTCTCTTCCAGTCGATTCTCTCATCACTTCGACTTCCTCCTTAAAGAAGACGCTCGTAGCCACCGACGTTGCGCCACAGAAAAGCTCGAGACCGTGGACGCCGCGGTTAATTGTCCCTCGAGGGTCCTTATTTTTTGGTATCCCCCTTGGTCTCGATGGCGCCGCTTCTACCAACGATTTGTTACACGTCAACCAGCACGCCGCGATCGATCGATCGATAGCGTCGTTAAATCACTCGAAAGCGTCCAGCAACCTTGAAGGTATACGCTAAGATGCGGGTTGAAGAAGATGAGAATAGCAGGAGCTGGAAAATAGACTTCAAACATTGAATTAATAGAAGCGTCAAGATTTTTAAATCAAGTAATTTCTATCGCTGAAGATTACCTCGAGGTGAGGGATTAGAAATAGATAGAAAAATAATAAAATATAATAGCAATAGCAAACTCAGTTAGAAGCAAATGACTTATCATAAGAGATAAAACCTAGAAAATATATGTGGAAACTGAAAAGAATGAAAAACAAAATAAGAATCACCACTCCTTAATCTAACGCTATAACTATAACCTGTAATTCCTCCATATCCACCGAGATAACACACTGATTCTCAAAAGTCATTCTTCAACTCAGAGCACACACATGTACCTGATGATTCACGGATTCCAATTACCCTCATGCACCCTGCATGCACCGATGCTGCGTGATCATAGTAATGCGCGTAAAAATTTCTCTACTTAACACTTTATCGTTTCTAAACTGACCAATTCAACCAGCTTTACTCTAACCTATCTCTGGTGTAAAATCCAGGAAGGCGATGGGGTCTATTCGCTCGAAAAAGCTAATCGTCCAGTGGCAACGATATCGTTCTTCCCGAACAGACGAACTCGATTCTGTGGGAATATGGATCGTGGATCTTCCTCTAGTTTCCATCCGCGGAATAGAGCAGACCAGCCGCGCGCGGTACACGGAGAAAACGGTATATTCTGCCGGTGGAACGAGCACCGGCTACGGCTATTCCGGACGATTGCACTTCTGATGCCCAAAGGCTGATCACGATTCAAGCGCGAGTTATACACAAGATCGGTAGATCACTACCGATGTAGATCAACGGTGCCCGCGGCGGCAGGATCGTTGGGTCGTACATACATCTCACCCTGGTGCACGTTCGTTTTAATGCGATCGCAACGGTAACTTGGATGCGGTCGCGCAAGGACCAACAGCAGATTCCTCACACTCTCCATCTTTCTTGTGCGAATCGACGCGCCTCTCTTCGTTCCTGTTCGATTAGTTGATAAGATACTGCGCATTGTATACGTAATACGTATATATTATCCGGACGATACCGAGCAGTCTGGTCGCAACGGTTGCCACGGTACACTTTGCTCGAGCTCTTTGATGAGTGCTAGGTTCCTACTAATCCTACAAGGATCGCCTTGCATTCTCCTTACATTATCTTTTATGGCTTTTTGTAATGACCTGATTCTCAGATGAATGTTTCTCTTATCTAAGCCGGAGGTTTCCAGTGTGTATAGTTGACCGTAGAATCGATAATTAGATTTTTTTGTTTTATACCATTTTTGAGGAAAATGTCGATGTAACTTCGTTGTTGTCGTGGAATTTTCAAGTTTGTAGCAACTAATATACAATGATGTGTATAACCTTTTAACCAGACAAATTTGTTATCCATTTTAAAAATTATGGCTTTGCATCACATGTCGATTAGGATCTTTCTAATCTTCGAGTTGAAAATGTGGAAAATTCGCATTTTTGAAGTAGATTCTGCGTTCTTAGCGCAAACAAATTTCTATCCGAACGTACACGCGTTTGACAGCCTCGAACCTCAAGAAACACCACCCAACCACTTGGTAACAAATAAATCATCAATATTTCAGCAACCAAAGTAATTTGTCATCATGAATCTTCGAATTGTATATTATAGACCCATAATCGCGGTTCCACCGGAAAAGTAGCCGGTGGAAACAGGTACCCTTACGAGCTGCTCTAGTCTACCACAGAGACCGGCGATTATCTTCGTTCTCTTCGAGACGATGAAAGCCGCGGTACGCTCTGGAGAATTATTCGGTGGCCTGGAAAGCAGCCAAGTTAGCCGAGCGACATTTTTGCCAGGCCGGTCATATCTTCAGCTTTATTGGCTCATCAGGCCGGCCATTGGGCACGAAGATAAAATGATGAAATGGCAGGATAATGGCACACCGCGTGCTAACCAACAAGAACAACGTTTTTGCTATTACACGCTGTCGACTCGCAGCAAGAATTCGTCTCCTTTTTTCCTTTTTCCTTCCATTCTTTCTTTCTTCCACCTTCTCAAAGCACAACGAGTAGAAAGGGAACACGCGCGGTTGTCGTTGCTGGAAAGTACGAAACGACAAGCTCCGTTCCGCTTACAAGGCCCAACACGTCGGTTGTAACGATACGTATTTTACGAGCCTTGCTAAGACCTCTCTACGTAACCAAGCTCTCTTCTTTTTCGCCGGATCTCCGCGGACCTCGTGCTCCTCCGTTTTCTCCGTCTTTACGTCCAAAAAGTGGCAGACGATACGGCCGAGTCACGAGACGCTTATCTTAATTCCGCGAGACCCTAACAGTTATGTACTTTGTATAGTTTATAGCCCGTTTAGATTTTCCATTCGGTCCGGGGACTAAGCAAAAGGGAACAAAGGACTCGATAGCGACGTTTCACTGTCGATTAACCCTGCGGACGTCAATTTTACGAATAAAATACGCTTTACGAGCAGGCACTCGGTTTTCGCGGTAACTCTGACAACGCGGCGGTAGGTATTTCGCTGAAAACGCGCATTAAACTCCGTTTGCGCCGTTTCGTTCGTCTATCCTTGGGTTAGGATTCTTCAAAGCTACCAGAAAGATTTAGGTTTTTAACTTTGGCACGAACAAACTTACTTAAAAAACCTTATAATACGTTTAGGACGAGGGTATTTAAGGATATTAAAGGATATTTAGATGCTTTAAATATCCTACCTTCTTTATCTGTATCGTTTTCTGCTTTGAACGATTAATTCAAAGCATTTCAAAGAAATCATTGAATACCATAGATACTTGTGAATGTACTTGTTTTGTCAGAATTTTGCACTGCAAGAGATATAGATCTATATTCTGTCTCTTCTGTAGCATGTAATATTATTCGATTATAATTTGAGTACCAATTAATAATATCGTTTACTATTACTACATTTGATCGAAAACATCAGATAGTAATTGCTTGTACTGATACACTTCCAACAGATAGACGACTTTCTAACGCTTTCTAGCTACCAATTTGTCTAATGATGATGAAAACACACAAGAAGAAAATTATTAAAAAAGTACGACTGCTTTATAAGTATATATATATCAAAATATTATTTAACCGGTCTTTTTGCGATCATTTGAAAAATTTCATGTATCTTTCGAGAACTCATAATCTCACGGTAGACTGTATTGGTTTTCACGGAAGAAGAATAAAGATGACCGGGCTGCTGGTCAGAAATTACAACGTGCGAACGATTTTTTTCGTGTTTAGCACCCTCGAAAAAGGAGGACGCGTTTTATGCGGCCGTCGAAGCGGCTTGTAGACACCTACGGTCGTTCGCGACGCAGTTACCATTCCAGGGGATGATAATGCTCGCAATTAAGGCCGCCCGTAAAGTCCCGAAGTAACCAGCAACGAGGCTTGTTGTCTCTTTGACGTCACCGCGGTGCTGTTCACGGTGCCTTGTTTGTCGCATCTTCACGGCAGCGCGAATCGTGGCTGTAAAATGCACGCATAAATCAGGAACGTTTAGCCGTGTAATTTGGCAGACGGGTGCACGTCGGCTCCCAGAAAAGTCGTTTCGACTGTTTATACGCGTTCGCGTATGCCTCGTAGAAAAGGGTAGTTACGAGAGTAACATTCGGTTAGAGGAATAAAACGGGGGATTGCTTCTGGCTGTAGATTTGTTTTTAAATTCTAAAGTTGCAAAATTTTAAGGGATTTGGTAACTTAAGAACTCTCAGTCTCAAATAATAACAAACAATACATTTCTGTTTCTCAGAAGTCGATCCGATCGATTCCACTTTTTAGTCCTTGATAAAAAATTCTCTTTTCTTTTAACAATCCAAGACTCGACAAACGAGAAATATACAAAATATGTATTATACAAGAAATTATTATATATATTATACAGAGAACATACAGAATTCCTTAGCATATTCCTTGTTATTTAGCAATAGGGAATTAGAACTACCCCCTTTGGCTTTTATTCTCTGGAGATTACGTCGAAACCTTGTTATCACCAAAAAGTCTTTGTAAGGCTCGGGCCAACATTCGTCGGGAAGGCAGCCGTAAGGGGGCAGAATCACGAAGAGCATAAATATCCGTGGCAAGTATCTCGTGGCATTATTACACGCGTATCCACGCACACGCGACAACGCGAGGCGAATGAACGAATCTTCGTCTTATGTATGTTACCGATGTACTCGAACGGAGCATACGAAAGAGACACGCTCGTTGGCCGTGGTTCGAAAACCGGTGGGGGTTATACTGCTGCCAAATTACAGTGCCCGGCCACCCATAATGCGGCCACAGTGCTGGCAACGGTAATAATGTTGGTATTAACGGCGCGGTTACGTTCCCGACGCTAAAATTATAGGTGTTAGGGGCGTGTTAATTTTTATGTTTATTGATTTTCATATTTTACCACCTACCATCCGCCGATGTGGCGGGAGAACGTCGCGGGGTTGGGTACTGGGGTTGCTGTGGATTTAACCAACGAATATTCAGCGCAATTCGAAGCATCGACCGGGCATATTGGATTGAACAAATTTTATAATCGAAGCATTAAATATAGGAGGATTTCAAATTTAATCGACGCTGAATTCTCATCTAAGCTTCAAAACGGTCAGTCGTAGAGCAAGATCATGACTGAGAATTATCACAGTAAGATCATAGTCTTCGATTAACCTTAACCAAGAAGTCGTAAATTAGAAAGGTATATTTAACGAATGTCGATAATAGATTACCTATGGCGTTTCAATTAACCCTAACAGCTTTCTCAATTAAAATAGAACAAAACTCGCAGCTCGATAAGACCTTAATTGCATCCGGTCGATATAAAGTGACGCGTTACAACTTAATCATCTGATACTCGGGTCGGTGATGCTTTGAGAGTCTCTCGAAACGAGCTTTTTCATTTGCCACGATGCGAGTGTCACCCTGAGAGGTCAGAGGCGACCAATCGACGAGGCGTTTCGGGACGGAAAGTAGGGTCGAAGGTGGCGAGCACCATGGTCATTCACGGCGAATTCCACGCGATATTCCAGGAATTGAACGATGTTTAATATATATCGGCTGGTCGAGAAGATATAAGAAGCGGTCTGCAGCGTGCGCCAGACAGAAGCACGAGTGGAACGCAAGACGCCGAAAAGGTGCGAGAGAAGGAAGAAACGATCAGGACACCGAAAGGACGAAAGGAAGGTCCAGTGAGAGGGAAAGAGATAAGAAGAGAAAAGGGAGAAGGGACATTCTCGAGAGTTACGGGCCATCCACGTCACGCTCAAATATTTTAGCAAATTTATGCTCAATAAAAATTAACCAGACCCCTTCTCGTTCTGCGGTTTCGGGCCCGCGTAACCACCACCACCATCAGCCGCGTTCTCGTCGTCCTCGTGGACGTTTAACGACAAGCTGGATCTCGGTTACGTTTCGTTCGTCCGTTACACGTCCACGTTAAATCCGTCTGTCCGTCTCGGACCGGCCAGGCAAAAGCGGGGTGATTTACCGCGTGATTTCCTTTTTTTTTCTCTTTCATCCTCCCTCTTTCTATATACTTTCAACGTTCCACCGGTGCACCCTCTTCTTTTCTCGTTTCCTCGACATTACGTTTCTCCTCCACCTCTCGCCACGGACGTCGTTTTAAACGCGAATACAAGGGGACGAGTGTCTGTTTTTTTACACGCGAACACCCAGACGAGGAGAACGCTCTCTCGGCTAACCTCTTCGCGCCTCGTCGAGACCAAGCGAAGGGCGCGAGTAAACCTTTTTTTCATCCTTCGCCGGGGAAGAACCGTGCATGCACCGGGAATGTGTCGCCGGCGTAAATCAGTCAACGTCCCCGAGGATTAGAGTTTACGGTACCCTCCGACTCCGGACGTTTCTTCGCGGTTTCAGGGATGCATGCAAGGTGGCCACCTTGCGAGAATTGAATTAGCCAAAGGTATGCTTCGAAGGGTGGGAGGTCGTGATTCTTTCCAGGAATTCTTCACATGTCCACGCACTATGCGAGGTCGCGATTGCACGCGATTAGTTGGTTCTCGGATTTGCAATTAGGATATTCGTTGTGTTAAATAGACGAATTGTATAACAAACAAAAATTCATGTTTCGTTCGTAAGTGGATGATGGATCGAAGAATCGACTTGAAGAGTTTTCTAAGAAAATCTTAAGTGTTTAAAAGAACAAAGGTTAGGTTCGAATTTTTATAACATCGCTTTCCATCATCGTATATTTTCCATATAAAGTTACATAGCTTTAATAAGACAGAGTATGAACCATATAAGAATTTGTATAATGGTACGATATTATAGAAATCGTCGGTTAAAAATGAAGCTAGGGAAAAATATTTCGATTACTGAAACCGTCCCTGATGCAGCCGCGGTTAGTGGTTAAAGACTAACAATTTTGACGCGCCGCGACCGCAGTCGCTTGCATAGGACAGTCAAGATCGACCACACCGTCTCTGTCCGACTTCACGCTCGCTAATTACTCCATACATACTCAGTCTCATGCTCGATCGCAGAAAAATATTAAAAATCCTGCCTAATTTTGTAATTTTCTTTTCTCTTTTCTGACGTTTTACGATTAGTTACGTACTCGAAAGAATATTTATAACGGATTCTTTCCACAGGTACGTAATACACAGTAAACTGGCAAATTGTCACACAGACTAATGTTACACCTGCTGACAAAAATACCATAATCGTACTCACGCAACAGTATGTTTGAAAAAATGGATTCGTGTCACCTGTTCTAGATATATAACGTCGATTCCCATACCATTCTCAAACGCAACGTGTGTATTATTGTATTGTATGGGAATATCGATGTTGAATCGTAAAAACGCATTTCCTGTTTGATGTGAACTTTAACAATCTTTGCAAGGTGCAATAAGTAATGATAATTATTACACCAATTCTCCACGAAACAGCAGGCCGCTTTGACAGTAAATGTCGATCTAAGTTCCACCTCGAGCTATGTGATCCTTATAGGCAAATTGGTAGCTTATAGGTATTCTTTATGGGTCCCTATAATAGGTGCACCTGTATGCAATCCTGCTGACATTATACTGGAATTTTAGGGCATTACTATATTTAAAAGCCCATTACTATAAGTTTAAAATGCATCTACCTCATACAATTACGTTTTCTTCCAAAATTTTGTCAGCTGTAATACATCGTTATTTCTACAAAACTGCAAAATCAATGTAGATATAAAAATTACATTACTCTTGAAACTTTGTTAGCCACAATATTTCAATGCTTCTAGGATCCTATAAACTAAAACTCCCAATAATTTAAAAAATTCCATCATTTCCAAAAAACCACCAATTCTGAAAAATTGCAAGACCCATCACCCTCGAAACCCCATAATTTCGAAAGACCATTATACGCAACATTCCATTATTTTCAAATACGTTTGCTTCCGAAACTGCGTCGCATAAACTTTTCAACCCATATGCTATCGACGCGAGCTAGTGATCACGAGGATGCGCCGAGAGGAATCACCGCGGGTCTCAGAGTCGGGACATGTTCCGCGTTATCGGCAGGCCGGATCTTCGGGCGCATTAATTCAGCGCGGACGTTAGCGGCCGATCCTCGTAGCGGAATGTCTTGATTCCGCGGCGGATTGTAAAGTTAATCGGTTCGCTCGATTAAGTCGCGGCTGGTAATCGAGACGATCCACACTTGGGTTAGTAACCGATGCCAGATCGTATTTTCGTCAAACCGTTGACCAACGAGAAAAAGGCGCGACATGAACTCGATCGGTGGCTTTTATCGATACCCAAAGGAGAAGAGGGTCGCTCATGTCCTTAAAACGCTCGCGTTACGTACTATGTTAATTGACGCCCACGTCAAACACAAATTTATGCTAAAAGCCGAGATCATATCGAGTTGTAAAATGTTGTCGACAGCTCCTGCTTTCCTGTGTCACACCGATGCAATCATGTATCATCGTATGTCGCTTCTCTTTTTGGTTTTACATATTTCTTGATTGGTCGATCCACGCAAATTTCGAACGTTTGTCCAAACTCAACTCTTTAAACTGAACATTTTTGACATCGTAGATTCTTTCAGCTGAATTTTTGCTATTAACAAACGATTAACTATGAAACAGAGAAACGAAAGAGATTGTTTCAATAAACAGCAAACACGATTTCAAACTTCCTTTGTTTCTATATTATTCGTTTGTTTAATTCTCATTTATTGTATTAGAAACCAACAAGTATTGAAATTATCGCCGAAATATTTGATATTACGCTAAGTACCCGCTTCATTAAATTATCACAGAAACCTAACTGAAACCTTATGTTTACCGAAGAAAAAATAAAAGTGGAAGGGACACGTAGAATTCTGGACCCAGGGTTTTATGGTCTAGGACCGGGAACATGTGTTCTTCAGATACATAGTGAAATAATGGGCTTTACGTGTAATGTCGAGGTTCAGTGGGAAAGCTGTCAGTTTTCCTCATAGGTATACCGCGGCTGTTCGCCATACGTTGCTCATAAGGTGCGATTTTTGCCTGGGACAACTTTCGAAACGGGTGTCCTCGACGATGGTCAAGTCGTCACGCATCTACGATTTCACCAGCTTCATCCTCGCCAGCCTTCTTTTCTTCTTCTTACTCCGCCACTTCGTCTCCCTCTTAACGTCCGACAGGTGATTTACACGCGAGGATTTACTGCTCGCAAGATTTTACGAAAGGCTGTGACCCGCGACCAAAACGCGACGCAAGGAACGACCGTCTCTTCCAAGAACGAAAAACGATTTTTTTACGAGACGGGAGCTCTGCCAATACAGTCGAGTATTTTCTTACGAGCTTTCGGAAGAAGAGAAATTGTCGGTTACACGTAGAAGATTGCTTCGGTATGGCAAAAGAGAGTCGCGAGTAGGTGTTGACAGGCGAATTGATTGATTCGTGTCGGATGTCTTCATTATTCTACAGGCTAATAACCCTCGCTACCTGTTCCTGGTTACCTAACCGACTACACGACTTTTCTGCATTAATTGATCTGGTCTATAAATCATATTCAATGGCGTTAAGAACTTTGGAGGCGATAAAATGTAGCAGTATAGGCATTTACGATTTTGGAATCGTGCAGAGGGAAATAGAATTGGTATGTTATTACCGAGACTAGTGGGAATTCTCAAACTATCGAATTGATGTCATTTTATAATATATGCTGCATATGAAATTATCGAGTATTTTACATTTTTTATATTCACCCATCAAACAATTTCCCATAGTATTTAAGTTTTAGAGTAAGCATTCTACATAATTCTGTTAAACCTTTCTCCTCTACGGTAAGAATACTTAACGGTTTGTGGGCAAACATATTTTCACAAGCTGGTTCGCTTATATCTACGCCTAAGCTTCCTGCTATTTTATACTTTTAAGAAATCTGAAAAAATTCTGGAATAGTTATTAAAATGTCTGCCACATTACACGATCAATTTTTGAATTACGCTCGAAAAGTTTCTCAGGAAAGATATAATAGAAAATGTAGAAGAAATTTTCAAGTAGAATTTCGACCAAGTCATAAACATTCGAGAAAAATATATATACAAGACATAAATAAAAATATGAAGTAGAACAGGTAGCCTATGGAAAGGTAGTGAGACGATAAGTAAGGTTCCTTCGACTGGGAAAATCGCACATGTTGCAGTTGCAACTGGAAAGTAATTTCAGACTTTCCTCGAAAATCCACATGGTGGCCTTCTGGTGGAAAAGAGATGGCTTTGCTGAGCAAGGACGTGGGTGTTTATGCCGTGTCAGTTTTATTGCTCTCGATGGGTGCCGTTTCACGTGGAACGAACGACCATCCGTTCGCCTCTACAAGGCAAGATCATTTTCGTTTATGGTCGAATTTCGATCACTGGCCACGGTGGAATTCTGGAAACGACTTTGATCTCTTTTCTCCAGCGAGAAGAAGAAGAAAGGCGAAGAAGGAGGATCGTGAAAACGATCGTGATCCACGACCACGGGGGAGGAACGACGCGGCGATATCTCCTTCGAGATTAAGTTGTTCCTTTCCGGCTGACATTAAAGACCGCTCCGCGTGATACGTCGGATTGTTTAGTGGCTCGCATAATTTCCATGTTTTCACGAGCACAACCGATCGAACTTTACGTTTATTCGCGTGGTAGATTTCTTTCGTTATGCGCGTATATTACGATCGATTTTGCAAGAGTGTTAAACGTTTCCGAGGTCTTATTTATTGCTAGATAAAGATGTTCTAATTGCGTGGCTTCGGGTTCAACGATCGAATCGTTGTACGAAGAATTTTCTCACTGTACTATCACGTTCTTAAATATCCTTCCTGTTGACAACCATGGATTTGGTAGAGGTATGAATTTCTGTTGAATATCAATCTGTGAGATTTTTGTTTTTTTAGAAAAAGTATATGATATAAATTAAAGTTGCTAATGTTGGTTTTCAAACAAGCCTAGTTACCTACAAATATCGTTTTGTGACAGAAGTTCTTTCAGGCAGCAAATTAATAGGTTATAAAAAAAGAATTAATTTTATGCGAATATAATGATGTATAAAAATTCCAGACAAAATAAAGGATTATATTAAAAATGTTTGCAATCCTCGTGGCGAGTAAACTGGTCCGTCGTAATTAGCAGGTTAATAAAATTACAGTTAATAACCGATAATTTTAAAGGTTTCTTGCAATGGAAGTGCACGATATATTTTGATTTATAGAATGAAATTACCTAGATCTGATGTAAATCTGGATCCAACAACAAATTATGTTCAAAATGAAATAAGAAAAACGAAAAACACGGTATAAGGCGTGGAATTACATTCATTACAATAATCCTTACACCTTTCACGAATCCATAATACAAGCTATCTTCCTGCAATGATTTTTCCAGGATTATTTATAACAATAAACATATTTAGCTGTAGAAAGCGAGAAGAAATGGTTGGTACGAGGTTTCGAGTGGCGTCTAATAGCGAATGCTCGGGGGGCTGAACAAGAAGTCGAACGCTCAATAAAACGCGAAACCGAGAGCTGGCAGCGTATCGAGTTCCCCAGAGGTTTTTCCGGCGTAATTTATGCCCGATAATGAATCTACACTCCGTAGATAGCGTAAGGTCAGGTGTTAATGCCGGTGCGTGTGTGGTGCGAGAACGCGGACCCGCGTGGGACTCGTGGCCCATTGGGCCCACCCGCGTACACGGTCTCGCTCGATTCAGCGCAGAATCAGAGGTGCTCACGCCGGCTTCCTCTTCATCGAGAAGGCTTATAAGAATGAACAAAAATCGTCAAGCAAGATCGTTGTACGATTTTTAGGTAATCTTCGAGGTTAATGTGTCTTCCAACAACTGTAATGCTGGCGATGCTGAATAAAAAGAATATTTTGTTGATGATCCATTTAGACTATCCAACGTGAGTTTTAATTTCTAATATGCATTGAGTGATGCTCGTTATGTCTCAAATACGATTCCTACAAATTTTGAAGATATTTTTAACTCGTTGGACTGTGAAATTATTAGATATCAAGCAGAGAATCGATCGATTAAGAAATATTTGAAGGGGAGTCATAATTATGCAACGATTTTTTTATTTATTTTGGGACGTAGGTTTTACTGGGATTAGATCGAAATGGAGAGAATCGTGGGAGTAATAAAGTTTGAAGACATATGATGGACATCCTTCGGGAATTCAAAGACTTCAGAGTTCAACTGTTAATTTTAACGACTTTACATCTCATTAGGTCCCCCACGGTTATACGATGCCGCCATGGACGAGGTGAAAACAATCCGGCAACGTTACGAAACCAGTGAATCGATGAATTGTGGCTTACGAACTCGAGATGCGCATAAGCCATACGTGGGAGAGACAAAACCGAGAGAACTCGTCCAATGTACTTTCTCTCCGTCTCGTCTCCATTCCACTCAAATCCGACCCACGTTCTGCCTAATTTCCGGTAAATCGTATCATTGTTATGGAGCATACTTTTCATAACATTCTTCAAAGTTCAAAGTACGTTTAGTGACCAAGGAGGCTGACAATCTTCATGTATATTAATAGAAATTTGAAAATGATTAAATTGGAAATTATTCTGAAGGATAAAAAGTTGATTCCTTCTTCCTAATTTTGAAATTAAAACTTCCTTTAGCACTTTGATAACATCGTTAAGAATTAATTTTTTCAAGAGATTATAAACGATTTTTAAAGGAGCATTCACAACTGCACAGATATGCAAATACAAATATAAATGCTACATGAATTCTGATTATTTTTGATTCGCCTTCATTAGTCTACGAGATTTTCGATGAATTTACAAAAGCTTAGAGCAAAGGTTGAGCACCCTCGGTTCCACTACGGTACACGAGTCTCAAACAATGTCTACATTAAGCAGAGTTTCTACAAACAGGACTCTCTCATCGGGAATCCTTAACAGCGGCCAGGAACTCGCATCTTAAATGCAGCTTCGCCGATTCTAGTACATATTTCGCTGTTTATAAATTACATGCTTACGAGGTGTGTTCCAATCGAACCAAAGCCGAATGCAGAGCCTTTTGCTCTCAAACCTTCGCTGGTACCAGCTATTAAGATACTCGAGTAATATTAACACGGAGAACACGCTCGATAACAGGAAAAGGGAGTTTTAAGGCGATACCATGAGGGAATTTTAGTGGGTTGAAGGTCGGATAAAACAACCTCGTCCGAATGATGAGTAGATTGCGGATTTTTATTCAATTTCATATTTTTATCAAGAGAACTAAACAAATGGAATATACATAGTAATTTATCTCATTCGGTAAACTTATGAAAAAGTTTATAACGAGTATTCCACTTTGAATATTTCATACACATTTCTATAATATATGCATCCTCTGGATTTTTGCACTTTCCAATTCAATATAAATTCGTAAAAATCAGCGATTTTGAGCGATGAGTATCGGAACGTTTGCATCGTGGTATATCTCAGAGCGAAATATCGATGTATACGGTGTGGAGAGGTCTGATAGATCGAATAGAGACACGCTCGGTTGAATTATGATGGGACTGATTTTATTATTCTCGTAAAGGCCGATTCACGCGGCCGTAAATCGTCGCTGGATGCCGCGTAATTGCCGTTGCACGCGAGTTCTCTGATGAGAAGTGAATAAGACGCGTTCCAGGGTGTTTGACGTGAACGGTTCCCAGCGGAAGGTTCGTTTACTCTCGTGTTCGGTGAAGGGTTGCTTGCTAGATGATGCTACTGTGAAGTTAACTCGTAGCCATTTCTGTGACGTTACCGTCGAGGTTGATTAATATTCACTATTTCATACTTCGACTAGATTGCGTAATGCTTCATTATTATTTCGTGTTATCATCGACGTTACCATTTTCGGATGGATCGACTATTAGCAGTTTTATCGTAAATCATTGCATATAAAATTTATTTTATCATAGTATTATAGTATACTATATATTCATTATAGTATAAAAATGAAATTGAGAAATTGGTGAAAGCATGAAAGCTTGCTAAATTATATTATAGTATATTATACTATAATATAATTATAGTATATATTATATATACTATAATTATATATATATAATATATAATATATATAATATATATATAATATATAATATATAATATATAATATATAATATAATAATATAATATATATATTATATATATAATATATATTAAATATAATTATAGTATATTATACTATAATTATATTATACTGTATATAGAATAATCAATTTAGAAATTTGCGGTTGCCACAATTTATGTAATTTTATCCTCATGCTAATAAACAAGCGCTGTTATATAAAAAAAATTAACAACTATCTCGATATTTAAAGTTAGACATAACATCGTACAGTATATTTATACACGATACAAATCTTATACTAACAATGAAAACCTAAAACATTCGATTTCTTCGTAGAAAAACAATCGTACTCAAAACACGTCGGTTTATCCCATACGAAAACTCTATCACAAAATACACTTGCTTGCAACCCAATACTAGCACGTCGTCACCGGGTACACGTGCTACAATGTATCAACGTTTAACGACGCGTACGCGGAATTTGAAAGGCGTTCGCCAGCCGTGGCCGTGGCTCACGTCTTTGTAACGCTATCAGCGACCGATGCACCATCGCGGTGCAATGAAATCACATGCGATGACCTCATTTCCTGAGTCAATACCATTCAGCCAATGTATTTGAAATCGGTGGGCTTCCTCGAACCGCAGACGCCGCGATTTCGTCGCGTGGAACGTGTCTACAAACGTAAACTTCGTACCGGTTTCAGACCTGCGTGTCCTTCGTGGTCGTCCACGGGTTTCGTAGAACACACAGGTGCACCTCTCCCAATGTACACGCACATCTACACACAGATGAATAATTCGATTTCATTTGCATCGGCGAAATTCTCGATCGATCTTCGGTGGTTAGTTTCTTCCTTTTTTCTTTTCTCGTTTCGCCTGAATGAACGGTCGAGAGGAAGAAATATGGTGTTGATTGATAATTGCCACGATCGATGAGTAATAAGTCAACGATCCGGTTAGCGAACGCATTGCCTTCGTGTGTGAATCATCGGTCGTTGCGTCTTCGTGGCGAAAATGCAACCTCCACCGTCTTATAGAAAGTTTCGAGTCGCACGATACGATAGGTAAAATGAATCGTAAAGGACGGAGATATCGGGGCGTCATGGATAACCCGATAACCGGCATTGTAAAACGTATTTATGGACTGAGATATCTCACGGCTCTAACGAGACCGAGAATCTGGATCGATTTCTTTCCTTGTTTTTTAGAAAGCACTCTCGCGGAAGCGATAGCCAAGGAACGTAGAAATCGACGTGCAAAGTCGACTCGCTTTTTCGCGGAGAGGAGAGTGAATATCTTCAAGATTTCCAAAGTACGACGAACAAATCATCTTTTTGTTTGAGAACTCGTCGGTATTTCTTCGAAAACATAAAAATTCTTCTGTGTCAAAATTGAACAATACGTTCAAATTTAACAAATCTCTGACACTCTTTTTCAGCGAAAGTATAAATCAGACCTTTCATTCGTCAAAAATTGCACTACATATTTTCGAATATATTCGAAGGAAGAGAACATTCAACAAAATCAAATATTCTCCCGTCCGACAAAAAGATGTAAAAGCCTACTTTTAATAAAACTGCCAATTATTCTTCTAAAGAAGTACTATTATTAATAAATTCGTTGACTAAATAAACGAATGATTAATCATTAATAAATCTTCGAAACTGCGTCTCTTAACCACCGCAATCTTAATGGGAAACAGCAGCGTTCACCATAAATCTTGACGAAACCCGAAAAAAGAAGAAAGCCTGTCGAAGCTGGAGTTTCGCAAGCAGGCCAGTCGGTTTCGTTGGTACAGGATGGCAAAGCAAATCGTCACGGGGACGCATATGCGGTCCACGTGCGAGTCGCCGGCACCGCGGTTTATTAATGCTCGTCTGGTTCATTAATGCAGGTGCAGGAACGTAACGTGTACTCACGCTTCGGAGATTCGACGGTGTGCACGCCATGTGTGTCGCAGGTATTACAGGCGAACAGGTAAGGGCCCGAAAACATGTGACGGCCAGCCTCCGAGACTCGGTGCAGGATTTGTGTTCGGGCACGTACCACCAAGGACGCGCGGAAGGTGATCGTGCTGCACATGTCGAGAGCCACAAACTCGTTGGAAAAAGTAAAAGAAGGAAGACAAAATAAAAAAGGAAAGAAGGAAATCGAGGAGGTGGATAACGGCGTGGTTATAAGCTATAAGCGGCCTCGCGCGACTACACGTCCACCTTGTTTCGATATCATTCGACTGGCCCTTTTTATCGCGTCGATCGCGCCGAGGTTATTGCATCGTTTCCCAGACTTTTAATTGAGCCGAGGATTCTAGATAAATTGGACGTTAAGTTTTTTGGTAGCATATTTAAGATTACGGGGATCATTGGCAATCTGCAATTTGCCAACTCAAAGAAGATCAATGCCACAAGCTATTATCAATGTTATTTCATTTACATACGTTTCTCATATCTTTGTATTTGGTCAATGTGCTTCTTCTTATCTGTATATTCTTTGTACTCTATATCTTACGTATTGTATATATGGATTTCTCACCTGTCACATAGATAACATTCGATACCACAGATATCGTTTCACGGTTAAACATTTTAATCGAACTCTCTGATTTTATTTTACCATACTACCAGTGATCCAGTAACACTACTTGTGGCACTCCTGATTGAATACTATCCAATAGGATAAAGCGTCGAGATAGCTTGTTGTGTTTTGGTTTCGATCGTTAATTTTCTCTCACGACGGAATTAATGTACACACATCAAGGCGTATAATATAGCTGTAACGTATACCTAGAAAGTATGCCGCCTTCTTGCTATAATTTTCACAACTTCGATTCTTCGAATTCAGCAAGAGACTTTTCTCTATTATTAACTCCCTCGAATAATTGTACGTTGTAGCCGAAATTTCTCTTAACAAGATAATGATACAAACTCTTTCAAAAATCTATAAATTTCTTATTTATCCTTTTTAACACATGCGTTATGAAAAATTCCAATTGGAAAAATTACGTTATTACGAACAACTAATATAATCGGGGCGCAGCAAGCGTGTTAAATATGTAAATGAAAAAAAAAAAAGACAGAAAAACGTCCAAGTATTCCAAACTGGTTCTTAATCAAGTTATCTGAAGCTATCTACTATTATGGATCTCAGGCTAAAAGACGTGTTATAAAAACGATACGCGGACACGCATACAATATTATGTACTATTAAGACAGAGTAGTCTCTAGTTATAAGTTCACGGCTATAAATCGAGCGTTTGCGATCGAGAGGTTTGCGTTCGAGTTGAGGAGACTCGCCGCTCGAATCGGCGATAATTAACGTGGACTGGAGGCGTGGCCCCCGGGGGCTCACTGCATCTCCAAGACGATTCGTCTTCGTCCCACGGTGCGTGTATTCGCACGTCTCACGTTCGCTCATCATCAATTTATGCAGAACAATTCAACGACAACGGTGCATTACGGGGCCAACGGCGTAGGTTCAAAGACCTCCGCGCGCGCGACCGGCTACACCTCGATCGCGACCGCGTCCTCCACGCAGCGCAACCTCCTCTTCCTGTTTCGAGTCGCGCGAGCTCGTCTTTTGGCTGGCAATTAGCATACGATTGACCCTGTACGGTGACCCTGCCGCGACTCGCGGCCGAACGATTGAATTAAAATGCGTTTAAAGCCACCCGACTCGCGCGCGCCTGATTTCGAGGCCTCGACAAGCGGATTCGTTGCTGTCTTTTTGTGAAAGTCGAACCGACTCCCTTTGTCGCGTGCAACGGTCGTGAGTCGTATACGTGGACTTTTTGTGGAAGATATTTTTAAGAGAGAACAAAACAGAAATACATATGCATGCGGAGAGGGGGTTATTAGAGTAGATTGATCTTTGTAGGATGTAATTTTCATTGACAAATTATATATTACAATTTATAGAATATGCATATTGTTTTTTTTACTTTAGTTATTAATAATTGTTCATGAATTCTAACGTTTGTGCAAGAATCGAATCATTGCATATGTACCGTGAAAAAAATATTTACTGCATAAATTGTAATCATACTGTACTTATACCTTTTGCTATAGTATAACGAGTAGGCTTAAGAATAATGCTGAAATGACGGGATCTCAGCAGATACCTGTTTTCTTGTATATTATGTGCATTTTAGTATCTTTACTGTAAATGTACAAAACTTAGCAGTCTAACAGTGACTATATCCTTAGTTTGCAAGACAATATTTCATTATTGTGAATTACTGCGAAATTTCGTTCTTCTGTTTGAATTCCACGTGTTCCAGCGATTAAGAACTTGCTCAACGCACACATTCAATGAGTACACAATATTTAATATTGGGACTGTTTAGGATAGAAATGTTTTTCAAAGCTGGTTGTGGGGAATCCCAGACTAGGTAGAATTTGTTGATTGTTATTATCACCAGATACGTTTGTAATTGGAATTCCCAGGTAAGTCCAGATGTACTGCAGGATTAACGGACAGTATAACCACCAGCATGTGACACTGACAGAAGAATTCGAATAAAGTACACCGGTAAAGCTATGCTGTAAAAACATTTTGAATACACCACCAGTAAAGTCGACCCACGTATTCCGTCTAGAACGTGCCTTGGGGACAGGTTTGCACCTTATGTTTCGACTGTGACTTGCTTGAGTATTTTCCTGTCAATTGTTTCAATTCTCAGGCAAAACTCGACTCTCGTTGACCATTGCTGGATTTCTTCACGACCCATGCCATGTGGCACCCGAAGTCCAG